>NC_048438.1:17350902-17665187 GCF_004353265.1 Vitis riparia
ATCCGTGTGAGATGCAAGCCCCATCGTCAGATCAGGCTGTGGACAGTGGGGATAGCATACCCCCACAAAAAGCCTAGTATCAGAAAATGTCAACTCCTTAAACTTGCCGGGTTCTAACCCTAATCCTTCGGATAGCAATTCCATCAGAGTCTCAGCAACCTTTTTTGCATGCGTGTCCCATGCAATCACCTCCCTCCTGCATATCTCCGGCATCCGCTCAACCTCCGGCGGCTGTGGTGCCATCCACACCTGAAGATAGTCATGCCAAGTCGCCGCCTCCGATCGGTACAAATCGTTGTTGCTGGCGTACACCACCCCGCGTCTCTCCTCACCCACGGAGTGCTTCGCCTTCACTTGATGTGGCTGGTCGTGGAAAGACTTGACAGCGTTGACCGTCTCCTCCAGTACGGACAGGGCTACGCCGTGGTTGATCACTTGAAAGAAACCCCATGTCTTAGTGGCCTCTCGAATTTGGTCCACGATCTTGGGACGGTGATGGGGAGAGTCCAAGTTGGAAAGATCTATTACCGGGATGTGGATGGAGGAGAAGGAAGAGGAAGATGTAGATTTGAGTTGGGAGAGAGTTTGGGGTGGGTGTATGAAGATACGAGGGATGGAAGTGATGCCTGAGTCGGAGAGACCTTTGACGCCTATCTTGGACTCAGCGAACTCCTTCACTTCCTTCATTCGGTCGTAATCGGCGGATGCCATGGTCTTCAGTTTGGATCTATCTGCCTGCTGCCTACGCCCTCACCAGAGTCACCACTCGATCGCCTCTACACTTTTACCTCACTTATGCACTGCTTATCCTTCTTAAACCTTCTCAATCTATATTTATTATATTAAATATCATATTGTTTGAATTAATTTGTATGGAAAATTCTTATTTAAAATAAAAGAAATAAATTGATAAAGCAGAAATAATGTAGTTGACGATGTTGACAGATCCGACAATTGTTGAACCATTTGTCTGAAAAATTATTATTTAAAATAAAAGAAATAAATTGATAAAGCAGAAAAATTGTAGTTGACGATGTTGACAGATGAGAGCATTGTTCAACCACTTTGAACTGGAGCCCCACTCATGCTCCAAATTCAAAACACCTACCTTATCCACACGCGTTGCAGGTTTCTTCTTGTAGACACACCAATGATTTGACAAATCTCCGCCATTGCCCGTCAGCTAATCAGTGATGAAATAACTTAAAAAGTTTATAAAAATGCTTAAAAACTTGGCTATTATAATATGTATGCCGACGCATTATACCTCTTAATTTTTTTATGCTTATCTTGAATGTAATAATTTCCTTTCATATTTAGCAGTACATGTTTATTTAAATTGATGACTTGTTCCAAAGTTTAGAAGCAATATATTAATAGAGTAAGGTTGATCATCATTACAATTTCACGAAGAAATATTCAAACTATGAAGATCGTGTGACTAAAATAAAATTAATATAAAAATGATGAAATCAAATTTTCATTTTTTAAAAAAATAAATAAAGTTATGCTAAAAATATTGTAAAATGAATTTTATATATATAATTTTTTTTTTTATTAAAGGGGCTACCTATTCACCCCTCCAAATAGTTATATAACTTGAGATCTCACCAATCCTTAACAATAAATCATTTTTAATAAAATATGAACGCCAATATTATAATAAAATAATAAAATATATTTTTATTAAAAAAATTATTTTAATATATATATAAGTGATATTAAGGAGTAAAAGTAAAAAATATTATTTAAATAATTTTTATTTTTCTTTCTTTATCTTTTATCCTTTGGCTGGATAACAAAAAATAAAAATAAAATAAACATTGTAGAATTAAATTGAGAATATAAATTCTTACTTTTGTTGAATTTATATAGAATTTATAAAAGTTGGAGAATGAGAGAGTTCGTTCTTCTCTTATTATTTTTATGATTCTTTCCATTTGATGTCTCTCTTTATTTCATACCTCCCTTTTTATACAAAAACTCTTTATAAGATGACAAAAAAAAAATATCAATGTAGGAGGCTTCTCATAAGATATTAAATGGGGCATGATTATTTTTTCATAAAGGAAGTGAGGTAATGGGATTTGTATGTTTATGTGCATAATTTGACATGGTGTATGTATTTACTTGCATAGTACAAATATGTTTATATGTATACTCTCTATTTTTTCTTTATATTTTCTTATTTTGTCTTCGATTTTCCTTGCTAAGTTGTTACATATTTCTTTTGATATGATTAATTTTTTATAAAACTAGTTTAATATGATAGATCATTTATTTCTACTTTAGATTTTGCAATTGAGATTATAGTTATTACTTTGAAGTCGTTCTATTACATTTTGTAGGTTCTGATAGCTTTCTTCGTCAAGGTTGTCCGAAAAGTCTTCATCACTAAGATAAAAAAATTGATTTTAGTTATTTTACAATTAACTTGACAATAAATAAAAAAAATTCTTATGGAGTTATAGAAGGCTTTGAAAGTACCATATATGTTTTAAAAGTTGATTTCTCTTAATGGACATAGTTTCATGTTTCACCAATAAGATAAAATAATTTATTCTTAATTGGTTTAAGATAATAAATTTGAAAGACCCTATACATACTATAAATTTTTGGAAATTCATTGGGACTGTCATTTCCCACTTCAGTTCTTATTAAGTAACTAAAGTTTTTTTATTATGTTTTATATACATACAATGGTAAGTTGGTACCATTAACCCATTGGTTTGAAATAAAAGTAAATGGTTTTAAAAGAAATATCAAGTTATCAACTTGTTTTTCAATTTCAAGTAGATGGGTTAAAATATTTTTTAAAATTTTAGGAAAATTTTCAAAGATTTGAGATACATGATTGATGAAAATATTTTTTTTTAGAATTTCCTAATCGATAAGCTAAGGTAAGAGAAATCTTTTTCCTAAGGAAATGAAAAATAATTTTTTATTTGTTGCAGCAAGATAAAAGAGAAAACGTAAAATAGAAAACACTAATCTTTTTTGTGCAAAGACCAAATTTATTTTAGAAATTAATATATTAAAGTAAAAAATTTAAAACATCACTCACATCAAGGTAAATCCCCCTTTTTGGCTAAACTAAAGTCTCTCTAAACAAGCCAATTTTCTAAAGAACAAAAAAAAAAAAAAAAAAAAAAACAATGGTCACAGGGTTAAAACTAAAAACTTTAGTTTTAAAAATAATTTTAATATTATAAAATCTACTAGAATTTGATCTTTGTTTATAGCTCTTAATTTTTTATGTTGAATATATAACTATTAGTTATATATATATATATATATATATATATATATAACATACTTTTTTATTTAAATTGATGACATGTTTCAAAGTTTAGAAGTATTATATTAATAGAGTAAAATTGAGCATTACAATTTTACAAAGGAATATTGAAACTATGAAGATTGTGTGATTAAAATAAAAATAATATAAAATATTAATATAAAAAAATTATAAAATCATTTTTTTATTTAAAAGAAAAATAAATAAAGTTAATATAAAAATATTATAAAATGAATTAAAGTTTCGAAATAATTTTCATATATAATCACTTTTTATTAAAGGGGACTATCTAGTCACCTCTCTAGATAGTTCAATAAAACAATTTTCATATATATATATATGAAAATAATTATGTTTAGTCACGTTATATTTAAAATGAATATAAAAGTAAGTAAAATTTAATTTTTTTTAATTGTATTTAATACTCAATCAAGAATAGAATATTTTTAACTAATTTTGATTTAATTTTAATTTTTAAAATTTCAAATTATTCTTAGAAATTGATAAATTTATTGAAAAATATAAAACCATGAAGCTTATTTTGCTCTCATTTGATTTAGAATTTATTTGTTGGTGATAACATTTGAAAAAAAAAATGGCCAGGTAGAAGAAATAGTAGAGTCCATAATTCAATTTAGATTAGTTGTATTATTGATTCTATTTTTGAGTTACAAATTATTTTTAAAAGTAACTAATCTCATTAATATATTCAAATATAGCTTCATTTGGAGATATTTTTGGAATAAGAAAATTCATAAAAAGTATAGTTACGTGTAGATCATTCTATATTAGTTTTAGCATGTGAGTTTTAATTAGTGTTGATTGAACTTTTTGTTTTTAATACTTTTTAAAAGTATTTTTTTAATTTTAAAATTGGAAAAGTGGCGTGCAGTGCCCATATGGCCATACAATATGCAGTGGAAATTAATGGCCATGACGTAGGACGGTAGGAGGAGGAGGCACCATTGGCACAAGGAAAGGGCCAGAGGCTTTTGGAATCTTGGCACTGGGCTTTATGAATAACGTACTCTCATTTTACAACTTTTTTTTTTGTTTTGTTTTTTTTTATATAAAAAAATTAAGATTAAAATTTAAAAGTAAAGTCATAATTTTAATATTGTAAAATTTATTAAACTTAAAGTAAGTTAAGAAAAAAAAATTGAAAAGATAAGTACTTTTATGTTCTTTAAGTCCTAAATTCTTTTAAGAAAATTATCTAAATATCTTTGCCGACAATGGGGTCATCAGGAAACCAACTACATTTTCACACAATGGACTCTGCACTTCAAAGTCAGACAATAGTTTCAGATTTAATTAGAATAAAAGGGTTCGGATTGAAGTGTCGATTCGAGTTCGGTTTTCTTTCCAGCTAAGACGTCACTTCAATCCGTGGTTTAAAATACAATTTAATTTTCCTTTTTTTTTTTTGTTTTCTTTTTTTTGTCTTTTGCTTTAGTGGCTGACAGTGGTGGAGGCAACGAGTGCCTAGAGGGGGCATTTGGCAAATTCTCGCTAAAAATACAGTAGGTTGTAGGAATTAAACCCATAATATTAAGTTTTCTAATAATTAGTTACCTTATTATTAAGTTATATTAGAAGTATGATGCTATTATTAGGACGTCCATCATTCTTTCGCACTTGCAATTGTATGGTGGAAAATGGAAATACACTTGCGATCCTCTGCCAGAAGGGCTTTGACGGAAATAACACAAATGACATTTGACTAACCTTCACGTATTTACTCACCTTCAAACATAGATTGTGTACCAAACACTCTCCATAATTAATGCAATTGTTACCAGAGGACTTTCTATTATTAGCTACTCATCAAGGTAAGACAATACTGTAATATTGCATGATAAAAAATAATTAAGATGTTATTAATACGTCTTAAAAGACGTTACATGTGAGTAAGGATAAATAACTACGTACAATCTAAGAAAGGTATGTTATTTTCTTTCAATAAATAGTATTTACTTGCTCAAGCCAATTACTGACTTAAACATTGGAGGAGCATATTAGAACAATATGTTCAAACATTTTTTTTGTGCAAGGAACAAATCCATCTGCATTTTGAGCAAGTTAGATGGAGAAACATAGTTGATCGTTCCATCTAGCCCTTGAGAGCTAGACGGCCACCTCCAATTGGACCGTGCACCAACAATTATGCCCCTAAAATAAGTTTCATATAATTCCCCTCCACCGCTTTCTTGGCTGGTGGGCAGAGTCAAAGAGTAGCTAGAGGCTTGCGCCCTGAAATTTTATTAAAAACCTTTTTGGTTAGTGGGCGGAGCCAAGGTACTCCTCCAGAAATTTTGTTCTATTAAAAACCTTTTTGGTTGGTGGACGGAGCAAGGTACTCCCCCCGAAATTTTAAAAATATAGTAGGTAGTGGGAAAACCACTTTTCTGGCTACGCCCCTAGTAACAGACGTGGTTTGAAGCATAATTTTACAAGACAAAGAAAAAAGCATCCCATAGTTGGGGACAATCTCCAAGCTCATAATTTTTTTTTTCCACAATTACAATGTGAAAACCCACATGACAGCAATACCAAATCTATTACCACATAATGATAGTAATTTTATATTGTAATCTTATCGATGAAGGACTTGCTGTCTAGTCCCTTGCCATAGAAGTTGTCGTTGTATTCTTTCTGTGTAAAGTTGCTATAAATTGCAGGTTTTTCAGGGGAAAGCAACTCTGGTAGAGGTCCATAAGAGTCAGAGTCTTTCCATTTCGCCAAGTTGAAGAACATCACAATCGAGATCCGTGGCTCTTTACAGGAATTGGCTAACACTCGATGCTGAACACTTTTGTACTCACCATTCGACACTATCTGCCATACAAGTAACAAGTCAAAAAAGCATGAGTTATTATACCTTGAAAAAAAATTTGAACAAATATGAGCATTGAGTTACCTGGAGAAAGTCTCCGACGTTGATAATCAACCCGCCAGGAACAGGCTTTACATCCACCCATTCATCCCCATGCTTCACCTGCAACCCGGGGACTTGGTTCTGCAACAAAACTGTCAACACCACCGGATCAGTGTGAGATATAATCCCCATCGTCAAATCAGGCTGTGGACAGTAGGGATAACAGTGCCCCACCAAAACCCTAGTATTAGAAAAAGTCAACTCCTTAAACTTGCCGGATTCTAACCCTAATCCTTCGCATAACAGTTTCATCACACTCTCAGCAACCGTTTTGGCATGCGTGTCCCATGCAACCACCTCCCTTCTGCATATCTCCGGAATCTGCTCAACCTCGAGCGGCTGTGGTGCCATCCACACCTGAAGAGAGTCGTGCCAGCTCGCGGCCTCCGATCGGTACAAATCGTTGTTGCTGGCGTACATCACGCCGCGTCCCTCCTCACGCACGTAGTGCTTCGCCTTCACTTGCTGTGGCTGCTCGTGGAAAGACTTGATAGCGTTGATCGTCTCCTCCAATGCGGACACGGCTACACCATGGTTGATCACTTGAAAGAAACCCCATGTCTTAGAGGCTTCTCGAATTTGGTCCACGATCTTCGGACGGTGATGGGGAGAGTCCAAGTTGGAAAGATCTATCATAGGGATTCCGGGGGAGGAGGAAGAGGAAGAAGATGAAGATGAAGATTTGAGTTGGGAGAGGGTTTGGGGCGGGTGTATGAAGAAACGAGGGATGGAAGTGATGCCGGAGTCGGAGAGACCTTTGACGCCCATCTTGGACTCATCGAACTCCTTCACCTCCTTCATTCGGTCGTAATCCGCGTACGCCATATTCATCCGTTTCTATCTGCTGCCAAGTTCTTGTTCGTGACTGAATATACCTTGCTCACTTATATTGATTTATAATTGTGAAAGTTTATCTACCCTCATCTTCCAATATTGCACATTATTAAATATAATTTACAACCACCTTACCCAACCATTATAATATGCATATCATATCATTTGAGCAGAGATAAATCTCGTCGGTGATGCAGACAGAAATCTAAAAATCATTATGATCAAACTCAACCAATCAGGCTGAGTCTCCACAAAGATATAATATATCTTTGTGGCCCCCAATTCCGACTGTTTCACTCGAAATGAAAAACTACCATTCCTATCCACACTAAGAAGTCCGTGTGGCAGGTGCGTTCAACCACTGGACAAGGTCCTCCACGCTCTCTAACTACTCACAAAACCACGAGTTTCAATTCTTAAATGGGGCTGTTTTTAGTGAAAATTACTCCAAAGCAAGTGGCCATTGATAATCATATTGACGTCATTTCAGTTTTCTTTTCTATATTATATTGATATTTGACAACGTCTACTGGGCCGTGAAACTAGGCTACACCCAACCGAGCCCAATCCTCGTTTGAAAAGCCTTGTACATTTATTTTCAATTATTCTCTCAACTTGAGTCTATCAACTTCTAATGAGTTTTTTCAACTCAAATTAGAGTTCAGGTTCAATATAATGTTTCTATAATATGCGCTCCCCTATTATATGATAGGTTTGTTTTTTTTTTTTTTTATAGAAAAATATATAAATTTATTTTTGTTGCATTTTGTCCTATTTACTATTTAAATTATTATATAAATATATAGAAAAATATTATGACAAAAATATTGTTACAACAAATGTGAGATTTAATAAAAAAATTCTTTTATCTACAACTAAAATTTCGTACTCTACAAAATAGAGATTTTATCATAAAATTTTTGTTATTAAGTTTTTCTTTAAAAAACTGAAATTTGTCTCTAGAAATTGCTGCTCTCATCGTATGGTGAGGAATTCTTTTATGTAGACAAAATGTACATATATTAAATGTGAGATTTAATGTAGAAAAATATTCTAACAAAAATATTGTTACAACAAATGTGAGATTTAATAAAAAAATTATTTTATCTGGAACTAAAATTTCGTCATTAATTATGAATTTTACGCTACGAAATAGAGATTTTATCATAAAATTTTTGTTATTAAGTTTTTCTTTATAAAACTGAAATTTGTCTCTCATCGTATGGTGAGAAATTCTTTTATGTAAACAAAATGTACATATTTATGAGAAATTTATTTGTCACTGATTTTCAATGTCTAATGATAAATGTTTTTTGTCATTGAATCTTCAATCATTTGAGGACGATCCATTACATGCATTACAATTTATAATTAGAAAAAGAGAAAGAAAGAAAGAAGAAAACCCGGAACTTTTTTATTTTGGATCTGGGCCTCCTCGATCTTAGTTCATTTGAGGACGATGCATAGTCCATGCATTCAGCTTCTTAATGGTGACAGCCTCCGTTCCATTGTTGAATGCATATAGATGAGCCTTCTTCGAGACTGCTAGAGTAGGATAAACCCTAGATGTGATGCATGTTTTTCCTCCAGCCCCGAAACTTTCCACTACAGAATGGTCGATCTGTGTACAGAAAAAGAGTTATACTAGAATAAAAATATCGTGAGTGACAATAGAGATGGTTTAGACTATAAGAATCAAAACACGTACCAAACTTCTAAGGGAGAGCATCCCATCTTTTAAATCTACATCCACAAAACCTGCGAATGATGGTTTGTAGAGTTCTGTCCGTAACGAGGAACTGTTCAAAGAAGAAAATTAAGGAAAACCTAGTTAGAAGGTTGATGGAGATTAAGCATTAACGTAATGAACTGTACTGAGACTGAAATGGATAAACCCACCTTTTCGCATCAGAGCACATAAGGACTACATGCTTGCCTTTGGCCTTGAAGATTCTGAAGAAGACAGGAGTGTACTCTTCAAGGTGTTCTGAAGCCAATGTCAACAGTCCAAAGGGTCCAACCCCACCTTGAACAGTTGAACCCTTCATGCCGCAGAGATCTTGTGCGTTAACCCAGCTAGGATCGAATTCTTCAGCCTTGTCCAAGCTCGGCAAAGAGAATGTAACTTCAACATCGGCCTGCAAATAGTATTTGGAATTTACCATTAACTGCAATCTTTTTTCCAGAAATGAACTTCCCCAAGAAGTAAAAGGGCTAAAATTTCTTGTGCTTCAAACAGAAGACTGGGAAGACAAACCTGTGCGGCTGTAATTCCTGTGATTTCAACATGTTCCCCAATCTTGAGCTCTTGATTCCTCACCTGAATCTTTTGCCCTCTTAGTGTATTTAGTTCTTCAATGGGCCATTGTAACAATTGTTTTTTACCCTTGTCAAGCCATAGGGTCCTTGGAATTGTCTGAGCCAGCAAAAGTTCAACAACGTAAGCTCCTAATCAACTAATGGAATGTCCTAAAAACATTGACAATCGATCGTTCATAAATATTACCTGAATTCCAGCCCATCCTTTTGCAGTATCATTGTCTGCTGTATCTGACTCATTAGCCCAACCCCACAAAATCCTCCGTTTCTTCTCGGCATCAAAGAACGTTTTCGAAGCATAAAAATTGCCATAATCATACCTCAATCCACTCCAACCATCAGCAGAGGTGTTGCCCGGTATATATCTATCTATTTCCGGATAATATCTTCCAATTGTATAGTACTCATATCTAGTTCGGTCAAGGCTCACCTTCAAAACATGTCTAACATTTTTACCCGTTACTGATGTGTCTAACCCCCTTTCACTATACAAAGAAACAGGAAAAAAATCAGGACATTCCCACATTCCGGTATTCTGGGCAGAATGAAGAGGATGTTTTGCTTTTATCCATGTCATGAAATCTCTACTCCTATACAAATAGACTATCCCTCTATGTTTCTTTCTGGCACCCACCAACATCCTCCAATGCCCATTCACCTGCCAAGCAGTTGTTGGGTCACGGAATGTGCTTGCATTTATACCAACATCAGGAACCACTAGTGGGTTGCTGTCGGGTTTCACCCATTTCCTTAGGTATGGATCCGAGAGGTTGGCTGGAAATGCAATGTTCTGGACTTGCCTTTGTTGTGTGTCGATTCCAGTGTAGAGAATTGCAGGCTTGTTACCAGGCAAGATGGTAGCTGAACCAGACCAACATCCGTTTATGTCAAACGGCTTTGAAGGATAGATGGCTGGCTCAAGCGCCTCCCAGTCTATCAGATTCCTTGATACTGAGTGAGCCCACACGATGTTACCCCAAACTGCACCTTTGGGATTGTACTGGTAGAAAAGGTGGTAGATTCCATTGTAGTACATGGGTCCTGTTACATTTGAATTGCATGAGACACACGGACTTGAGGAAATAGAGGCAGATCAAAGTAGCACAAGACTCACCATTTGGATCTGTCGTCGGTTCATTTCGTGCATGGGTTCAAACGTCAATGGAGACAGAAAAATAGAAGTCAGTAACCGGTTGTGGAAAGTGGAAACCATTAAAGAAAGAAAGAAAGAGGCACTCTCATCTCTAAAATCTCGACTATTAAAGAAAGCCGCATCATCTTTTAACATCTCAATCACCGAAAATCATTCAATTTGGCTAATAAGGAAAAAATAGCCATGAGTTATCAGTGTCTCATGAATAATTCAAATCCCTTCCTATATCCAAATTAAATCAACTTTCTTTCTTTTCTAATACTTTATTTCTTTTTTCTTCTTCAATGGATATGGCATCACTATTTCTAAAAATAACGATAACCATTTTTGTTGAGCAATGAAAATAATTTAATTTCAAACCCATAAATATTAAAATTAAAATTAATTAATAATTCTCAATTAAATTCAGAAGTTATTTGATATTTTTCTGAAGAACAAGCAAGATGGAAGCATAAAATTAAATTACCGTAAACTTACAAGTTACCCAAATTAACCAAATGCGGCAGTGAATAAATTAATAGGAGGCGTAGGTGAAAGCCAGAAAATCAGAAAACATTAAATACAAGATATATTCCCAAAAATCCTGCAAACATGCAGGGATCGGTATAATGAGATGCACGGAGATTAGACCATAAATTTTTCCAGATTTAACCAGCAATAATAACGCCTCTCCATTAAAGTCTGTTTACTTTTCCCGTTAACATGTTAACAGCCTAACGTGCCTCTCCTCCTCATCCGACCAAAACGGGTACTGGACTTTCCATTCGCTCTTGTTGTGGACTCAAGTTAAATTCTACGACCAAACAAACCCTTATTCGGTTTCCTATTTTTCTGATCAAGGAATAAAATCGAAGAGGAATGCATGGGAAGCAATGCATGATATGAGAAGGATACGCAAAGGACAACAGGAAATTAACAAACAACGATGAATCAATCAACATGCTGATAAAAGAAAGGGTTTGTGGTTTTGAGGTTTGAAGAAGTTTGAAAAGAGCGTACCGTTTATCCAGTTCCTAGGGGGTTGAAAGTGGTATCCAGTTCTATGAACTTGCCTAACCTTAGTGTCAGGCACACACTGATACTCATGATGAATCTTATGAGACCCTTCAACGCCATTGTTGTTTATTATTACACAGTAACAACAAAGAGAGAACAAAAACCAGAGAAGCCTTGAACCGCCCTTCATGAAGAAGAGTAAGTAGAGAGAAAGAGAGAGTCTTGATTGAAAAGAAATGAAGCAGTAGGGTTTATTTATAGGCGTCACATGATTTTAGTTGGATAACTTATTAGTTTTACCAGTTTTTTCGGGATGTTCCGGTTTTTTTTTTTTTTCTTTTTTAATTTTCCTAATTTTAAAAAGTAAAATATTTTGTTGGAAATATATATATATAGAAAATATGAACACAATCATAACCGTAAGGCGTTTCAACTTCCAACCGTGTGATTCACCCACGTGTTCTTTGTTTAAAAATAAATAAATAATAAAGTTTATAAAGGTTATTAAATTATTATTTGAAATTATTTAGATGAAAACAATAATAATTAAAATTGAAATTGTCGAAGTGATAGATAGAAAAGGAACTGGGCCTTTGCTATCCTTTTGAAAAGATATTAAATTGAAGACAAGAAAGGTAAAATAAAGAACCTAAAAATGCTAAACTTCACAATGTTCAAAAATTTACGCTTTGTTACTATACATAGTTTTAAAGTTTATCCGGTTACCAGAAAAATAAAGATTTTTTTTGACATAGTTTTAAAGTTTATCCGATTACCAGAAAAATAAAGATTTTTTTTAAAAAAAATGTAAATCCTAAAAGGATAGAAAATATTAAATATTTAATTTATACTATATTCAGTTCTAAAATCAAGATGAATATATACACACACGCACACACGTTGCATTTATCCATAAACATACTGAAATACAACCCTTGTCCATTCTTATCTATTTTTTCCCTTTTTTTTTCCTTTTTAAAGTTACATTTGGTTAACAAAAACTACCATACTACTAAGTAAAGAAAAAATATTAAAAATTGGCCTATAAAAAATATTAAAGAAAATCAAATATAATTAAAATTAATAAAAAACTTATATATTTTAAAATTATTTAATTTTTATATCAATGAATTAAAATAAGTAAGATGAGTTTGAAATAATAAATAAAAATAATTTATTAATTTTTAATTTATTTTTTATTTTTGTTCACTTTTTCTTTATTTTTACTTTTTTACCTTTTTTTTTTCTTTCCCTAAAAAAAGTGAGGATAATTTACACACAAAGAAAATAATCTTTTAAAATGAAGTGATTATATAAACACATTGGTTATATAATCATGAATTCAAGCAGACCATGAAGGAAGGAAATAAGTGAATTTATAGTAAAGTTTCAAATGGATCCTTTTGGAGAGTTTTGACATAATTCTCTCCTTTAGTCTTTCATTGGTCATTGGTCATTGGTCCCCAAGAGAGGGTGAGGGAGTTGGCAACAGATGGCTGTGGATAAGGCTAGTATCTTTTTTTTGTTTTTTTTTTCCTTTTTTAAAGATTTTCTGGTAGTGACTTGTTATAACGGTTAGTTTTCATGGTTTTATTGTCTGGATATGCTAATCCTTTCCCATGTTATTTTTCCCCGTTACTCCACGTTCTGGTAATTACCCACATGAGCCGTCTACATCACAAAAGCCAACAGTGCCACTTACACCCTCTGTCATAGTATCATCTTTATGTCCTTTTAGTATGTTGTCAGCAACAGTAACTTTTCTCGATTTTCATGCTTTCCTCGTGTTTTTTCTCATGTGCCTTCAAATTATTTTCTGGGGTTACTTTTTCCATTATAAGAATCAACTGTCTAATTACCCACAAAGTTGTTTTTACACTTTCTACTTTTGCCCCATTAGCTCCCCTTGGTCTAGGCGCTGTTTGATATTTTGATGCGGGTAACAAAAAATGAAGTGGATGATACTTGTATATTGAGTAAAGAAAAAAAAAAAAAAAACAGAATGAATAAATGAATAGTACAGATTTATCATGAAGTTTTCTGAAGGAAAATGAGATACAGTAAGAGAGGAAAAAAAAATTGGGAAACATGGCACTTGATATTTTCTTCCCCTTCTGCTTTCTCTTAGGCTTTCTATAATCCTACCTTATGAAGGTCTAAGTAGACTGCATTCTCATTTGAATTCCCAGGGATATCATCTCTAATCCCAGTAGCCAAACAGCTTCATGAAATGACAGTTCACACATCTGCACTGCCTAGGCAGAAGGAGCATTACACTGACTGTTGATGGTGAAGAAGCGCCTTCAGGAAGTTAAATGTATCTCCCACTTGAAGTGTGGAATGTATGTACCTTATTGCACACGTCGGCAGAAACCACTGCAGGAGAGCCAATGAGAAGGAAAACGAGCTCAGCAGAGACAAGTTACACATCCAGCAAAGTATTGTAGCAGAGTCTGAGAAACACCCTCCCTTAATGGCTGGAAATTCAGCCACGCTTGCTTTCAAAACCTGAAACATCACTAGTGGATCAGCCCCCAATGAAGACCCGAATTTCCATGTGGGAGAAGAAGTTGGCATCGTGGATGAGAGGATAAGGTCAGCTCTCATGTCTGCACCACCAACAGTTGCCATTCAAACGACAGAAAAGTGGGTCATTAGTCATTACTAAACACCACAGCACTGATCTTGAAGTTCAAAGAAATATGCCTAGTAGTAAAGCATGCTTAGAATACCAGTGTTTAATGTAAAAGGGCAGCAGACAAAGTTAGAAGGAAGCTTGTTAACAATTCATCTAATATAATATATAGCCCAGCAACTACAGATTGGAATTGCGATGCATTTCTGTGATATCTGTAATTCCTTGGCCTTATCGCTAGGATAATAGCATGCTGATTTGTCCTTCCATGGTGATTTATGGACTAAAAGATGACCAATAAAACATAAATATCCAATCTTCTTCTAACTTTGTTGATTGTTGAATTTTACTAGAGTTCTCTTTTGGGTACACAGAAGAACATCATTATTTGTAATATCTACTGTAAAAGAACGACATGCATTATAGAGCCAGTGATAGTGATTAGTAGATCGAGCATGACATAGATTCTCAGAGGTTGAGTGTAAAATTCTTATTCTCAGACTTTTTCTTATTTAAAGAAAAAAAAAAGGGCATTATGTTAGAAAATGCAACTGAATTCTGATCATTTGTTTGTCGAAATTTATAACAATCTCACTGCCCAACCACTAATTATAGTTTTGGCTATGCAGATCCAGACAATCAGCCATGGATTGCACACATTTTTCTTCCTATCACTTGACTCCGACAATATCCAGATGGTCCAGGCAAGATCAAGGGACATTTTGGATCCAAAGAGTAACTTCTTCACTTACTGTCAACTCTAGGATGTTGTAGATTTACTGAATTGGCTGCATTCATAATTCTAGTTCATCTGTGTGATCCAATAAGTAACCTAGGGTGTTGCACAATATCTAGATTGTGTTAGCAGAAATATCAGCTTAATTTTCTAGGGGAAAACCCCACACACTGTATTTTCCATCCTATAGGTTGAACCAAAGTTAAAGATCATCAAGTCACATTTATTCATGGTTGGTGTTCAGTACAAATATTTCAATTCCCTCCACTTTGATTTTATGATTGTCATCCCTCATCCCATTGTTATTGCCTCCAATAGCATAAAGTTTTTACATGGTTCAAAACCACAGTCTCAATCATTAACTCAAAGTTCTAGGCCACATCAATCTGGGAATCTCAAATCGACATTCAAAGACACACAATAAACTAGTTAAAAAGCTCAAAAAGTTGTAAAAATTCATGAAAAAATATCATAAAAACAAGTACAATTAGATGAGCTAAAAAAAACTAATAAAACAAATTTCTATCACATTTAATATTGATTAAATAGTTATAAAAAAATTTCATCTTTATTAATATATAATTATTTACCAGTTCTAAATTTGTTATAATTATTCATATGTATAATATATATATATATATAACCATTATAACATGTTTAACTAATATAACAATTAAATGGATAACAAATTAAGTTTATTTTAATTGAGTCACTATCGTTGATGAAAGAATCCAACAACTCCAAAAGTGAGCCACGACATCAATCAGTCATCACCAAAGTACCTTTAACTCTGCCTCAAAGGAAGTTTCCATTATTCTATTGACTCCACGAACACCAATTAAACACCAAAGTTCAAAACTCAAAGATGATGTGAATCATGGCCTTTGTTCTAGGGCTCTAATGGAACTTGCAAGGTGAGCCATGGGTTCATTTCAAGCCTTTCTTCTTTCTCATAATGGCTAGAACATTAGATGTTAATGGTAAATTGTGTCGTGTATCATTTTTCTATTTTTTCCATATTTGTGTATCATAATTTTCTTACATGGTGAAAAATAAATAAAAAACTATGCACATATATTGGAAGAATGAAGTATAGTGTAACTAGGATTTAAAGAATTGAACTATATCATAGCATATGAACACATTGATAACTTAATTATGTTATAATATTCCTAGTTTATTATCCATTTAATTATCATATTAGACAAACATTCTATATATATATAAAAAATAAAAAATTAAAAGAATTAAAAGCATAAATTAGAAATTAAAAGCAAGATAAATTAAGAATTTAAGAAAGTTATACCTTTTGTTATTGTTGAATTCTTATTTTGTAACAATTTAGTTATCATATTAACCAAAGATAAATATATATTTATATATATATATATATATATATATATATATGATTAAAAGTATAATAATTATGCTTTATTAAAACAAAAATTGTGATTATATGTATTAAATATGAATAAATATAAAGAATTTATAACATTTTTATTTTGGTAAATGATTACTAAATATGATAGAAGTTTGTTATGTTACCTTTTTTTAACCAAAGATAAATATATATATATATATATATATATATATATATGATTAAAAGTATAATAATTATGCTTTATTAAAACAAAAATTGTGATTATATGTATTAAATATGAATAAATATAAAGAATTTATAACATTTTTATTTTGGTAAATGATTACTAAATATGATAGAAGTTTGTTATGTTACCTTTTTTAGCTCATCTAATTGTACTTATTGTTCTTATAATTTTCATTATTTTTATCCACAATTTTTTTGAGCTTTTTAACGAGCCTATTACTCATATGGCTGAGTACCAATCCAAGATCCCAAGTACAATGTGCCTTGAGGCCTCTTGATTCAATGAAGGAGACCATGACTTTAAACCATAATACCAAATAGACTCTAATGGAATAGTATAAACTAAATTAACAATTGAGGAATGCAGATGTAGTTCCAAGTACAATTTTTTTTCCTATAAATTAAAGAGTATCAACCATGTGATGCATGCTGTGGCAACATAGAGCAAGACAAGAAACTCACCTTATTCAGCGTGAATAAGACAATTACCAATAGTCCCCACAGGAACAAGCCCCTTCCTTGAAGTGGTGAAACCGATTTGCATCTCGGACAATAATCACCCTCCCTGTAATTGCTGACACCAACTTACAGAATGTATGGCAGTCACCACATACCCTAAGATTCTTTATAATCCTGATTGGAGTGTGCTCAGGTGTTGCAATAAGGCCGAATGCAATTGCCAACTTCTCACTATGTGTGTACAAGATTCCTATCTTCAGTTCCTCATCCACATCATGTAACACAAAATTTGTATCAGGGACATAACCAACTAACTCCAGCTTGTTACCCAAACTCTTTAGCATCTCATATATCTCCTTTGACCTTGGATGGGTGGTATCTCCAACACTAAATTGATGACTCTTATTATCCACCTCAATCCAAGTCCAACCAGGAATTTTTTTCAATCTCCGTTGGGACATTAGGTCCCTAATCTTGGCTACATCTTCCCACCTACCTGCATTCGCATAAATATTTGAAAGCAGTATGTAGTGGCCTGGGTTCTGGGGCTGTAGTTCAAGAAGGGATGTAGCTGCCTTTTCTGCTAGCACTACGTCTTTATGTGTCCTGCATGCCCCTAGAAAAGCACCCCATAGCCCCTCATCCTTCTCAACAGTCATACTCTCGATCAATTTCAACGCCTCATCAAGTCTCCCAGCACGGCCCAAGAGATCAACAACACAAGTATAGTGTTTAACATCTGCTCTCACAGAGTAATCTTCCCACATCGAGGAGAAAAATCGAAGGCCCTCTTCAACCAGACCTGCATGACTACAAGCATATAACAATGAAACCAAGGTGATCTTATTCGGTAATATCCCACTTCTCAGCATCATAGGGAACAAATCAAGAGCCTTCCTGCCTTGTCCATGATACCCATAAGCTGCAATCATTGCACTCCAGGATATAACATTCTTTTCTTCCATCCTATCAAAGATTTCTCTTGCAGACTCAACACACCCACACTTAGCATGCATATCAATCATTGCCGTCCCCAATATGACGTCCAATTGAAACTTCTTTCTCTGTATATAATCATCAATTGTTCTAGCCTTATGCATTGCCCCTAACTTTGCACAAGCAAAGACAACTGTCACCATAGCAACCTTATCAGGGACAACACCCTCTTCCCTCATTTTATCAAACAAAACCAATGACTCATTAGCATTCCCACACTCGGCATACCCACCAATCATGACCGTCCAAGTTACAAGATCCCTCTCCAGCATTTTATCAAACAGAAAGCGAGCGTCCTCAATTTCCCTACATTTTCCATACATGTCCACGAGTGCTGCACATACAAAATGATCCAAATCCAACCCAAATTTATAGACAATGTGATGAATCAACCTACCCATTTGAAGATTTTTCAAATCCCTACAAGCCCTAATTACAAAAGGCAATGTATAATTATCGGGCCGTGCCCCACAACGAATCAGTTCCCTGAATGTGCCAAAGCAATTCATATAATCTCCAACCTTGGCAAACCCACCAACCATTACACTCCAGGAAACTGAATCTCGCACACACATGCCATCAAACAAGCCGTAAGCATCATCTAGAGCTCGATAATAAGAATAAAAGTACACAAGTTTGTTTGCAACAATGAGGTTTTGGAGCATTCCATGCACACTCGCTTGGGCATGAACTTGTCTGACTTGTGTGAGGTTTCTACAGTTTACTAAGGCAGATACATAAAATTTAGGGTTTAGACGTTGTAAAAAATGGAATTTTGATGATTCTTCTACCCGCTTAAAGAGATTTAAGGAGGTTTGACGAATTTGAGTTTCAATGACGGATTCAACTATGGGAATAACGGAAGGAGCAGTGCAGAAATCAAGTCTCCCATTCCTTAACGCAATTAAGCTGCGATTTCTGAATTTGAACATGAGACCTTCTGACAGTTGGAAAATAATGCTCTCCCAGGAAAACAAGCGGGAATTCGGAATTTGGTACCATCCAAACAAGCCACCTTAAGGGGAAATTAAATTAATCTCACTTTTTTTCGTTTTTCTTTTTTTCAAATTGATATAAAAATTATTTTTATCTATAGTAATTATAAAAATAATGAATGATCTAGGGAAAAAATATAAAAAAATTAATTTTAAAAAATAAAAATGGATTTAAAGTTCATAAATTATTTTTATATATGGTTTCAAAATTCTTTAATTTATTTTAATTTTTTAATAAAAATTAAACAATTTTTGTAATTTTTTTTTTTCGTTTTTAATTTTAAAATGAGAAAAAGAGCTGTCATTTAGATTATTTAGTAATAAAATTCCTCAGTTCTAAGAAGGCACTGTTTGGGCAAGAGAGTAACAGAAATTTGAAAATGTCACTTAGCAACTTGCCAATCAAAATTATGAAATTTTCAATTTGCAAATGATGAAAAACACCTTGCAATACACAGCCACACGTATGGACCTGTCCCTGGATTAACAACTATTGTTGCTACTCCATGCATTTTAAAAACAAATATAGAATTTTTTTTTCTCATGAAATTACAAGTGTTTTTATGTATATGGAAGAAAAAGGTCTAAGTAAACTGCATTCTCATCTGAACTCCCAGGGATATCATCTCTAATCCCAGTAGCCAAACAGCTTCATGAAATGACAGTGCACACATCTGCACCGCCAACTGCCAAGGCAGAAGGAGCATTACACTGACTATACTTTGATGGTGAAGAAGCGCCTTCAGGAAGTTAAATGTAATCTCCCACTTGAAGTGTGGAAGATATGTAGCTTATTGCTCACGTTGGCAGAAACCACTTCAGGAGAGCCAATGAGAAGGAAAACGAGCTCAGCAGAGAAGATTTACACATCCAGCAAAGTATTGTAGCACAGCCTGGGAAACGCCCTCCATTCAGGGCTGGAAATTCAGCCACACTAGCTTTCAATACCTGAAACATAACCAGTGGATCAGCCCCCAATGAAGACCCGAATTTCCATGTGGGAGAAGAAGTTGGCATCATGGATGGGAGGATAAGGTCAGCTCTCATGTCTGCACCACCAACAGCTGCCATTCAAACAACAGAAAAGTGGGTCATTAGTCATCACTAAACACCACAGCACTGATCTTGAAGTTCAAAGAAATATGCCTAGTAAAGCATGCTTAGAATACCAGTGTTTAATACTTAAAAGTAAAAGGGCAGCAGACAAAGTTAGAAGGAAGCTTGTTAACAATTCATCTAATATAATATATAGCCCAGCAACTACAGATTGGAATTGCCACATATTTCTGTGATATCTGTAATTCCTTGGCCTTATCACTAGGATAATAGCATGCTGATTTCTCCTTCCATGGTGATTTATGAACTAAAAGATGATCAATCAACATGAATAACCAATCTCCTCTAACTTCGTTGATTGTTGAATTTTACTAGAGTTCTCTTTCGGGTACACAGAAGAACATCATTATTTGTATTATCTACTGTGAGAGATCGATATGCGTTATAGAGCCAGTGATAGTGATCAGGAGATCAAGCAAGACGTAGATTATCAGAGGTTGACCGAGTGTAAACTTCTTATTGTCTGAAGGACATTATTTTTTTAACAGAACCATCCTCATATTTTAACTCAATTTTCCTAGAGCTAAGAATTTGGGAAAAAAAAACACTTTAAAAAAACCTGACATTATGTCAGAAAATGCAACTGAATTCTGATCATTTGTTTGTCGAAATTTACATCACTGGCTTTGAATTTTTTCTTAAACAGAGCACTAACTAGAAGGGTTTCATTGTATTAGTTAGCCAAGTCAAGCTAAAACCATCATAGAGTACAACCCAGATCCTCATAGACTAGTTCCGAATTTTTATGCAATCAAATTTATGTGGAGGCTATAAGCTATTGCTATCCATCTCAATTATGATATGTTCTTAACAACAAAGTACACCCATAACAATCTCACTACTCAACCAGTAATTATTGTTATGGCTATGCAGAACCAGAAAACCAACCATGGATTTCACACGTTTGTCTTCCTATCACCTGACTCTGACAATATCCAGATGGTCCAGGCGAGATCAAGGGAGGTCTTGGATCCAAAAAGTAACTTCTTCACTCACCGCCAACTCTAGGATGTTGTAGAGATACTGAATTAGCAGCATTCCTAATTCTAGTTCATCTGAGCGTGATCCAATAAGTAACCTAGGTTGAACCAACGTTAAAGATCATCAAGTCACATTTATTCATAATTGGTGTTCAGTAAAAATCTTTCTATTCCCTGCACTTTGATTTTATGATTGTCATCCATCATCCCATTGTTACTGACTCCAATAGCATAAAGTTTTTACATGGTTCAAAGCTGCGGTCTCGATCATTAACTCTAAGTCCTAAGGCACATCAGTCTTGGCATCTCAAATCAATATCTGGCAACACACACAATAAACTAGTTAAAAAGCTCAAAAGTTTCGTAAAAAAGTGATGAAAAAATGTAATAAAAACAAGTACAATTAGATGAGCTCAAAAAACTAATAAAAAAATTTCTATCACATTTAATATTGATTAAATAGTTATAAAAAAATTTCATCTTTATTAATAAATAATTATTTACTAGTTCTAAAAATTTTATATTTATCCATATTTAATATGTATAACTATTATAATATGTTCAACTAATATAACAATTAAAAGGATAACAAATTAAGTTTATTTTAACAAAAAATAACACCATTTAATTGTCATAATAAAATATAATATTAGTTAATTAAATGGTTACAATATATTAATTTAATTGTAAATCAAATTATTGCAACATATCACTGTGCTAACAAACTAGGTTAGTATACCAAATTACGATAGTGTAAACCATATACATAAGATTGAAAACTTTATATATATGTACTCTTGTACATTTCCTATGGGAAATACTTCACCAAATTGTTGATCCCCAAATTCTAAGGTCACACATCACCTGTGTTGCAAATATAAGAGTCACCCACGTAGAGATGTTGTTTGAGTTGTTGCCACTGATGAAGGAATCCAATGACACAAATCTTCCAAAAGTGAGTCATAATATCAATCAATCATCAACAAGGTTCCTTTAACCCTGCCTCAAAGGAAGTTTTCATTTCCATTGACTCCAATATCAATGAAAAACCAAAGTTCAAAACTCAAAGATATGGTGAATCATGGGATCATTTCAACCCTTTCTTCTTCCTCATAATGGCTAAAACAATGGTGGTTAACAATAAATTGTTTCGTGCATCATTTTTCTATTTTTCCATATTTGTGTATCATAATTTTTTTATATCATAAAAAAAATGCATATATATTGGAAGCATAAAGTATAGAGTTACAAGGATTTAAAGAGTTGAAATATAATAGCATATGAACACATTGATAACTTAATTATGTTATAATATTCCTAATTTATTATCCAAATAATTACCATATTAGACAAAAAAAATTCTATAAAAAATGAATAAAAGCATAAATTAGAAATTAAAAGCAAGATAAATTAAGAATTTATGAAAGTTATACCTTCTATTATTGTTCTATTCTTCTTACTATGTAGCAATTTAGACATCATATTAACCAAAGATAAACACACACACACACATATATATGTGTGTGTGTGTGTGTATATATGTATTATAACCTTTTTTGAATATGAATACATATAAAAATTTTATAACCTTTTTATTTTGGTAAATAATTACTAAATATGATGGACTTTTGTTATGTTACTTTTTTGAGCTCATCTAATTGTACTTATTGTTCTCATAATTTTCATTATTTTTATCCACAATTTTTTTGAGCTTTTTAACAAGCCTATTACTCATATGGCTGAGTACCAATCCAAGATCCCAAGTACCGTTTACCTTGGGGCCTCTCTATTCAATGAAGGAGACCATGACTTTAAACCATGATTCCAAATAGACTCTAATGGAACAGTATAAACCAAATTAACAATTGAGGAATGCACATGTAATTCCAAGTACAATTTTTTTTTCCTAAAAATTAAAGAGTATCAACCATGTGATGCATGCTGTGGCAACATAGGGCAAGACAAGAAACTCACCTTACCCAGCGTGAATAAGACAATTACCAATAATCCCCACAGGAACAAGCCCCTTCCTTGAAGTGGTGAAACCGATTTGCATCTCGGACAATAATCACCCTCCCTGTAATTGCTGACACCAACTTACAGAATGTATGGCAGTCGCCACATACCCTAAGATTCTTTATAATCCTGATTGAAGTGTGCTCAGGTGTCGCAATAAGGCCGAATGCAATTGCCAACTTCTCACTATGTGTGTACAAGATTCCTATCTTCAGTTCCTCATCCACATCATGTAACACAAAATTTGTATCAGGGACATAACCAACCAATTTCAGCTTGTTACTCAAACTCTTCAGCATCTCGTATATCTCCTTTGACCTGGGATGGGTAGTATCCCCAACACTAAATTGATGACTCTTATTATCCACCTCAATCCAAGTCCAACCAGGAGTTTTTTTCAATCTCCTTTGGGACATTAGGTCCCTAATCTTGGCTACATCTTCCCACCTACCTGCATTCGCATAAATATTTGAAAGCAGTACATAGTGGCCTGGGTTCTGGGACTGTAGTTCAAGAAGGGATGTAGCTGCCTTTTCTGCTAGCACTACGTTTTTATGTGTCCTGCATGCCCCTAGAAAAGCACCCCATAGCCCCTCATCTTTCTCAATAGTCATACTCTTGATCAATTTCAATGCCTCATCAAGTCTCCCAGCACGGCCCAAGAGATCAACAACACAAGTATAGTGTTTCACATCTGGTCCCACAGAGTAATCTTCCCACATCGAGGAGAAAAATCGAAGGCCCTCTTCAACCAGACCTGCATGACTACAAGCATATAACAGAGAAGCCAAGGTGATCTTATCAGGTAACATCCCACTTCTCAGCATCATAGGGAACAAATCAAGAGCCTTCCTGCCTTGTCCATGATACCCATAAGCTGCAATCATTGCACTCCAGGATATAACATTCTTTTCTTCCATCCTATCAAAGATTTCTCTTGCAGACTCAACACACCCACACTTAGCATACATATCAATCATTGCCGTCCCCAATATGACATCCAATTGAAACTTCTTTCTCTGTATATAATCATCAATTATTCTAGCCTTATGCATCGCCCCTAACTTCGCACAAGCAAAGACAACTTTCACCATAGCAACCTTATCAGGAACAACACCCTCTTCTCTCATTTTATCAAACAAAACCAACGACTCATTAGCTTTCCCACACTCGGCATACCCACCAATCATCACCGTCCAAGTTACAAGATCCCTCTCCAGCATTTTATCAAACAGAAAGCGAGCGTCCTCAATTTCCCTACATTTTGCATACATGTCCACAAGTGCTGCACATACAAAATGATCCAAATCCAACCCAAATTTATAGACAATGTGATGAACCAATCTACCCATTTGAAGATTTTTCAAATCCCTACAGGCCCTTATTACAAAAGGCAATGTATAATTATCAGGCCGTGCCCCACAACGAATCAGTTCCCTAAATGTGCCAAAGCAATTTATATAATCTCCAACCTTGGCAAACCCACCAACCATTACACTCCAGGAAATTGAATCTCTCACACACATACCATCAAACAAGCCATAAGCATCATCTAGAGCTCTATAATAAGAATAAAAGTAAACAAGTTTGTTTGCAACAATGATGTTCTCCAGCATTCCATGCACACTCGCTTGGGCATGAACTTGTCTGACTTGTGTGAGGTTTCTACAATTTACCAAGGCAGATATATAAAATTTAGGGTTTAGACGTTGTAAAAAATGGAATTTCGATGATTCTTCTTCCCGGTTGTGGAGATTTAAGGAGGTTTGACGAAATTGAGTTTCAATGACGGATTCAACTATGGGAATAACAGAATGAGCAGTGCAGCAACCAAGTTTCCCATTCCTTAACGCAATTAAGCTGCGGTCCCTCAATTTGAACATGAGACCTTGATCTCTCCGAGTCTACATAACTTCTAACGGTTGGAAAATAATGCTCTCTTAGGAAAACGAGCGGGAAAGGAGAAATTAAATTAATCTCACTTTTTTTTTTTTTTCTTCAGATTGATATAAATATTATTTTTTATCTATAGTAATTATAAAAATAATAATTGATAATTTTTAATAAATGGTTATTGAAAATTTAAATAAATAAATAAAGAAAAGAATAATCCAAAGAAAATAAAAATAGATTTCAAGTTAATGAATTGCTTCAAAATAGTTTAACTTATTTAATTTTTTAATAAAGGTTAAATAATTTTAAAATATGAGTTTGTAATTAATTTTAATTATATTTAAATTAAAATCATAAAACATCACAATATGTTTTCAAACAACATATTTTAATTCTTTTCAATTATTTTTACTTATTTTAAAGATTATATTTTCATAGACAAATGATAAATTGAAAACAAGAGTTGTTTAGATTATTTAGTAGTAAAATTCCTCGGTTCTAAGAGAGCACTGTTTGGGAAAGACAGAATTTTGAATATATTACTAAGCATCTGCGCATCAAAATTGTCAAATTTTCAATTCCCAAATGCTGAAAAACACCTTACAATACACAGCAAATTGCTGAATAACAGAATTCTGAGAATAAGAGTTAAAACCACGAGTATGGAGCTGTCCCTGTACTAACAACTTCTGTTGCTACTCTAGGATTGCTAAATCCCAACTGGGGATTTATTCAATCATTGGCCTGTGACATTCTGAAAATAAGCTTCCAGAGGCCCCCCACAACCAGTGCCGCATCCTTCTATTTTTTCATATGGCAATAATACATCATACAAATACAGTCCCACGGTATTCAGTTGATTTGCGTGAGAGGTGAGCGTGGCAGATGAGGCAGTCTTGTTTCCTTCACTTCAAATGAATCATATGAATGATTTTCCCGAAATTCGTCAAGAAGGGCCTCCATTGGCATGGCTCGAAGCGACTCAATGCTCCCTTTGCTTGGAATTTCTGGCTCACTTCTTGTTGGTGTATTTCCAGTTGGCTCATAATCCTGTACAATATAAGAGAATGCATCAGCCAATATAGCAAAATGTCATAAAAACCAAGAAAAATATGCATACATCGCCAATCAAAGAAAACCATGACACGGTGGCCCATCTCATTCACATGGTGAATGGATATGGAAAACAAATTCAAAGGCTTTTATAAGTGCATGACTTGCACACAAAACCAAAACAAAATGTAACACGGGAAAAAAAAAATTGAAACAAAACAGCAACATCAGTTACAGTATGCATTGAAGTGCCAAAGCTGAACAAGAAACAAACACAATGGACATATTTTAAATCACTAGTGCCCACAAGTAACATGGCAAACCACATCACAGCCTAAAAATCTGTTGAAGTTGGGAATAATGTGGCTAGAAAAAAGAAGCTGACTTACAGAAAATGTTGAGACAAAATGACTATGACAAGTATATTAAAAGATTTTACTTGAAACATTCTGATTATCTAACTTCTTTACTTAGGAGGGTTATATTTATGTTTGCATCTCAAACTTCTAAGTTGTGTTATTTTTGTTATAACCTCTACACGGATTTTAGTAATCAGGTTTAAGATTCTATATTAATACAAAGCAAAGTTAACAGTAAAAGCAGACTACAGCAGCTCAGGTGGCAACCCCTGAACCATAACATTTACCGGTTTAATAATATTCACAGGAGGATACTGAATTGGAAAATGGATCAACCTACCATATATCTTTGTTGGAAAGTATTGAGTGCCTTCTGTTCAATAGATGCAGCTTGTCCAGAATGGTCCTCATCTAAAATCTTTAGAGTATCTGCATGAGCTTTGACAGTTCCCAATACTTCAGATATACATCCTCGCTCCTGGTCTGACACACCTGTAGGAAGTTCCACAAGTAAACAACATAAGATCTTCAAACACAATATACATATACTGTCCCAAAATATGTAAGTTATTAACAACTTAAATTCCATTCAAAATTTACTATTTATCTAACAAAGACCTCCATAAGTTTTTACAACAGAAATGTGGAAAGTGCCAAGAGGCAGAATTTATGTAAAATACTGACACCTGCTCAGGATTCCAGAACCACAATGATCCAACCATTTACGTCAGCATATTAATATGATTTATTATCTAAACTGTAAATCTTATGTTCTCCATAAGTCATTCTATGAGTCCTTTAACATGGATCCTGACCAAATTCAAATCATATTAAGAAAGATTTGGAATCAATTGAAGGGTTGAAAAGAATTCATGAGCTAGGATTCTAAAATACTCACTATCCAAGTGGTGAAGCATATTTTCACTACTCTTTCCCACATCTTCTTCGACTGCATCCCTTGCAGAACAAACCTCACTATCATGTTGCTGATTACTATCTGAAGCATTCCTGTATTTATCAGCATGAGAAAATGTAACATTGACTCAGGGCATATAAAAGATACAGCTTTGATCAGATTCCATCCAATCAAATTCAAAACCATGTTCAAAGTGTGGTAATAAAAAATTTTTGCCTCAAGAATTGGCACTCACTTGACAAGTGACAACATAGCTGATACATGTGTGCCACCCATCTCATTCACAGAGTCATGGGTCCTTTTCCAGTGCTTAGAAGCTGTTTCAGCCGTGCTTACACTGAGGATAAAAATGAAAAGACAACAATAAAAGATGCTTATAAATTTGAAACTATTATAAGGATGGTAAGGTTAAAAGTCATAGCAGATATAGATGGACACAAACTCAGCAAACTTATTCAGAAGAACCTTCTTCTGGCAGGTAGATTAGACAAACTTACCACTGCTGCAGTAGTAACTCCATACGACAGTGCTTTGCAGCAGCAAAAACAGCACTATCTTTGGCATCATTCTCCGCTTCCATAGAAAATTCCTCCCATTTTCTTTTTGCTTCTGTTGTGATACCATCCATTGATGAAACATGCCCATCCAAAGATACCTTGTTTCCAATTGCAGTTTCTCTTAGATCAACAAGCCTTGCATCCACCTATCAGTTCAATCAGCAATCTATATT
This sequence comes from Vitis riparia, assembly GCF_004353265.1. Taxonomy (NCBI): domain Eukaryota; kingdom Viridiplantae; phylum Streptophyta; class Magnoliopsida; order Vitales; family Vitaceae; genus Vitis; species Vitis riparia. The sequence goes on from NC_048438.1 coordinate 17,378,931, forward strand.
TAATAAATAAAATAAAATAAAAAGAGAAAGCAACACAAAACCGGACTAGATAGAAAACAAACCAGCTCTTTTTGACGACGGATGTGTTTAGAGACTAAATTAGTCATATCAGCAATAAGCTTCTCTGCATCAGATTTTGACTGCTCCTGTGAAGTTTAGACAAAGACACATCTCAGTTTATACTTCCATGATGGAATTTCCTTACTGAATTTAAGCTTCTAAGGCTTACCTCATAAGCCTTCTGAAATTCAGCAATGCTCTTCATCTGAGTTTCTTCAGCTATAGTTGCATGATTCTCAAGTTTTCTTGATTCCTCCAGAAGGTTGTGAAGAAATCCATGAGTAAACTCAGAGATACCCCTTGTTTTCTCCATACTAGCATGGAATCTCTGAGACATTCAATATTCAAAAACAGATGACAATAACTATGCAATCAATTGTAATAAACAATTAAAATGTGGGGAAAACAAAATGTATCTCAAGAGTGTATACAATAAGAAGCCTAGGGCAATCCACTGAATACTTATTGATTCACATCATTCATGAATCAAACAATGAGAAGAAAAATGACGAAATTTAAAGAAAAGGTTTAAAAGAAATCCTCCCAACAAAACAATGCTTAAACAATAAAAATTCTAACTGTGAGTTCTATTTTTACAAATAAATAAACAAACAAACAAGAAATGTTCTAATTGTAAGTTTATAATATCCTAATATTTACCAGACATGAAGACCACTAATGAAATTTCAAAGAAAATGTAACCAAATCAGAGTACAAACCTGACGCAAATCCCGAGCAAAAAGCGCCAGTTCCCCTTGTTGAGTTGATAAGGTACCTTGAAGCTCATCAAATATTGAATTTGCTTCAACAGCCTCACCATCTAAAAACTAATTTAAAAAAGGGAGAGAGAACAAAATAAATTCAAACCAAACCAAATAACAAGAGTGAGACAAATAAAGCATCTCTTAACAGATGGGATTCAAGAAAAAAACAATTTATTGCAACTTACTTCTTCAATCGACTGTACATTGGATGAAGTCAAAGATGAAATCTCCTCTAAGCTAGCATTAGAGCTTGACTTGTGCAAACGAACAACATTTTGCACTGCCTCAATATGAGAAATATACAAAGCCTTTGAAGCCATCACTTTCTTCTTTAAATCAAGAACAGCCTAAAAGCAGATTTGGAAAACATGCATGCTTATGAGTGGAAGAGGTGATGAATAAATGCCAACTGCATAAAAACCTAACACTATCACCACAAAAATGAACAATAGAAAAACCGATACTAGAACACACCAAAAAAACTGGAAAAAGCAGAAAATGAAAAAGAAAATAATAACAACAAAAGAAAAATGTTGTGGAGAAAAATGAAAAGAATCAAAGGAAGAAATGCCCACAAAAAAGAAAAAAAAATCACTACCTTTTGGTGAGTGTCTAAAAAAGAATGACAGAGTGTCTCAATACATTGGAGGTGTTCATTTTGTTGAGACATTGATGTGGCTACCGTGTTGCATAGAGAACTAATTTGTTGTGCAAGCTCCGCTTGGAAACTGTTTACCACAGACCTATTGCTAGCATTTAGTTTGTCTTCTCTATCTGTACACAATCACATCATAGATGTCAGCATTTTAAGAGAGAAATCAACATGTTTTCCATGTATAACCGAGACTACGCACCAATTTTATAAAATAATGAAGCATTGTCCTGAAGAGACTTCTCCAAGTCAGACCGTAAAACACATGCTTGATGGGTCAGAGCATTTTCTGTTTCACATTAAATAACAACATTCAGATACATGATGACAACCAAAATTTCAAAAAAAAAAAAACCATTCACACATACCAGCCTTTCTTTGTTCAGATATGATAAAATCCCTCTCCTTCAAAGCATATTGAACTCTCTTTAGTTCTTCCTCAGTAGAGGCCAGAAGTCGGCTGGTATGGTTCAAATTTTTCTGCAAAGCTTACCTTTTCCATCAGAAACAAAGCATGAGACAGAAAAAATATGCAACACCAAGCATGAGCAAGACTTACCTGGGTGGCATCAAGTTTGCTGCTCAAATCAGAACATTGCCGAACCTGGGAATCATATTTTTCTTGCAACTCCTCAAATTGCTGTTATAAAAAATACAAACATAGTGAGCAATATTAAATTAGTAATACCACACATCAACAAAAGACCATCCAAGTTAGTTATATCACACAGAGAAAAGACCATCCTACTATCATTTGTAACATAAACTCACCTTCTGATGGTTTTCTAACAAAACCCCCATTTGCTCAATTTGATCTGCCATAGCCTAAACACAGAGATAATGCATGAGCATAAGAGAGTGCAAAAGATGAAGACAACTTTAAAAAATAAATCCAATGTGGCTTTACCCACAGATTCAGGGAATATTTCACCAATGTGTAAGCAACACAATGTTGTATTTTTTAATAATTAGGCTAAAAACATCAACCAACCAACAAAACTACATTCTCAATAACAACCAGTGAGTTTTATATCTAAATAGTACAGCATAATTCAACGCGAAATTGTAGAGAACATCAGGAAATATCAAATTACCATTGGTAGAGAAACAGAACAAAAATGGGGAGAATACAATACCTTCCTTTCACTCTCCTCTTGGTAGTACCGCTCCTTTGGAATATAGACACCATTTTTCTCACGTGCTGCATAGCATTCTGTAGAATGTGGCAGAGTTTATTATAACATAGGTAAATCAAATAGCAAGAAGTTATAGTTTATTGACATCATTAGTTCCCTGCCAAAACAGTTTTCTTCACCAATCATAGGCACCAGCTAAATGATCATACCTGCCTTAAGACGTTCAATTTCACCATAAAGATCCTTGATAAGAGTGGATTTCATCATTTTCTGGTTAACCTACAAATGACCATTGAATTGAAATTAAATAATGAAACTGGAAATAACTTTTTAAATAATACAATGCCTAAATTCAATTATTATAAGAAATAAAAAAACCCAGGCATTTATATCACCAAGACAGAAAACTGCACCAACAGAAAAATGACATAAATACATGGAACCCATCCAAACCAAACTCTTCAAAAACTGCTAGTTTGTACAACAAAAACCAATTACAAAAACATTATTTAAAAGTTTAATAATATTTCAACTCTATGCTATCCACCTTAGCAAACTTCAATATATGATACAAAATTACCTCAGGCTTGTTCTTTATATTCTTCGCCCTGTGTGCATAATCCAGTGTGCTCAAGGTCTCCTCTAGGCAGTGAACTGCAGGTGATACTGTAGCTATAATGCATGTTTTGGTTCTTCCCCCCAATGAATCACGAAGTAAGCGTGTGAGTTTGCTATCCCTGGAATCCGATTAAGTGCCATCATCAGAATTGATCAAAAAAGAAAAAAGAATAATTAGCTAAGGAATTCAAGAAGGCAATTCAGACCTGTAAGGGATATGCCCAAGATGCTCAACAAGAGCATTAATGACACGTCCTAAAGTAAGTAAACTTTTGTTGATCTCACCAGCTTCTCTTGCACGACCCTGAAGGTTAGAAGACAAAGTATTAACTAACAAAGCACAAAAACTTTCACCAAACAAAATTGTGCTTTAAAAATGCAAAATACTTTACTGAGAGTAAACTTAGAAACTCCTAACATGAATAAACGAACCACAAATCAATTGGGATAGTCAACTAATGTGTGAAGAATCCACCCCAAGCTTTAAAGAGGAAGAAGAAATGTTAAAGTACCTCCCGAGCACCAGAACGAGAAATATTTTCTGAGCCAGCTAAATCAACCAAATTCAGTTTCCCACATTTAATAAGTTCCTCGCCTTCTGGGGTTGCTTCCTTGATGTGTATTGTTATAGAAAAAAGAGAATGTGACCGACTGAAATATGAGACACATTCTCATTAAATAAGGAAACACAGTTTTGCCTCTGAATTCAAAAGCAATGAGCAGAGAATGACCTTGATTGTTTGTTTAATAAAGTTTCTGCCGTGCGACGTTTTGCAGAACCTCTTTCAAGTAGGGTAAAAATTTCACTAGCGCTTGTTACAATTTCTTCCTCCAGTCCTCTGACAAGAACCCCACCTTTCCCATCTTCCATTAGAGGCAACTGCTTTTTCTGTTTATCGTCCAAAGCAGCTCTAGATATTTCTTCAGGGGCAAGCAAGTCAGTGATCTCCTCATTATATAACTCTAAGAAAGTAACTTTGACACTATATTCAGCATTTTGACTCTCCAATGTATCAAAAATCTGCTGCACTGCTCTGGGAATGACACCTGCTTCTGGAGGCAATTCTCCATTGGGCCCACTCTGTCACATTGTCATATCAATAAAACTTTGATATTTTAGATGCATGATGAACACCATTAAGGATTATGACAAATAATGCGTGAATGTTGTACCTTTGACCTTTTACATTCACCCTCCATGGTGTAAGTTTTACCAGTACCAGTTTGACCATATGCAAAAATGGTACAGTTGAAGCCTTCCAAAACCTCATTCACAATTGGAATAACAGCTTGCTCATATAGATCTTTTTGCTGAGCTGAAGGACCAAAAACCTGCATATATTTAGTACATAAAATCTTAGCACTTTACCATCATAGAAATGGTGAATGTTGAACATGAAAACTACATTACTCCATATTCCTGTGAAATACCAATTTAGATAAAAAATAAACATCCTTGCTAACAGAAAAATGAAATATTTATTTCTTAACAGCATAGAGCATGGCATTGTAAACCACTATATCCAACAGAATAATCCAAACAAGGCAGTACAGTTGTTTGCTGATTCAATTTTACCATTAAAACATCACTCTTCCAGTAGAGAAATCATAGCAAGGTGCCTTTTCAAGGAAAGCAGAACCCTTCTATGAACTTGATTGGGTGATTCTTATTCCCATTAACAAAATTTATGCCAGACTCCAAGTAAATTCTCCCTGGTTACCAAAATTATTTTTCATTACTTAGAAGCTCCTTTAATTTCCTTCTATGCTTAGGGGATCAAATGATAGGCTACCAATCGATTCAAACAATCACCCCCATAATTTATAGTTATGGAAAGGGCATGAAATTGGTAACATTCCATTCATGCCAAAACACATGAATACTCATGATTAACGAGGATGATGACACAGTAGCCAATTGCAACAGAGATGTGAGGTCTAACATGAGTACTGCCCAGCAATAAACTGCAACTGGAGAGTTAGTGCAGACTCGTGTATGCATGTGACTCAATTTTCTGATATAGGCATATCATGATTTTAATATTCAAACAGACTATATACTAAGGAGAAACAAAAGAAGAAAAATGTCAATTCTGCACTCCACAAAGAAAACACCGTACTTCAAAACTAATCCAATACTTGTTAGTAGTAATGGATGCAGTCTATGGAAAAACAAAATGAGAAGGATGCCAGGTCCAAGAGGCATATCTGAAGCACCTCATCTGGATTATAACACTAGACATTCCCAAAACCCTTGTTTCACCACATTTTACAAGTCCATATAAAAAAATTCAAAAAAAATTAAAAAAATCTTGAGACAATAAGTGAAGACACCCAAAATAAAAAACCAAAGAAGCATCTTCTGGAATAATATCCTAAAATATGGAGTGCTGTTTCAAATTCAAATGATCTAACAAAACTTTGGAAATAATATTGGGTTGAAGATAACAAAAACAAGTGTCCCTTCCGGATATACCTTGTCAAATGTGAAAACCCGATCAATATGCTTCCCAGCAATGCTCTGTGAAACTGCAACCTCTCTCTGGTAATCGTTGCAGGTAACAACCTGGGGAGCATTGTTCCGCAACTCTTCTTCACTAAACGGCCTGAAAATGTTCGAATGCATTAAACAGAGGATCTAAAAATGACCTAGAAAGTTTCAGGAAAAAGAGTAGTTCGTGAAAAACCCTAAAGTTCCGTTTGGCTGCTGAGAAAATGTGTTAAATTTAGAAAGGAAATGAAATTTCAAATCTTAGATTTCCATCATTTGTAAGCCAAACAAACCGATCCCCGACTCAAGTGAGAACGAACAGAGGACCAATAAAACCCGTAATGGGAGGGAGATAGGGTGCTCAGTACCTGCAACGAAGAAGAACCTGAACGTTGACGCCTTTCTCTTTCTCATGGCGTCCAGACATTTTGAAACGACGTCGCAGAGACACCACGACTGGTTTACCAGATCCTATTGCGGTACGCTTCTCCCCCTCTTTGTTCTTCTCTCTCTCGCTGCCCCCTCGCTCTCGATTATGAAAAAGAGAGCGGGATATGAATTATTTTGAAATTTGAGATCCGCTCTTCATACATATATCCGACGGCTCAGCACCGATGAATACAGATCTGACGGCCTATGTGGTCTTTTGACTTCGATTAAATTTTATCTGACAAAATTGCCCTTCATGTTTTGTTGTAATGCCTGCTCGACCTCACTTCTTGATTGGTATTCGAATTTTGAAACCCCAGCGGACCGGACTAGCAAACCGGGCCGAATGGCTTGGGTTGGGCTTTAACCCAATATGCGCTTCTAGTCCTAAAATAAGACTTATTTTTTATTTTAAATAAGGGAAATAGAAATGATATATAAAAATATTTGAGTAGGGTTTTTGAAATAAAATAAAATATTAGTTTGTTCCTAGGAAACGTTGTTTTAATCATAAATGGGAAATATAGCACCTAAATTCCCACAACCTTTTTATTTGTAAATCCAACACATTAGCGTTGGAAATAGAATTTAAATATTTATTTTTATTTGTAAATTCCTCCATGACTATGGTTAAGGAGTCTTATCATCCTATGGTGATGAATGGTCATATCAACCCATTCAGTTCTATAATTGAAACTTTAAGTTAAAGTTAAAATTATAATTATTAAAACGTAAAATAAGTGTTATAAAAAGTTATTAAATATGAAGTAATTTTTATATAAATCAAAATGTTCTCTAAGTATTAAGTTAAATTAGTTAATTTATTTTGAACTTAAAATGAGTCAATTTATTTGTCATATAAAATAAGACATTAATTTGATAATTTAAATTAATTATATCAAATAATTTTAATACTCAAAATAAATAATAAATAATAAATTTTAACTTAACAACCTAAAAATAATTTATCTTAAAGTAAATGAAATATTTAAATAATAACAATTAAGTTTTATGCCACGAACACGTTTAGAAATAATTAAGACAGACAATTTTAACTTATTATAAGGTAACATTAACATCCAAAGACCTTTATATGACTTAAATGTAAATCATAAATATGCTTTTGATAGTATTTTTCTTTTTCTTTTTTAATAGGTTATATAATAAAAATATTATTTTCGGAATAAATACCCATCAAATAGAAATCCAAATATTTTTCAAATTTTAAACGTTTGGAAATTTGAAAATCCAAACGCAGAATTGATTAGGTTGATAGAACCATAAAAGTCTTGGTCGGCAGAAACTAGAAAGTCAAGACCTAAACATAAAAATCTACGAGTCAAATGTCGAATATTTGCACCATGTGCCATTACAGTCGATCATTAAGCGGCCCACATGTGGCATGCCCTCTCGAACCAAACCTTTAATGTCTGAGAAAGTTTCCACAGTTGATCAACTGTTTAATTCATTCTTCATACCTCAGGGATTTGGAGCAAATGAGACGACCCATCAACTGTTGGAAGCTGAAATTAAGCCCTGGATCAGGTATCGAAAAGGAAAGAGCGAAGTCATTTAATACCTTACAGCTTCCCAATGCTGCGCAGAGGTAAGGTTGACGGCGATGGGGCTGGTGTGTGCAGTAGGTGTAGCATATACTTTATTTTGATTTTATTGAAGCAGTTGACAGTTTGATACAGTTAATGAACGTATTTCTACTGCTCCAAGGGTGAAATATTAGTTTAAAAGAGCCAACAACCCTCCCCAACGCATTCAAATCGGATCAGTGTGAGAGAAAGGTAGTCAAAAGTACTCTTAACACACTCTTTGACGCATCTCTCTGCTTTGGATCTCATGCCTCAAAACTCTGTTCATGGAAGCTCCACTGGCAGAGCCGTCGGCGGCACCGAGAACAGCTGGTGCCGAGCGGTACCCGGCGGCACTGGCGTAGTTACGGTGGCTCTTCTTCTCTCAAAGCCTCCGGAAGCCTCGGTTCTCCAGAGTGCACTCCACACACTCCAAAATAGGCACGCTCTGCTTGGCTCGAAGCTTCATTACGGCACCACTACAAACACATTCTCCTTCATCACATCTCCGATCCCTCCCCTCCAAGTCAAATCATTCAACCTCTCTTCAACCTGTCAGCTCCTCCAAAGCCTGGTCTCCAGCCCAAACACCCACTCCGTCTCTCCATTCCATCTGATACTCGAACACGAGCTGAACCAAAACCCTTGGTGCAATCTTAAATCTCCCTCTTACGATGACGGGACGGACGTGTTCTTTGCCAGCATCTACACTCTACCCGATGCCAAGTGGGTGGTGGTGCTGCGGCTTCACACGGCAGTATGTGACCGCACCACTGCGGTGTCTCTGTTGAGGGAACTGATCGGAGTGGTACGAGAGAAAGAAGGCGGAGGGAGAGAGGAGAAGATGAGGAATGATGGGGAAGTTAGTTTGGGAATCGAGGATTTCATTCCTAGTGGGAAAGCGAAGAAGGCTCTCTGGGTTCGTGGAGTGGACATGCTGAGTTACTCGGTGAATTCATTGCAACTCACAAATTTGAAATTCAAAGACGTGAAGTCTCCTAGATCTTCGGAGGTGGTGAGGCTGCAGTTGAACCAAGATGATACTGAAAGCCTTCTTGCTGTAAGTGGATATTTATTTTACCTGCCAGTAGATTCTGTTTGCTGTCAGTATATTTCACTGGTGTCGATCACTTTACCACCTTATCTTATTTTATTAATATAAATCCTGGTTTTCAATCATATTATTGACGGTCATTAACAAAATTTTTATTATATCTCAATATAAAATAACGATTGAGAAAATAAAATTAAAGTAAAATTATTAGAAATTAGTTAAGTTTCGAAATCTTATTTAGAAATATCAAAAAGACGATAATAAAATTAAAATAATTATCCTATGAAATTTTTAAAAAAATAGAACTAATATATATATATATAGCAAAGTAAAAAGCTGAGATGTTAAAAAAAAAATAATAATAACTAAATATAAGCTAGTTATAAATTTCAATAAAAGAATATTAATTTTAGGAATTTTTATTTAGACCAAATTATTTATTTAATGTTATTTTATAGCTAATAATTTTCTTAATTCTAATGTTATAAGATAAGGTGATTGAATTATAAATATTGTATTATTAAGTGAGAATATATTAAATAATGAAGGATATGGAAGGTTTTTTTTCAGTTAAATTGATCCACTCAGATCAGCCTTTAGTTTGTTTACACGAGAGGCCTTTAAAATGCTTTCTTCTGCATTAAAAAATTCGAATAAAAAATAAACAACCAAACTTGTCATCAATTCGCCCTTCCTTTCCGGTTCCGACCCACTTCTTAGCATAGTGTATGGCCATACCACCAATGACTCTTTACTCTTAAAGGAGGTCGTTGCGCAGCAATAGCATTGAATGTCGAAATCATCATGCTCATGCTCGTGCCTATGCCTGGTATTTCGACTGTAAATGTGTCGGTATACACACATGGACGCACCCTTCATATATATATATAAAATTTATAAATCTAAAAATTTAGTCATGGTCCGAAGTAGAGAGAAGATTAATGAGAAATAATGGCTTAACTTTTTTATTGATTAAGAATAAATATATATACATAAACCTAAAACACAAAAATAGAAAATTACAATTAATTAAAAGAATTTAAAAATAAAAAAAATATATATTGTAATGAATTCTCTAATATGCCCCCTCAAAATGGAGCTCCAGAGGAGGCGCCAATCTTGACCTGTAATTATTGGAAGTGGCTTCGTGGAAATGGTTTAGTAAAAGCGTCGATAAGTTAATCTGTTAAGGAAATTAGATGACGACCAAGATAGACAATATAGACACTTTGTATTGAAGAGTAACCAATAAAAACACAAGAAATGGAACAAGAGTCAAATTTATATTAAGAATAAGGACGAAACCATGGATAATATAAGCAATCGAAAACCCGAAGTTTAGTGTAGTTGGGTGGAGACTCAAAAAGTTTGTCAAAAAGAGATGAAAGATGTAGTGTGGGTGTGGGCATACGGTTAATGAGGTATACAGCAATGGCAAAGGCGTAAATCCAATAAGTTAGAGAGCCCTTGATACACCGCTGTAATTGTTTATTCAATTGTTTAATATGACCACGAGATAGTTTGGTATAGGAATTGACTAAGGTTTGTCATGCATTAAGGGAAGTGGTGGTTCGGGCAATAAACGATTGTAGTGAAACAGAGATAACATCAAGGAGAGCGCTAAAGATGAGATGATCCTGACGCTTCTAGGTTATTATGTATGTTGGATTTGGGGATGCAACACCAGTGATGGTAACGGTGAGTGTTGGTGGAGTATGAGTGTCATCGATAAAGTGATGAAGATCATAACCTTCAAAAATATATTGGATTTGAAGGCTCCATGTGAGATAATTGGTGGATGACAATTTGGTGATATTGAAGAGATTGATTGTAAATAAGGGATGTTGAGGATTTTGGGAGTTTTGGATGGTGATACGATCATTGGTGGAAGAGAAGGATGTGTCAGAAGCCATTGAGGAGAAGGTAAAAAAAAAAAAAGTAAGAAGATACACCTAGGAAAATTAGACTCTTGATACCATGTTGAAGTAGAGAGAAGATTATTGAGAAACAATGACTTAACTTTTTTCATTTATTAAGAATAAATATATCTACACAAACTTAAAATATAAAAATAGAAAATTACAATTAATTAGAAGAATTTAAAAATAGAAAAAAAGATCTATTGTAATAATGAATTCTCTATTACTCTCGTCCTTGGATGGACCCATGTGCGTCTATCATCAAGTAGTGCACGTATCGCACTTCTGCTTGATTGAATCCCATTTATTAAAAATCGTCTACATAGTCCCACTTTCCCTGCGAGGAAATCAACGTATATATCAATTTACAGTAGGCAGACAGTACTATTTGTCAATGGGTGGTCTGGATTTTTTTCGATGATGCTCCAAAATCTTTCAGGTTTGCAGTGCGAAAGGGATTAAACTGTGTGGCGCCCTCGTGGCTGCTGCACTTATTGCTGGTCATTCCTCTAAACGCCCCGCTGATCATCACAAGGAGAAGTATGCAGTTGTGACCCTCACTGACTGTCGTCCCATTCTTGACCCACCTCTTTCCACTCACCATTTTGGTAAGTGCTTCCAACACTACTTAGGATAATATTACTACTTAGGATTTTACGACTGAAATGGCCATTAATATTCAGGATTTTACCATTCCGCCATCCTAAATACACTTTCAATGAAAGGAGGAGAAAAGCTGTGGGAGCTGGCAAGGAGAAGCTATATGGCCTTTGCAAACTCTAAGAACTGCAACAAGCACTTCTCAGACATGGCTGACCTAAACTTCCTCATGCGTAAGGCCATTGAGAACCCAGGCTTGACCTCGGCATCGTCCTTGAGAACCTCTTTCTTGACGGTGTTCGAGGACCCCGTGATTGAAACCAATGATGAAATATATAGAGAGATTGTGGGGCTTGAAGACTACATAGGATGCGCTTCAGTTCATGGTATCGGCCCTTCAATAGCCATATTCGACACCATAAGAGGTGGAATGCTGGACTGCGCATGCGTGTATCCATCGCCCCTGCACTCGAGGGAGCAAATGGAAGAGCTGCTTCATAACATGAAGCGTCTTCTCGTGGACGCTGCTGCCCACAACCGTGTGCCCAATGAGTGATCGATCTTTGAGGATATGGACACAACGCCCGCGCCCCGGTTTAGGTTTCTAATGGTATGGAATAATCATCACCCTGTGGGGATGTGCCTACTAGTTTCACGTAGGCACGTGATTAATTTCATATATATGTTGATTTTTATCTTACATTTTACTTTCTATGAGCAAATTATTGATGTCAGACTTTACTCATCACTCTATTTCTAGTAATTGTATGCTCAAGTAATGTTCGACTTCGGATACTGTAATTTGATATGAAGAATAGGTTGGATTTGTTATTTTCAATCATTTTTATGTTTTAAATTGTATTTATTTCGTATAAAATAAAATAATAATAATAATAATCTGATTTTAACCCCTTGGTACATTTGAAATCGGATAGGTTCAACCACCGGCTGATCCTTTTTTCGGTTTGATCACATTTTTCGAATCGTTTCACGATTGAACCGTTCAAGAATCTGGCCCGTCGGACCCCACGGACCAGCTGGCCCTCTCTTCGAGGTTTTTTGGGGTTGGGCCGGGCTCTTACGGCGGCCTCTCTCCAAGCCATTTCGGCCCTGTTTTCTTTTCTGGGCCGGATCTCCTAAACCTTTCTTCAGATCTTTTCTCACTTTGGGCCTTTCTTCAGATCTCATAGCGGGCCAGTGGTTTGCCCGGTAAGAGTTTTGGCATTTATTACGATCGTGTAAGATGTTGAAGTCATCATTAAATATTTTTGTACAATATGAAAAAGAATATTAATCATTGACCTTCCCGAATAAAAGGAGATCATTTTCAATCTCCTAAGCTTTTTGTCAATTTTTTCTTTCTTTCATCACACCTTTTTCTACCATCCGTCTCCTCGACTTTGATTTTCACAGAGGTGTGGTTGGACTTGCCCCTTTTGCCCTTTGTGTGCATGAGTTAAACTTGGAAGGAATCACGGAGAGCTCATTGTCACTTACTAGTGGGCCAAGGTGTCGTTGGCTCATTCATTCGGTTAGTTGAATTAGAGATCTGCGCACCAACACATCCAACTAATTTCCCACGATGATTTGATGATTGAAACATATGATATTCATGTATCACATTATTAATTTTAATCCTCGATTTAATCCCTACAATATAATCAAATTCAATTTTTCAATTTATTTTCAATCATCTAAAATTTATTGTAAATATTACTTACCGCTTAAATTAATAATTTCAGTTTATTTATAATAGCGAAATAAAAATAGAAAGATTTCACGCTCGTTTCCATTGACCAAAAATTTTGTACACTATTTATAGAATTACAAGATGTTTGTCATTATTATTTTTTAAAATGCTTTTATCAATACCCAATAACCTATTACATATAAAAGCTTATCCAAACCCAACTAATTATTAGTTAATATTAATTTTTATATAAGGGCTACCCGTCCTAAAAGCCCAACTCATAATTTATACAAAACTAATTTAACACTTATTAAACCTTTTAAGCATCATAACTCAATAAAACCAACCACATCTATGCGTATGTATGGAAGGTCGCGTCCCAAAACCCATTTCAACGACGTGACAGTCATTTCACGCTTCGAGCTTGAAAGCTTAAAGTGAAAATAATACAAATATTCATCTTATAATTAGAAATCACCAATTACAAAATTCTTATTCAAAGTATCATAAAAAAATTTAATAATCTTCAAATCTCAACGTTAAAACTAATATGTCGACTAAAGTGTTATTATACAAAAAAAATTGAAACTTAACATGTCAAATAGTCATTAAATTTTAACTTTTAAACAATGTTCGATTGTTATCCAAACAACTTCAAACTTAACAAATTCAACATGCGATAAATTATAACTTTTAAATAATATAAAAATAATAATAATAAACCAAAAGTACTAATAATGTCAAATTCCCAACCTAGCCATCACTTTTTGCTCGAATTGAAAGTACTTAGAAATTTGTCAATAAAGGGGAATGAACTCGTAACCCAATAAGGAATATTAATATAGTTTCATAGATCAAATATTTTCAATTAAGATTGCAAATCATACGAGCTTTTGAATTCAAACATGTTAATACATCTAAAACTTTTCAACTAAACATTTTCATATTTATGTCAAAATAATTCCATATCAAATTCAATTCAAATACATTTAAAATAATTTTACTATGGTTATCAAATAATAAACGGTGTCTAATTAGGTAGAACTTTATAAATGGTTGGCTAGCCTCAAATTTTTCCCTTAATCAAACATTACTAATTCTAATAATCTCTAACTAAACCCTTAGAGGGGTAGGGTCCAAATTAATTATATTCCCTACCACAAAATGTAAATGTCAACTCTTATATTCTTTTGACAATAATAAAAAAAATTATCATATTCTATTGACTAAGACCAAAAGGTCAACTATTATATTTTATTAACTATAATCAAACAAACTAAAGTCAAACAAAAATATAATATCTCCATTTTTTTTGTTATAAATAAAAAAATATTATAATATAATTTCCATACAAAATATATTTAATCGATGCATAGAAACAAAAATAACATTTTACACATTTTAAACTAAAACATAAAAAAAAAATATTTTCTTCTGCACAATCTACATTAATTTTCCTCGCTTTAAAGAAACATTCAAAAAACTTGAAGAATTTAATCATGAACAAAAAACTTCTCACCTATCATAGTGAAAATAACTATTACTATTAATTATTTATTTATTTAAAATCATGAGTTTGACAATTCTAAAAAATTTATGTATTAATATTAATATTTCTAAGTACCAACGATAATTTAATTAATTTATTCCTTATATAAGTAAAATTAGTAAATTTTAAATTTATACAAAACTTTTTTCTCAATTTTATTTTTAAGAATACATTACTAATTTAATTAAACTACATTTTCTTATATTAATTAAATTATATTTTATTTATTAACTTAACATTTATCATTGTTATTATTAGGGTTATTTGGTTTTATGGGTCAAAATAACCCCCATATTTGTAAATATAACTCATTCATGAAAAAGGCAAAAAAATTAACCTGGTTGAGACAAAAACACCCATCATTTTTTTTTTCCTTCAAGATAACTTTCCTTTTCCTTCTATTTTTATTTTTATAGTAGATTAGGTTTTTATTTGGTCACCAATTACTCCTCTTTGATTTCCCTGCAGAGAACAAGCCTAAGTTCTCACAATTGTTTTATTTATTCTTTATTCTTAGTCATGAAAAAATGAAAAAAATAATATAAACAATCAACAATTTTTATTTTATTTTATATTATCATTTTATTTCTTTTTGTTTCCTGAAAATTCAAAATCTTACTTCACCATTGTAGGTAAAAAATAGAGACTACATTGTTAGTTATGAAAAAATGAAAAATTTGTCCAAAATAAATTGAAAAGATTTATCCATATAGCAAGGTCAAATGACGGTAAACAATAAATAACATGCATGAAAAATTATTATGATTTTAGTATTGCTTGTATAATTAATAGTCATTATAGTTATATATTGTTCGATTGGATTTTTGATTTATGGGAAGTGTTGCTTTACATAATTGAGCAACAAATTTTACTATTTGTTAGGTTGAACTTAATATAAATTGAGTTTATGTGTTACTATTCAAAGCAAAAGTCTATTTCTATATAACTGTACTAAAACTTGAGATTGAATTGTTGACATATCATTATGTAGTGAGTTATTTAATAAAAATATAAATATATGTTTCATGATTTATTACATAGTCTATAATTGGAACTTAATAAAAGTATATCATATGTTATATTATTTCATTTTTAACATGATAGTTTAAAATATTTATTTTTGTAGTTATTGATGAAGTAAGAATAATGCTTTTGTATAGGGGGAATTGGGTACAAGATGAGAACACATACCACTTTAAAGGAAGTGAAGGTAAAGATATTATAGTGAAAAATAATATATTATATCATGAATTAATGAGAGTTTTGTATCATATTCTTCAACTAGATCCAGTTGAGTTATGTATCGCATTATGAAAGACATTCATTGTAGAGTTGTGCTACCACCAAAAAGTTAACAACCAGTAAGAAGACAAAGAAAGGAAAGTAATGTTTTCAGAATCGGATCAATCATTGAACCGAAAATATAACCGATTCATGGTTTACTGGTCAGACCGGCGGTTAACTTCAGACATCATAAATATATTATTTATAAATTATTAAAATTTTAAATAATTATAAAATAAAAATAATAATTTATATATTATTTAAAAATTAAAATTTTATTTGAAAATCAGAAAATTAAATTCAAATTAGAAATCTAAATTAAAATCATAATTTAAATTTAATTTTTAAATTGAAAATTCAAACAATTGAAAATTCATTTTTAAATAAAAAAACTCACTTTAAAATCAAGAATTTATTTAAAATTGTAATGTTTTCATTACTTTAAATTAAAATTATAAGTTTTAAACATCATAAAATAAAAAAATAATAAATATAAAAGGAAATAAATAATAATGAGATAAGGTAAAAAATAATTAAAAAAAATATATAGAAGAAAAGAAGAGAGAAACGGGCAGGGTTCCAACGATTTTGGGGTACTTATATTTATTTTGTTTTATCCATTCAAAATTGTTTTTAAAAATAATTATTTTCGTATAAAGTTTATAAAAGTTTGATTAACAGTTTTAAATGGTAATAAACCTAAGGCTCTATAATCATAAAGATATTAACGATGCAATAACTTGTTGGTAATTCATAACAAGTAACATGTCTATTAAATCATCTAATCTAGCATAAAAAAAATATGAGACATAGACTCGTTGAAATATTATGAAAGTTATTTGTATTACTTGGAAAATGTAATTTAAATTTTTTAAGAATAAGTTATTTTGTAATTAAAGTTTAATTTTTTAATTTTTTTAAAAATTTATATATTATTTTCAATTTTTTTTAACAAAACCATTAAAAATTTTCCAGTAAAACTGGCATTCCCTTCCAAAACTTCACCCCGTGGATTGAGGATTGGCAACATGTGTATTTTGATTTTAATTTATAAATTTGACGTGTCACAAAAACCCGGATGTTGCAAAAGGAAAATCCAAAATTATGTTCGCTCCTTTTCGTCCAATCCCAATCTAGATTGGATTTATTATTAGGCCTGTTTATCTCTTCCTAGTGGTGGTGGCCCTTACGCCAAGGCAGTTCTCTCCAATATCAATCTCGCTCAGCATCTCACTCACACTCATGGCCGACCCAGAAACCACCCAACTCAAGGGTCGAGCCGCCGGTGGCACCGAGTATAGTTGGTGCAAAGCCGTGCCTGGCGGCACCGGCATAACCGCTCTAGCTATCCTCCTCTCAAAAGCCCCTGATTTTTCCCTCCTCCAAGCCGCCCTCCACAAGCTCCAAAATGCCTACCCGATCCTCCGCTCCAAGCTTCACTTCGACCCAAAAACCAACGCCTTCTCCTTCTTCACAACCCAAAATCCTTACCTCCAACTCGAAACTTTCGATCTCTCTTCAACCTCTGGCATCCTCCAAACTCTCCCAAATCCAGAAACCGACTCCGTTTCCCCATTCCACCGCATCTTCGAGCACCAGTTGAACCTCAACACTTGGCACAATCCCGACCCTTCATCCAACACCGAAACCGACCTCTTCTTTGCGAGCGTCTACACTCTAAGCAACGATGAGTGGGTGGTGACGCTCCGTCTTCACACGGCGGCCTGCGACCGCACCTCGGCGGTGGCTTTGCTTAGGAAATTGCTGGCATTAATGGGAGGAGGGAGGGAGAAGGAATTGGAGAAGGAAACGGAGCTGAGCTTGGGAATTGAGGATATGATCCCCAGTGGGAAAGCCAACAAGCCATTCTGGGCGCGTGGAGTGAACATGCTTGGCTACTCTCTCAATTCATTTAGGCTCGCGAATTTGAATTTCATAGACGCAAACTCGCCGAGATCGTCGGAAGTGGTGAGATTGCATCTCCCTGCGGATCATACTGCTCTCATTACTGCTGTAAGTCAACTTCAACGTATTTCCGTTGTTGTTTTTCCTAATTATTATTCTGAATTTTTTTTACCCCCATCACATTTGAGAAGAATACTCCTCACTCATCGTTTGCCACGGCTTCCCACTCGCGTAGGGATGCTGTGGCCCGAAGGATTCAGCCTTTCCCTCGTCAAAAGTTAGATATAGCGTAAGCAACCCACGAGGAAATGGGCCCATGTAGACAATCCTACAATTGATGCACAGCTTTCTGAGTAACTCAATTGTCTTTATCGTGCACTACAAAATTCAAAGCTTGGGGTCATCAAAACAATTCAACTTTAAATTCTTCATGTTTGAATTAATAAAATAAAATAAAATAAAAACTGTGGATATGCCTTTAAATGGGAATATGCAGACCCCGTAGTTTTCAAGTTAGTTTCATGAGGGTGGGGGAGAAGGATTATGACTTGGGTTTTGCAGGCCTGTGAGTCCAGAGAGATTAAGCTGTGTGGGGCCCTGGCAGCCGCTGCATTGATTGCCGCACATGCATCCAACCATCTTCCTGATGGACGGTGGGCCAAATATGGCGTTGTAACTCTCATCGATTGCCGTTCTATTCTTGACCCCGTTCTTCCCAGCGATCACATCGGTAAGCCCTAATTCATGATATCATCTCCATTTTTGTTTAAACATATTCATTCTATCTATCCACAATCATTACATATACAGTGAATTTTTGTCCGTGAACAAGCACCGATAATTTTGGAGAAGCATTTGAAAAGACATATTTGGGCATATAATCACTTCAAAGTAGAAATTGTCTACTGTCCAATAATCCAATATGGCTCTGGTCTTTAGCCATGTCAACTTTAGGTGGATCTGATTTAAATCTAAGTAGAGGCAAATGTTGAATAGATATATTGCCTTAATTCTAATTACCTTTAAATGGTTTTTTTTTTCCTTCAAATTTTTGGATGAAAATACACTTTCCTCGAGCTTTTATTCATGAAAATACACCTTTGAATGTTGATTATATATATATATATATATATATATATAATATTAAAACATCTATAAAATAAATTATTATTTTCTGTTTATTTTAATTTAAAAGTTAATTATTCTAAAAATAGGAAACAAAAGTGTAATATAAAAATTGAAACCTACTTTCTCCATTAAAACAAAAATGTTCATTAAAGGTGATTTTAAAAATTTTAAGAGTTTGTTTGAAAACTGTTTTTGAGAATGTTTTTTTGTTTAAAAAAAATGAAAAATATATTTGATAATACGAAAACTATTTTTTATTTTTTGTTTTTAAGAATAGAAAATAAGGTGAAATCATCTTTTAATTGTTTTTATTTGTTTTTTTATAGGTATTTAAAAAAATAATTATATAAATATGTATAATAATTAAAAATAAAGCTTTAGACATAAAAATTATTTTAAAAATATTAAAAACAAGATAAAAATATTTCAAGTTTCCAAAAAGAATTTTGTTTTACAAAATATTATAAAACAATTTTCAAAAAATATTTTTAAAAACTATTTTCTAAAATTATTTTAGAAAATAGTTATCAAATAAGCTAAATCTTGTTACTTTAAAACTTAAGTTAAAAAAGACAAATCATCCATGGATTTGGGTTATTTTAGGAAGTGTTTATAATATTTTTAATACTTTAATTTTTTTATCTTTTAAGTTAAAATTACTTTCAAAAATCATTACTAAATGCACTTTTAGAGTCCGTTTAATAGTGATTTTAAAAAGCGTTACTAACCTTTATAACATTTGAATTTTTTAATTATTTAAGTGTTAAAAATATTAAAAATATTTCTTAGAATCACGGTTAAATACACTATTAAAGTGTGTTTTACAATGATTTTAGAAAGTATTTATAATATTTCTAATCTTTGAAGATTTTTATCTTTCAAGTATTAAAAATATTATAAATACTTTTTAAAATTACTGTCAAACACACTCTTAATATTCTTAAAACTTTAGGTTTTAATATTGAATAAAATTGGCTCGTGATAGGTGGGTTTAAAAGAAAATTATTCAATATTTTTATAAATATTAAATAAATTAAATATGTGCATAAATTATATATATATATATATATATATATAATTTTAATTAATTTTAATTTTATTTCATAATTTATATAATAAACTGAAGAAAATAATTTATTTTTACAAAAATTTCCATGCTGAAACCTAAATGTGATGCAGGATTTTACCATTCTGCCATACTGAATACCCACGACGTGAACGGGAGTGAAACACTGTGGGAGCTAGCCAGGAGAACCTACGGGTCCTATGCAAATGATAAGAACTACAACAAGCACTTCTCGGACATGGCTGACCTCAATTTCCTCATGTGTAGAGCCATTGAGAACCCCGGCTTGACTCCATCAGGGTCGCTCAGAACTTCATTAGTCTCGGTGTTCGAGGACTGTGTGATGGACGAGTCCAACCAACTGTATCAGGAGATGGGGGTGAAGGACTACGTGGGATGCGGTTCGGCTCACGGCGTTGGACCCTCCATTGCTTTGTTCCACACCATACGAGATGGGCAGTTGGATTGTGCTTGTGTATACCCCTCCCCGCTGCATTCCAGGGAGCAGATGCTGGAACTGGTTGATGCCATGAAGAGGGTCCTTGTGGATGGTTGTGCCACTGGCGAGTGAGGGATGTTGAGAACTGGACTAGAGCAGCTTAGAGGCCTCTTGGGTTTAGGCTGTTTCATTGTGGGCCGACTCCTTATGATAATTGGAACTTGGAATAAAGTATAACGCAGGTGCTCTCTCATGGGCCAACCCTTCATCATTCTCTGTTTCTCTCTTCCTCCCATACAATATTAATTAACGGGCTAGAAAGGAAGAAATAAACATAAAACATCAAATGATAAGACATGTGATCATTTTATTTTTTATTTTTTGAAAAACTAAACAGAAGCTGGCCTTTCGGCAACATACTACAGAGCACAATACAGTAATTAGGGCCCAGAAATGGCCCAATCAGCGGTTATGGCTTCTAAGTCTCAACTGCTTTCTGGCACATGGAGTACAATCCAAGGAAAGGCAGTCTTGTACTAAAAGACGTGTCACGACTCACAACAACCCCATAACAACAAGGCTTGATTGTGCGTCAAGCATTGGGATTACTCCTTCTTAACCTCATTTAGTCTTCTGCTCAATAATTGGAATCATTCTGATTCTTGCAAGTGTCAATTACTTACCCCATGAAATGTCAAGAATGTGTAACTACGTACTTGGGATTCAATTTCACCACCAGATGGGTTAAGTAGTTGACAAAATGTATTAGAGATTTAGAATTGAACTCCTTCATCATCACATGAGAAATGGTTAGTGATTTAAAAATGAGGAATATTTTTCATTCTCTCTATGTCTAATTTGTATACAAGAACGGAACAAAATTGGCAAAAATACAAATTTCTGATAATGGGTGTATATACATTTTGAAACCCCAGTTTCTGATTAGATACTATCGGGTTCTCAGTCTGAAATGCCCCAGCATGAATATTTGATTTTAAAAAGCTAGAGCACTCCCAAGAACGAGAGACCGCTTCTGGCATTGACACGGACTGGGCCTACCTGGTGGCAGACCATAATTGAGGCGCGCCTACAATTTGAAACTACTTGACTCAGACCTTAGCACTAATAATAGTTATTCGATCGGAGCTCCCTTTACACACCTGCCAACACTCTTCTTCAATCTCCATGCCCAATAATTCATTACGCTTTAGGAGAAAAATAGCTTGCTGGGGTTGATTTTCTCAGGATGATAGAATCTGAGAGATAAGTTCTAAATGAAATGTGGATCTCTCCGTCAGCCTGACTCTTGCGTACTTAGCCTTTTTGCATAAGATAACGTCCTTTAATCACCTTAAGAGTCGTAGATCAACCCAAGTTTCATTGGAAGGCTGTGGTTCGAAGGGACATTTGTTTTGAAAATCATATTAAATTCTGAATCGACTTTCTGAAAACTATATGCAGCAATCAGGTAATAAATAAAGGAAAAAATAGATTAATAAATGCCCATTATTACATTAATCAATGCGTGGCTCCGGATAAATTTTCAAGTCATTTAATGATTGAAGTTGCCGATTTTGGGCATTTCTGCATTCTTGTAGAAGAAGAAAGAAAAAGGAGAGAAAAATTCTCATTTACTGTGCCAGTGTCAATGAAAAAAGAAGGCGAATTGAACCCAAAATTGAAGTTGTCTATCAATTCAACCTACCTAGAAAATTGAGGATCAAAATCAGCCTAAGAACCATTTTGGTGAGCTGAGTATAAGGTATGTGTATAATACATGTTGCCGACTTGCAGGACAAATCTGCATACCAGAGAAAAGAGCTAATTCCTAAATGGTGGTCTAAACAAACTCCTCGACCAGATTCCCAAAATCAAACTTGCCATTGCAGCATTCCACAGCATTCACGACCTCTTGGAAAGTTGACACACTGCAGGGGACCACCAGCCCATTCCTCTGATCGAATCCGAACTCGTTGTAGGCCTTCTCCAGCAGCATTTTGAAGAGAGGGTGGGAAAGGAAGCTGGTGGGCACCACGAATCTCTGCCTCTCTTCGCCCACGTAGACCGCAAAAGACCCAGTCGGGGTGGTGCCTGAGGGAGATCCTTCTTCGTAGTCCCTCAGCAAACACTCATGGTGCGACGGCTCCCGATCGCCTCCTCCTATAACCTTTACCTTCTTCACTAGTTTCTTCACGGACCCCATCTTCTTCCCCAGCATTTTCAAAAGGCTTGAGAGACCAGAAAGAGGAGGAGGAGGAGGAGTGAGGAGAGTGAGACAGAGGATAAAAATGAAGGGAGGGAGGGAGGGAGGGAGGGAGGGAGATAGAGAGGAAGAGGATGAAAACTGTAAAGGGGGTGTATTGCTTAAGGGGGAAAAGGGTGGGTGGGGGAGGATTTGTATTGTGGTTAGGGGCTTGAAGGGAATGTCTCAAAATGGGACATCTTTTGACTTTTAATATCATTAAGAATCTATGATTTGTGAATTGTGGTTGATTTTGTTCGTCCTCTAAAATCATTAGGCTTCATTACTTTGACTTTTCAACAGTTTGGAGCAATTTTAGTTAAAATTATTAAAATAAGGAGACCTATCATGGAGTGGCACAGTATCATGAATCGATGCTGGCCTTTCCACTTTCTTTTCATTGGTGTTTGGTGAATAAGGTTCATACATTTTGGTGCTCCATCTACAAGATTAGCATGCCAGTAATCCAAAAGGATGTCGTACGGTGGTTAGATGGACCCTTTTTTAGTTGCTGCCCAGGGAGTTTCTTTCACAAGCTTATTCATGTGCTCTTCCTATCAACCACACATATCCAACCCACTTAATTATCTTAATCCAATGCCACTTTTCAAGTGCAGGCTTAGATTGTTAATATCAACTTGTGTTATTTACTTAAATTATGCTGGAATATTCAAAACAGTGAAGGGGTGTCAGAGCTAGAAACTTAAAAGCCTAAAAAAAAAAATCTAAGAAATTTTTTGTATAGTGGTTTGTGAAAGAATAAATGAATAAATAATAAAAGATTCGTCGAGTAGAGTTGGAGTCCTGTCAGACTCATGCTTAGCTAGAGGCTAGAGCTGAATTCGAGATCTACCAACCTCTCATAGTGATTAGTGAATGGGGGCCTTATGCTCATTTCAACTCAGAGACAAAATGGGAGACCTGGTTTTTTTCAGCACCTTGGCATTGGCTTTATTATTTGTTTGGAGTGCATAACAACCACAACAGTCCCATCCTTGTCTCTCAACAAGTGGAATCTCAGTCCAATCATTAACCAAAAAATACACTCACTATGTTTATATATATACATAGATGGTTTGGTACTATCCCTCCACTTTGGAATCAAATACCCATATTTTAATGGGCAGGCACTCCAAGAAAGAGAGAATCCGGGAATGCCGACCTCTCAGGAAAAGCGACAGAGGGCTAGGTCCCAACGATGGAGGGGTTGACTAAGGTGGGCGAGTACATGGGTGGAAGATTGACCAGGGTGGGCAACAATGAAGTAAGTGGGAGGCTATTTATCAGCACACGCACTGCACACCAATGGATCATATATATCCTCATATCTTTATATTCTTGAATCATATGGATTATATATTGAAGAAAGTCAGACGCCGTGGCACATTACATGACGTGCGTGTAAGAAACCCAGCAAAGAGGGAACCCAAAAACTAAAAAATAAAAAGAAAATGTCGGGACTGTGGATGATGGATGGTGTCCATGTGAGAGAGAGAGAGGACAAAGCTTAGGTGGTGGAACGGTCCAAAACAATGGGTACAAAGGAAAGTACCCACATTCACGGAAGCTTTTTGGAAATTCAAGATAGTTTTTCAGAAAGAGAGAGAGGGGAAGAAGACGGGGGAATGGTTGACATGGTACTATGGTAGTAGATGCCCTCATTTACACAAAGTCAGTACAGGACAATGAGGTGGAACCATGGCCCGTGGTTTTGTGCCTAATACGAGCCGTTGACACTGAGAAGGAAGAATTGTCACACGGCGTGGGATGGAATGGACATAGGAACGTCCTTCTAGATTAATGCCCCCTTTCCTGTCACTGACTTTATATCTCTTCGTCTTTGCCGTGCTAGAAGTTGGAACCCAAATGACTGGGAAATGTTTGAACACAGACATAATTTAATGTTTTATAATAATAATTCGTAAACAAATCTAACTTAACGTAGAATAGTATTTTTAAATGTCAAATATTAAATATAATTTGTACTTTTATAAATATTATTATTAAAAAACATTTCAATAATTATAATCATTTTTATATATTAAATTTAATAATTAAAATTAATTAATTTTATAATACATATACTTATAATAATTATATTATTGTATAAATATTATATATAATACCATGCTACGCCACTTAAAATTTAAGATAAAAAACATGGGAGATTTAAAAATATTTTTTTCTATAGTAGTTTAGGAATCATTTTTTAAAATTATTGTATTTTTTAAACTACCATACTTTTATTAAAAATTCTGGCTTTGTGCCTAATAATAGTGATTGACACCATGACATGGGAGAATTGCCACACGTGACACGACTTGGGATGGAATGGACATAGGAGCATCCTTTTGTATTAATGCCCCATTTCCTCTCACCGACTTCATATCTTTTCGTCTTTCCCGTGTTAGAAATTGGAACCCAAATAACATCGAAATGTTTGAACACACACAAAATTTAATGTTTTATAATAATAATTTATATTATTTGATTATTTGATTTTATTTTAAGCTGAAAACTCTTGCATTGAGAAAGCAAAGGACTAACTTAGTTGAAGAAAGGG
This sequence comes from Vitis riparia, assembly GCF_004353265.1. Taxonomy (NCBI): domain Eukaryota; kingdom Viridiplantae; phylum Streptophyta; class Magnoliopsida; order Vitales; family Vitaceae; genus Vitis; species Vitis riparia. The sequence goes on from NC_048438.1 coordinate 17,404,103, forward strand.
TCTGCTCTACTGATTTAGGTAACATATGTTTAATAAAACTTTTGAAATTAAATGCATTTTTTTGTCTCCATCGTCTTGCTTTATTTAGACTTGAGAGAGTTTCTACGTTCTTGGTCCAAAATTTGAAGTTGAATTATGGTTTCCCAATGACCCAGTCATTGTGATTTCGGCTGTTCAAATTTGAGAAATATCATTGGCGGTCAACTCAGATCGGATTAGCCACCGTTTCTACCTTTGAAGTTTGACTGACCGGTGCGTTTTGTGGACATTACCAAATATAATATTAATTGAAAACAATTTAAACCAAGGCTTTGCACGAGGCCATCGCCATTAGGCCTCTCCGTCGCCTTTCATTCCCGCCGGCACCCTGGAACTAAGCCGTGGCTTCCCTTCAAGGATTGGTGGGCGGTGGGTCAGGCCTTCTTTTGTTTTGGATCATGGTGGAACTTGTGATCCATGTGTTGCAGGCTTGCAGCCTCTTCAGTCTTTCTTTCTTTAAACCTTTATAGTGATAATTAACCATGATTTTAAGAGGTAATTTTCTATCTCTGAGATGTTTTACCCTAGAGGAGTAGATTACTTACTCAATGAATCTTGAATAATTATTTTGGTATTTCAAATGTTTATTTAGCTTTAATAAAACAGAAAAAAAAAATTCACCCTTGAAAGTGAAATAAGTTTAAAATAAAATACAAAAATAATTTATTCATTTTAAATTTATTTTTATTTTATTTTATTTTCCTTCTTTGTGTGTTTTTTTTCTTAAATTTTTATTTTTCCTCTAACTTTTTAGAATCAACACATAACCTAAAGTAAAACACTAATGTAAATAGTGCTTCTAAATTTTCATCCTTCAAAAAATATAAAAAAAAATCTAAATTATTAAAATAAGGTATAAACAATCGATACAAGCTACAAATAAATAAAATCATAATACAAGATAAGTAATAAAATCTAAATATATATGTGAAGTCATGATGAATTACGTGTTTTTTATAATATCGCTATGATTATTATAGGGTATTGCAAACTTGCAATACCCTACTTTCAATACTATGAAAAGCAAAAAGGCAAAAAAAAACATGTATTTTTGTTAACTAAGGTCATTTAATAACTGTTTTTAAAAATAATTCTGAAAATTTGTTTTTAAAAATAGTTTTTGATCATTATTATATAATATTTTATAAAATAAAATTTTATTTTAAATTTTTAAATATTTTTAAACATGTTTTAAAATAATTTTTTATACTTATATCTTTATTTTTAATTATGTTTTTATAATTATTTTTTAAATTAGTTATAAAAAAATAAAAACAACTAAAATATATTATCTAAAAATATTTTATTATTTATTATTAATTATTGATAATAAAAAATAGAAAATAATTTTCTCATGGAATTTATAATTTTTGAACAAAAAAAAATGGAGGAAGAGTAGATGAAAAATTTATTAAGCAATGTGAAGTTCAACATGTGAGACTGAGAGTGATGCAACAGCTGATTGCTTTGGATTTTTATTTGACTTTTGGATGTAAGAATCCGGTGAACCATTGACCTTTATTTTGCACGTTTCCCCAGTCTTTAAGTGGAATCACTGCTCGGGTCAACCATTGAATTCAATCTACGTACGTTTTGGCTTAGAGTTTAGGATTGCAACTTGTGAGTTAATTGGGGTTAATGTTTAATCTTAGCTTAATAGAAGTAATAAATAATTAGTTTGAGTCTAACCTAATCCAAGGGCTAATCTAAAGACATTCAATAGAAGTATAAGTCAATATCATTTTTTGAACTCGGATTGACGAGATTGTATTCTATTGATAAAGTTATATTTTTATATATTTATACTAAAATATAAATAATAAGTGTGATAAAATTTTAAAATAATAATAAGAATAAAATTAAATTCATATATCTTTCTATAAAAATTAAGGTTACAAAAATAGTTTTTTTAAATAATTTTTAAGAATTGTTTTCTGATATTTTGTAAAACAAAAATCTATTTAAAATTTTGAAATGTTTCTCTAGACCCCAAAATTTGTCTCATTTTGATTTTATATTGATTTTTAGCCAAATTTTGTCTATATATTTTAAATCCTGATTACATGTGTTTTTTGACCCACTTATCATTTATTTATTAGTTTTTATTATTTTGTATATTGTTTTATTTTTATTTTATTTATTATTACTTTTTAAAAAAAAAATCTTTTTCTTTTTATTTTTATCTCTCCTCCCTCATCTCTCTTCCTTTTTCTCCTCCACCTACCCCCCACACACTCTCTCCTCCCATACCTTTCCCCCACATGAGACCCATACCCCTTTCTCTCGTCTCTTCAAAAAGTCTCTCTACTCTCACCGGAGGGGGTTTTTTTTTTGGACAATTGTGTTTTCAACCCATATAGGGTTCATAATTAAGATAATGTCATCCAATCACCCATAATTGATGATAAGAATATGGATAGTAATTAACAAAAATAATCACTTGACTCATTTTTGTTTTTATTCTACTACTTGCTATTATTTTTTCTTATTTAACAATTTTTGGATTTTTCATTATTTTTTTAAACTCTTTTATAAATAATTGAAAAATTAACATTATTTTTTATTTTTAAATTATAAATAAACAAAAATTATATTAATGATTCAAATACTATTTTGGAAAATACTTTCTAAAAAAATATTAATTTAAATAAATAAAAATTATCTTTTACATTTTAGAAGTAAATAATTTAATAATTAAAATACCATTTAAAATAAATATATTCACTATTTTAATTTTTTTATACTAAAAAGTATTTTAAAGTTTTTTTTACTATTATAAAATAAAATTTTTAATTTTTTTTTAATCTTATTCCTTCCTTATTTTAATAACTTTTTTAACATGACTTTTAGTAATAAGTTATATGAAATGTTACAAATTTATTTATTAAGGATTTTTTTTAATGATTTGAATTAATTGAAAATTTATTAAAATAAGAAAAAGAAAAAGAAAAAGAAAAAGAAATAAAGAGGATGGATGAAGAGTTTTTATTTTAAGTACTCCATTAAAATGTTTTCATATGACCTAATTTTAGAAGTGGATTATATCAATACATAGTAGAGATTGAATTTTTCTTATATAAAATGGTTGAAAGGTATATTTACTTATTTTAGATGAAAACAAGTAACTAAAAATTATATAAATTATATTTGAGTTTGGTTTTAAAATATTTTTTTATTTTTTATTTTTTATTTTTTTATTTTTAAAAATAATTTTTATTTTCTATATTGTCTCTTTTTGAAAATACGTTTAATTAAAAAATGAAAACTATTTTTAAAAATGAAAATTGAAAACCTTGTTTAGTACTATTTTTTTTATATGAAAAAAAAAATATTTATTCATTTATTGCGCGCACTGTACAAAGAAAATGTATTAAGTGTACAAAGGCGTACAAGACTACCATTTGTGAAATATTATAATAGATTATGAGTCATTCTTTTTATTTTTTTTCTTTTCACTCACGAATTGTGCATATATGTCATGCACTTTATTTAATTATCGCCTGAAAATTCCAATATTTTCTCCAATAATTATACTTGGGGAATTTTTTTTTGGAAATATGATTAAACACTCCTATGTGGACATGGACACATAACTTATGAGGAATATGAAATTTGTGTCATTGTACAAGGGTATTAAACTAACTGTATAAGGGAAATGTACTAATTATACAAAGATGTACAAGATTACCCTTTGTGAATTATTTTAATTAATTCTAAACCACTTTTTTATTTTCCTTGTCACACAAGGATTGTACGCCTATGTCATGCAGTTTCTTTAACTCTCACATGAAAATTCTAATATTTTCCCCAATAATGACATTTAGGTAAAAAAATTTGATCCTAAGTCATCCACTATTTTCTTAACCAAACCATTGAAAATGTGATTAATATACCTACATGAACATATAACTTATGAGAAATATGAAATTTGTGTCATTGTATAATGGTATTACACTAACTGTACAAGGGAAATGTGCTAAGTGTACAAGAGTGTACAAGACTCCTAATAGGTTTTGTATAATTTTTAAACAATTTGAATTTGACATTAAAACGATTATTGATAGTTTTTTTTTCTTTTTTTTCCAAACTATGTCATGAAGACATTCCCTACAAAAATTAATACATAGGAAATAAAATTAAAATCAATCATGTTTGAATTGTTCATTATAAGTAAACTAAATGAAATATATATTTTTACTATTTTGCTTTTATAAACATAATTTCATTGTTATCAATAGAAATTAAAAAAAAAATCATATTTAAATGGAATTAAAAATTTAAAAAAATTATTTTTATAACCTTTTTATTTTTTTAAATCATTAATTTAAATTATGAAATTAGTTTTAAAATTAAAAATATTTGTTGTAATTATAGTTTTGAAGATTTCATGATTTTTATCTTATTACTTTGAAAAAATTGCTTTAATAAGAAAATATTTATTTTAATGATTTTAAATATTTAAATCTTTATTAAAAAATATTTAGGATTAGTGTGGAGAGCAATTAGGTAATTTTGAAATGGAGAAATTTTGAATATTTTGAAAACTTTAATTCGGCCAATTACACTATTTATACTTTCAAAATTATTGGAAGGTTGGTAAATTAGTATTAAAATATTGCCTTATTGATTAATATTATATATATATATATATATGCATGTGAGTGTTTATATTATTTTCGAAATAATAAACACCATGTGTCTAATTTTGCAAGTTAGATAAAATAAATTAATAATATTTTATGAGGTATTTAAAAAGTATTTATTATATGTTCTATAAATTTGAAAAAAATATTATATTTGATGATACCCAAATTACAAGTTAGAACAAACAAATAATACTAATATTTTATGAGGTGTTTAAAAATTATTTAATATATATGATAAATAATATAAGTTTGAAATAAAGAATCATATTTAAAATTATAATCATATTTATCAAAATTTTTACTAAGATTATCTTTAATTATTTTGATATATTTATACTCATTTATTTTTAAAATGAAAAACTATATATATATATATATATTTTTTTGTAAACATGTTCTATTACCTTTCAAGTAAAAAATTAGATAAGTTTGAAAGCCAATAAACAAAATTAAATATCACTTTCAATAATTTTTAGATAAAATTTTATATAATATATTTTATTTGAAATTTAATTTCTAAAGTTTAACTAAAAAATTGTATTGACAATTTTCTTGTTGTGAGTCAAAATACTTTGCATTAGTTTATCTTAGTAATATTAAAACTTCATATCTTAGTAATTTTTTCAATCAATTTATCTTTTTAAAAATTTTAGAACAAAAACATTAAAAATTAATAAGCTAAAAGGATCTCTCTCTCTCTCTTTCTCTCTCTCTCTCTCTCTCTCTCTCTCTCTCTCTCTCTCTCTATATATATATATATATATATATATATATATATATATATATATATAATAAAGTGAAGTAATAGTCAATTTTTAAAATTTTTAAAATATGGTTAATGTAGAAAATATAAAAAATAATTAAAATTAAGAGAAAAATATAAATGAAAAGGTAATATAATTTAAAATAAAAAATGAAAATTAAACTAAAAGATAAATACAAAAAGATAAAAAATATTTGGATGAAAAATCCCAAAATTTTTATCATTGCTTATAATAAGAGCAAAAAGATTCAATATCTTTAAAAATGAAAAACAAAAAAACATTATTATTTTTTATCTGACATAAAATAGAAATATAGATTGGAAGAAAAAAAAAAGTTAGAAATGAGTAATACTTAATAGGGAATAGAAAAGGAAAAAAAAAAAACACAAAAAAAATTGAAATTCACACTCACTTGTGCCTATGTAAGGGTTAAGAGTATTTTAGGGATTAATGAAAAACAATATCATTCATCTTAATTTCCATACTTTATTTGGGTCTTGCGCTTAAATGTGCATGATATATGAACCAAATGTTAATTTTTGGGCATAATTGAGCCCAAAACACAATTCTCTTCTTTTTTTTTTTTTTTTTTTTTTCAGATTTTTTTGAGGTTCCCAAGAAAAAGATGCAGGAGCGATTTTTTTTGTTGGGGTGGGCTTCTTCCTCCCATTCTCTTTTTCCGGCCGACCACTATTACTCCCCAGACTCCACGACCAACCTCATTTTTTTTTCCCTCGTTCCCTCTCCATTCTTCTACCTCTTCCTCCATTTTTTTGGGAACGGCCGACCACCTTTTTTTTCTTTGGGCCTTCCCCATTTTTTTTTTCTTCTTCCCCTAACAACCCGAATACCGCACAAGCTGACCCCCATTTTCTTCGTTCTCTCATTCCCCTCATCTCCCATCTTCATCTCATTTCTCTATTTTTTTTTTTATTATTCCTCATTTTCTTTTCTTCATTTTATTATTATTATTATTATTTTTTCTTTCCCAAAAATCTGTCAACCCTCACAGCCGCCGGTAGGACCGCCGACCAGTCATCGCCGATGAGTCATTTCTGGCCGACGATCATCCTCCACTTTTCCCCCATTTTCTTCATTTCCACACCGGGTCCAACATTAGTTAAAAATTTGATTTTTATTTAATTTGGTCTAATTTTTATTATTATTATTGTGGCATTGTATTTATTATTGTTTGATTTATGCAGGTTTGTCTGTTTTGAATTCATTTAATTTATTTAGTTATTTACTTATTAAATTATGTTTGATTTTGATAGTAAATCGGGATTAATATAAATTGGGTTGATTTTGGTTGTGAGTACGGGTTTGCATATTAAAATTGGGCTTGGATTATGAAATATTAAATTTAGGTCTAATTGAATTTATTTTGATTATTGTATTTGATCTTGATTAATTGTGTTTGTATTTTGATAATTAATTGGAAATTTTTGTTGGGGTACATTTGCTAATTTGAGTATTTTTTTTATTTGGTAAAATTTATTGGACTAATTTAAAGTTTGAATTTGGGCTTTAATATCCATTGTGAACTTTATACATTTTTAGATATTTACATTCATGTTATTTTTTGTTTTTGCATGGACTTATTCTGCAATTCTGCTAGTCGAGTACGAATTTATGATACATGAAACATGAAATTTCATGGAAGAAAGTGATATTGAAAAAGCCGTAAAAAAAAGACATTGAGCTTGTTGTAAGTCTATTTGGGTACATATTTTATTTCCCATTCTTATTCGGTTTTTATTTATGTAAATATTTATTTGTGTATATTTAGTTGTTATCTAAAGAATTGAATATCGAGTAAATCATAAATTTTGTTTAAATGAGGGAAATAATTCAGTAAATATGTTTTAATAAAATAATAATTTTAAAATATTATGTTTAATAAAAGAATTTTTTTTATTTATAAAAATTCAAAAAAATGTATTTAGAAAAATCCAAATGAATTGTTTTTAATAGAATTTGAAAAATTGTTTTTAATAAAATTGTCCAAAAATTTCCTTGTTTAATAAAAAATGTCCAAAAAAATGTGTTTTTCAATAAATTATTTTTCATTGATTAAAATGGGATTAAAAGCAATTTTTAGAAATAAGAGATTGATTTTTTTTTCTTTTTAATTAAAAATTCTTTTGCAAATAAAGTTATTTTTTTAATAGTTTGTACAAATTACTTTTCTTAAATAAAAACAAATTGAAATACTTTTGTAAATAAAATTGTAAAAATTCATTATTTTATAGTAAAAGCAAGTAAAAATAATTTTTGTACCAAAATTGAAATTTTGTAATAAATTCTTTTGATACAATAAATGTAAATAATTTTTTTGAAAATTGAATACAAATGAAATTGATTCTTTTTTGTAAATAAATAAATTGAAATCATTAATTCAAAATCATTTTAATAAAATCCTTTAAAATTTATTTAAAACTTTTTTTTAATATATTTATTCATTTAATTCAATAAATCATTTTGCATAATTCTCTTATTATTTATTTTGTATATTTTTGTAATTAGATTTCATCATTGTTTTTGTGTATATTGATTTTCATCATGACTTATACATTGACTATTTTTCTTGGTATCCATAATTAATTAATTAATTGTCACAATTCTTTTAATTCATTTAGTAGAGACCGTATGTATACGAGCTTATAAGGGTGTTACGACTCACCACCGTATCTTCCCAATAAGTAATCTGACCTCCAGACACAAACTTGGTTTTTCACATACCTATTTTTCCTTTAGGAGTCATATTTAGATTTTTTTTTCTTATTTTGTTTTTTCTTAAAAAAATTAATAACAAAAATAAGCGGCGACTCCAAGTTTTTTTCTAAAAATCAAATTTTCACCAAATAAAATAAAAAGCTAGTTTCGCCATCGAATAGGAACGCATCGAGCAAAATACGGGGTTCACATTTTCTAATATATTTTTATATTTTTAAATATATTTTGAAAACAACTTTTTAAATGTCATGTTTTATTTTTTAATCACTTTTTAAAATAGTCATATAAAACAAATAAAAACAATAAAAAATAATTAAAATATATTTTATAAAAGCACTTTTGTTTCATATTTTTACAAACATAAAGTTATTTTTTATTTTTTTTATTTCTAATTATCAAATATATTTTTTATTTTCCTTCTTTATGTGGAATTTTTTTCCCCTCAAACTTTTTAGAATCAAACATAATCTAAAGGAAAACACTAATGTAAATAGTGCTTTTAAATTTTCATCATTCAAAAAATATAAGAAAAAATCTAAATTATTAAAATAAGGTATAAACAATCAATACAAGCTACAAATAAATGAAATTATAATACAAAATAAGTAATAAAATCTAAATATATATTTGAAGACACGATGAATTGCGTGTTTTTTATAATATGGCTATGAGTATCATTGGGTATTGCAAGTTTGCAATGCCCTACTTTCAACACTATGAAAAGCACAAAAAGGAAAATAAAAAAACATGTATTTTTGTCATATAAGGCCCATTTAATAATTATTATTAAAAATAATTATGAAAAATAATTTTTGATCGTTATTATATAATATTTTATAAAATAAAAGTTTATTTAAGAATTTTAAATATTTTTAAATATGTTTTAAAATAATTTTTATGTTTTTATAATTATTTTTAAAATCAATTATAAAAAAAATAAAACAGAACTAAAATATATTATCTAAAAATATTTTATTATTTATTATTAATTATTGATAATAATAATTTTTTTTTTTTTTTGTCATCGATAAATATGTTTTTTTAATTTTTTTTATTCTAAAAAGGAGAAAATGAGTCGAAAATAGTTGTGAAAGACGACGTGTTCCAATGGTCAGTGGAGGTGATATAGTAATGAACAATCTGTGGACGAGGAGGTATAACCATTTAAAAAACGACAGCATCACACACCGCCAAACATCATCATTTATGGAGGAATTTCAGGCCTCGGGGAAGAAACGTTCACGAGCATAGCATAAATATTCTGCTTCCCATTTCATTCCACACAGAGGCCATGGACTCTCAAGGTTGTTGAATAAGTCAAACCTGTCCAATCCATGTGCCCGAATTCCCCTCAATGCATTAATTGTGGTTGACATAACGCGGATGAGCTCTAAGTTCAAACTTAATCTCAATGATACATTAGAAAATTGAGCTATGCACTCAAGCAATCATTTCTTCTTTAGGCTGTAAAATTACTTCCAATCTTGTTCTTTTCATACATCTAAATGTCTGAATCTCAATAAGTCCTATCTGCCCCTTCAAATTGGGCTTACAACAACGTTCTCATGGGCTGGAACCCATATGTGGACTAACCCAACATCTTCACTATCTATATCTTTCCATTAAAAATTATATTATATAAGTAACATAAAAAATGAATGGCTAGAATTTTTTAGTTACATTTAATAATGACAAACGGATAAGATGTTTTAGTGTACTTTATTTTTTAAATTAAAATTTATTTTTAAACAATATATAAAAGCCAATTTTTTAATTTTTATTTAAAATCTAAAATTTAAATAAATAGTTTGAATTATTTTTGTCATTTTACACAAATTTAACTTTATTGAGATGAAAGGTATTTTAACATTTTATCTTTCATGAATAAGGAATAAAATAAAAAATTTAGATAAACCTTCTATTAGTGGGTGTTTGGTCTAGTGGTATGATTCTCGCTTCGGGTGCGAGAGGTCGCGAGTTCGATTCTCGCAACACCCCCTCTCCTCAATATTTTGGCCCTTTTTTGTTTATGGTCCTAGCCTGTAGGAATCATCTTAAATGGGCCTAGTGGGCCGCGAAGAGTAGACAGTACTGGCCTTGTATTAGTCTCAAAATATTCAATCTTTTTGCCTCAAGGAGCCCATCATCCATCCGGACCGTGATTTTCACCCCCTCTCCTCAAAACCCACCTTCGTCCTCTGATTTTCTAGGGTTTTGAAGACCGAACTACCTCCTCCAAAACCCCCTTTCTCGGTTTCTCTCTCTCAACAGCTGTGAACATGAGCAGATCAGGCCAGCCTCCGGATCTCAAGAAGTAAGATCTCTCTCCCTTCTTCAAATCTCTCCTGGGCATTCTCTCTTTGATTTTTTTTATTTTTATTTATTTATTTTTTAATTTTTATTACATGTATATAATTTTTATTCATGATTTTGTACTTCTATTGTTTTACAGATACATGGATAAGAAGCTTCAAAGTAAGTTCACGCCTCCACCATAACATGTTTGGTCGGTCAAAAGTTCTGTTTGGTTGCTAAGAAAACCTAGGGAAATAAAAGAGAACGAAAATGGGAATATTGTTTTTTTCATCATTCAAGCTGAGCACATACAGTATTTTTAATCTGTTAGAGGCTATTTTGGGTTTTTCTGGAAACGCAACCGAAATAGAACATAAGTAAAAAAAAAAAATCATATCTTATATTTTCCTTCAGTTTGTCGGCAACCAAATAGAATGAGTTTTTCTTTCTCATTTATTTATGGTTATGTTTAACCTTATATCTACTATTGGTATGATGCTTTTATCAACTGTTCTAGTCTCTGTTCTCCCTTATACATTGTTTTCATACTACGAATTTAACTAATCATTTATGTCAATTCAGTTATTTTTTAATTGTTGAGGGTAAAGCACAAAGTGTTCCTCAATTAGGTTATGGTAGTATGAAAGAGACGCGAAGTTACTAATTATTCATGTTCATTCAGTCGTTGGTTTAGGTTGAGATAGAGCACAGGCCATTTCTCCATCAAGGTATAACCAGTGTTTTAATAACCGGACCGGTCTGACCGCTGGCCAGTCACCATTCCAGTCCGGTTCGGTCCTTTGAGCAGATTAGTCTTTGAACCGGCCTCGATAAGTAGGAACCAGTGGTTGGACAGGTGAACCGGCTGACCCGGCCCTTCTTTTAAATTAAAATTCTGATTTTAATCTAAATTTCTTATTTGAAACTAATTTTATGATTTCCAAATAAAATTTTGATTTTTAAAAAATATATGAATTATTTTTAATTTTAATAATGTGCTAATTATATATTTATGACGTCATTAGTTCGACTGTTGGTCTGATCAGTGAACCGGTAATTTTTTCGGTTCAATGACTGGTTTGGTTCTGAAAACATTGGGTATAATAGTGTAAAAGAGCCCTTGAGGCCTGGTTCAAGTGGTGAACAGTTGGAGAGGGTTTGTGGGAGGTTCTAGGTTCAAGTCCCAATGGGGGACCAAAATTTACCTATCAAAAAAGGTATAACAGTGTAAAAGAGAGGAATCGCAGTTCAGGAAAATTTGTAATACGTGAAAGGATGATGCATTGTTATTAGACTTTTAGTTGGGAGTGTTTTGTAAATTTTAGGTGTAAATATGAAGTTATTTGCATCATTGGAGACATTCTCCAAATTATGATAAGAGTATTGAATTGTAAGTAGGTTTCATTTGTTACATGTAAAATCCAAATGAAAATTTCATAAATAGTTTGAGAATTTAATTGTAATGCAGCTGGTAAACTTCAAAATGTGGAAAGACTAACAGAATGTTTATTTAAGGAAGAAAGTATCTCTGCTTAGTTGAAAGATAATTTGATTCCAACGCTTGTTCTGTAACCCGTATCTTGGATATGCAGTGCCTCAAAAATATAGGACTGTTGGTTTCCCAGTAAGGGCTGTCTTTTGTTCACTGACACGCTTTATCAAATGCATTCACTAAGAAGGATTATCCTAGTATCCTAGTTTCTGAGTAGCTTGCTTGTAAATAAAAATCTTTACCTTGTATTAGGATGCGATTTATATTGTTTTGTCGTTAATGAAGGATTATGATTCTTGAATTTTCTTCTTAAAGAACATTCCCTAGATCTTGAGAAGTGAAACTCTTCTATTGGGTTTGAGACTCTGTTTATCTTTCAGTTTGGAAGGGAAACTCCATATTGAATGAAGAGATGTGGCAAGAATTCTGTGATTATCATCCCCTGTGTGTGTGTGTGTATGTGCATGAACATGTGCTCATATGTTCATGCGTTTGTGCGTTTTGTGTTTCCCTTCTCTTTGACTTGGGCATGGGCCCAGTGCTGATTCATTGGTATAAGAGCTTGGAATCATTTTGCATGCCATATGACTGAAATTCTCAAAACTTTAAATTCTAGAACCCCTAAGTTAGTTTCTCAGGGTTTGGTTGGCACACTCCATACACTGCATTCATTTAAGGGCTTTAATAGTAATATTTGGAGTATTTGTGTGCCTACCAAAGTGAGCTTCTTTGCTTGGGAAGCTTATTGGGGTAAGGTGCTAACCTTGGATCAACTTAAAAAGAGGGGCCGGTCTCTAGCTAACAGATGCTTCCTTTGCGGTATGGAAGAAGAGTCAATTGATCATATTCTTATTCAGTGCTCTAAGGCAAGAGGGTTATGGGAGTTATTGTTTGCTCTGTTTGGTGTTACTTGGGTCCTCCCTTCTTCGGTTAGAGATACTCTTAGTGGTTGGTGTGGCTTTAAGTTGGGCAAGAAGCGTAGGAAGGTGTGGAACGCAGCCCCTTTGTGCATTTTTTGGGCGATTTGGAAGGAAAGAAACAGGATAGCTTTTGATAATGAAGAGTTATCAATTCATAGGTTGAAGAATTCTTTTGTTTGTAATCTTTGGCTGTGGACTAAATCGGTTGTAAATGAGGGTCCTCTTCCTTTGATCAATTTTTTTATTGGCTAGGCGCTAGTTGAGGGTTGGTATTGTATCTCTATTTCTTTTTGTGCCTATTGGCGCCTCTTGTATACATCCTGTATACTTGGGTCAGCCTCAAGGCACCCTTTTCTAATATATTTTTGTTTTGTGTTTGCCTATCAAAAAAAAAAAAAAAAGACTCTATTGGGAGTTCCAGGTGCATCTCGTATTTGTTGTAATAGGCTCTATTGGGAGTTTTAGGTGCATGTTAGATTTCTTGTAGATTGAATATTGGGCTTTAACTGCTCAACTTTCGGTTTCCCTTTGCCCTAAGGGCTACTATGGTATTGCCCCTTTTTCCCTGGCTGTGAATAGCCCATTTATAGATGATTAACATAATTCTAATGTAACATACAGACCTTGGCTTACAAAACAAGCTATGCAAAACTAAGTGCATGATCATTTTTGATGATTTACATTAGTAATTTTCAATCAAAGTTATGTACTGCTTGTATGATAAAATCTATATAATGGCCTGGGAACTTAAAGGAATGCAAATCGTTTTAGATATGCATTGTAATTTGGACAAATAGGAAAGCCCTTGGGTAACAGGCTTCCATGAACCATGATAATGCACACAAGAGAGTGTTGATGTTGAACTCTTGTTGTGGTTCATCAGAAGCCCCTTGTGCATGATGCATTAAGTATTAGTTGCTAGAGACTAATATATCTGAAAAAACTTCAGAACGTGAAATTTAAACTGGTGATTTATATTGCAGTCAAGCTGAATGCAAACCGGATGGTGGTTGGAACTCTTCGTGGGTTTGACCAGTTCATGAACCTGGTGGTGGACAACACTGTGGAAGTGAATGGAAATGAGAAAACTGATATAGGCATGGTGGTAGGTTGATTTTTCATCTTGTTTTATTTTTCTCTTAATATTTTATTTACCATTTGGATATGATACTGTAATTAGCTCAGCCTTTTGCAATTGATGTCACAATTGTACCTGCAGGTTATTAGAGGAAATAGTGTGGTTACTGTTGAAGCTCTTGAGCCAGTAAGCCGGATGCAGTGAATTGATTTTTGTATCAATGCCTAATGCTGTATCTACAGGCATGTTTTCCTTATTTGGATAATGTGGTTTGTTGTAATGTGAAGGAAAATGTTCTAGTTGTGGATTTAAAGGTGGGTGAGTGAATGTTTCTACATTTGTGGATTCAAAATTCTCAGTAGTTTAATGAAATGGACAATTTATATTGATATTGACAGAACATGATTTACATATCTTGGTTAACATGACATTTATATGAAGCTGCTCGATCTTGCACTGCTGAAGTTACAGTGACTGAAGTCTCTTTGAGTTACTAGACCTTGGCAGCTGGGTTATATGATGGTTCATTAGCTGGTTTGAATCAGTCAAAATATTAGCTGATTGAGCTTTTCCTTGGTTGGACTTGAACTTAAACTGAGCCCAGCTGAATCTGCTGTGACAGTTTGGATGAGACAAAGCTTTTCCTGAGCGACTAAGTCCACCCCATTTGGGGCTTATTAATTTGTCCAACTGATGGGTGCTGTGCTTGAGATTAGGCCTGTCAATGCATCTGATAATCAGAAAGAGTCTGAGACCCCTAATGGAGAGGGCGGATTCTCGAGTACTGTCAACTCAAAAATCAAAAACTGGATCTGGATTCCGAGTAACAAATTTCTCTTCAAGGGTGGTTCTATATGCTCTTCAATGCTTCCACTGGCATATTATTATATTAGTATTCTAATGTTCTTTAAATTTTTTATACACAACATGTCGACAATTGGATTTAATAGCTGTTGGAAAATTCAGTCTTGGTTTAGAAGTTCAGTTTGGTTACTGGAATGAATTTAAAACACCATAAAGATCATTACAAATTCTGAACGTTCTCTTACCTTTCTTCTCCGTTCCTTTTGTGGAGTTACCCATATTTAGGTGAGATGTCTACAAAAGAAAACCAGCAATAAAAATGATTTTGTGCTTTTCTAGAAAATGAAAAATATGCAGGAACGGCCCGCCATGGCGAGTTTGAATTTGAAATACTGAAGATTCCATTATTGTGTGGATGGATGCGTAACGGGTAGAGACCTAAAAGTTTGTAAAGCTTGTTTAACAGCGTGCAGCCTGAGACACAGAGAGAGAGAGAGATGGGTGGAGAACAGCGCAGTCAGCTAAAGCCCTACTTTCACATCCTTTCTTTTTCTCTGTATTCTGTAATGTCTTCTAGCTCCACCCATTGTTCCCGACAGCGTTGGCAACTTGACATCTAAGTGGGGACTTGGGCCAACAAAGACCAACCCAATGGAATATACTATCAATTGAAAACAGCCCTCGTTGAATGAAATTTTCATTATTCACTTTTTCGCAGGTATCCTATAAGGCTATAATTATAAAAATATAAACAAAAACTTCCAGCTAATTATTTTATCCTTTTCATTTAATAGAAAAAGGCAAAAAAAAAAAAAAGGCGATACCCCCACAAGCTGCAAAATTCCAAGAAATTTGATGTGCTCATAACCCACGCTTATCATTTTCATTCCATGTTATGGTCCTTGTCTGGGGCACGACCCCCATGGATGTGACCCATTTATTTTCTAAATATTTCAAAACGTACCAAACCTTGATGTGAACCCGAAAGCCCCAACTCATATACGGACAATTTATGCTTTATTTACAAATAAAACAGAGCAGTTCCGGGGGGAACACTGGAGCTGTTAGGACTCACCAGCTAACATTTGGATTGTTCGTGGTGGATTTGTAGTAACCCAAACACATGGTAGGTCCAACTGCGGAGTCAAGGCCACATTATGTCACGCTACTACTCTCCCTTTCTCATGTATCTTTCTCTACAACAGCTTATTTTTGGAACCTATGACATTTAATATGAAACTAACTACCACATATGAACTTTTAATATGACATTGATAGACCATCTATCAATGTTGCCATAAAGACCGATAAACAAAATCAAGTTATCGCCTACTTGCATCGGATGAATTGAAATTTTGAAATTGTTGTTGAAATGATAATCATATGAACAGAGAGGCGTTAAATAGTTCTGCTAACTGCATTGAATTTTCTTCAGAGTTAATATATTAATACCTTATTGTCGTCATACCCTCTATTGATTTTAGAGTGCAGAGTAAATGCTCTGGTTGGATTCTGACCCCATTAACATTAGACTTAAATTTGCATTGATTCTGAGGATCCAAGTTGTTTGTTAAGGAGAGGCCCGGAATGTGAATTAAGAGTTTGGTATGGAGTGTGGATGATTGCTGAGACGGTTAAGTTTTAATGGCAAATGAAGTGCACTGTTGAGGAGTTCACTGTGGGGGACCAACTTTTAAGTGTACAATAATATAACGAAGAAAAGGACTTTCCCATTGAAGGAGAAACAGTGCCCCATCATCATTTCTTTTCAGCTCTATCTCTACCAACCTCTCCCTCTCTGAAATAGACAAATACATTCCCTTGTGTTCCCTCTCTCTCCATCTGGTCTCTACTCTTACCTTTTTCTCTCATTTGCTTCTTGGAACCTCCAAAGCAAAGCCAGCCAGTAAAGAAAAAGATAAAAAATGATAAAGGGGTGATGATGCTCACTTCTCACCATCCAAGACTGTTCCTTCAATCCAACTCTACTCATCATTCTTACCCCCATTTTTCCTTTCTCTTCTTCCACTAGATTCTAATCTACTACACATCCCAACCAACCCAAGAATTAAGAAAAAGGAAAAAAAAATCCATCATCCATGTTTGGTGTTCCTTGAGAGTTGAGACTTGAAGCTAAAAAAAGAAAAAGAAAATCTTGAATTTTTTTCAATAATATTCTTAGCATTTTCAGATATGACACAAGTGCTTCAATCCTCTTATCACTTCCCTTCATCTTCAAGCTCGATACCATGTGTACCACCCACACCCAATGATGGGCTACACCAACATACCCATCTCAACGATACCCTTATTAACAACCCCAGTCCTTCCTCCGTAGTAGAAGACAGTTCAGCTACAAGAGGAGGAGGGGAAGGAGGAGGAGAAGAAGAAGAAGAAGAAGAAGAAGAACACCGAGAGAGGAAAGAAAGAGACAGAGAGGGAGATCAACTGTCCCTTTTGGAACTTTTGGTGACTGCTTTTAGGAAGTCTTTGATTGGTTGCAACAACAGTAGGGAGAGAGAGGAGCTTTCTTCAATGGAGATTGGATGGCCTACTAATGTCAGGCATGTTGCTCATGTTACCTTTGATCGCTTCAATGGCTTTCTCGGCCTCCCTGTTGAGTTTGAACCAGAAGTGCCCAGAAGACCTCCTAGTGCCAGGTCAGTTTGAATTGCCCTTTTTATTTTTCTTTTATTTTTTTGGAAAATTCTGTTTTGATTCTTGATTATTTCTTGAAAAACATGTATTGGGTTTATGATCAAAAGATCTAAGTTTGATATTTCATTTTTTGAGGAAATTATATTAAGGGTTTTAATAATTTATGTTTCAATAGTTCTAAAGCTTTGTGTTTGGTCCTAACAAATGGGTTAGTTTTCTTTTTCCTTTTTCTTTTTAATTTTTTTCCTTGGAAAAAAAATAGGTTTAAGGGTTCAGTTTGAATGTTTCTGAAAATGCTATCGTGGATTTCAGACAAATATGTCATCTACACAATGAACGAAATATTCCTTCTCCCTCTCAGGAAAATGAAAATATCTCAAAATGAGCTGCTTTTTTGTTTTGTATTTGCTTTGGTTGGATGACCATGATTTGTTTTGGTACAAGTCCATTGTATGGTCCCAACCTATGTGAATGATCATCAAAATATTTTTTGCTTAATTTTTGCTTGCAAAAACAATGGCTGAAAGAGGTGTTGGTGATTGGTATCTTCTGTTTGAGAGGATGAGAACATGGAGACTCCATATTAGATGCATCTTAAAGACTTTCTTTTGAAGGATTTCAAGTCTTAGGATTAACATGGCTTGCAGTGTTTTGGCAAGGGTCAGTGTGGATAATTATAAGCTTGGTGGTTTGCTAGATTCTTAAGATGTCAAATGGGGTGAATGGTCCCTCAACTACATCAGTCTCCCCTGAGGGGTGCAATCTAATGGTAATTGAGTTTTGGAACCTTCTTGTTGAAACAGCGTCTCAGCACCATGATGGATTGAAGAAGGCCTACATTTCATTAGGTGGTGGGATGACATTGATCCAAACTTATCTTCCTAAACCTCCGATTTGCTCTCACTTTATATCTATGAAAGATAGCTTTAAGGTGAGAAGATCCAGAGAGATTGCCTATGATTTGGGCAGGGGATGAGACTATGAGAGGAGGGATCACCCTAGTGAGGCTTCCCAAGTTTTAAGGGGCTTTAGACCTTGATAACTAGTCCTTTAGGAATTCAGACTTGATGGAAGGTGTTTTTGGAGGTTCCGGGGGGAGTCGAGTTATTTTTGTATCAGTACAAGTATAGTCATGAGGATGACTAGTGGGATGCTAGGATTCTGTAAGTGCGAATTGCAGGTGTCCATTCACGTTCTTCTCTCAATTTTTGTGTACATCTTCTTGCCTTCCTAGATTGGTTGTTGGCAATGGTTCAATATTCATTTCTTGGATGGTTTGTGATGGCAGAACAAAAGATGATTTGAGAGCTTGGACTACATGAAAAATACATGAGCATTGAATGCAAATATTCCCTAATTAATCACATTATAACTGTTCCAGTTTATGTAGTTTCATATGAAAAACATATCCACTCCATACACGTGTGCATGCATATGTAAGTGCAATTTATAAGCCTATTTGGCTCATGCTTGTACCTGTTTACAAGACAGTTCTGTTAATATTACTTGATACGCTTCTGTTCATTCATGCATACTTGTTATCGTGTCTGACATTTTTGTGCAAGTGTTTAGGCTAATGTTGCATTATTGACTTTGATATCCTTCACCTGCAGTGCAAATGTTTTTGGAGTTTCCACAGAGTCTATGCAGCTTTCATTTGACTCTAGAGGGAACAGCGTGCCTACAATACTTCTGCTTATGCAAAGACGCTTGTATGCACAAGGGGGCCTGCAGGTATGTGACCACTAGTCATTTTTATACCTCTTCTTTTATTTGGTAAGTGAAAATTTTCAACCAATTTCCTCGAAGGCACGGGATTCAACTTTGATTTTGATGCTCGACTTTTCCATGCAATTCCCCTTTCTGTGAGTTGGGTTTTGCAGTATCTTAATGCAAACTTTAGATCGCATCAGTCTTTCCAATTTTAACAGAGATCTAAGGATTGAACTTAAATGTACAGGCAGAAGGGATCTTCAGAATTAATGCTGAGAATGGCCAAGAGGAGTATGTTAGAGACCAGTTAAACAGGGGAGTAGTCCCAGATGACATTGATGTGCACTGCTTAGCAGGCCTTATAAAGGTATGTTTCATTCATTTGGTTATTTACTGCAGAATCAGGAACTTGGTAGGCTTGTGGCTCCATTGGATTACCTACCAAGTACCACTTACAAGCGTGTTTCTGTTTTTTATCAATGTTTTTAAAGCCCCTCTGGTGACCAAACCATACAAGGTGCAGGTTCATTTTTACTGCATGATTTGTCGTATATAAAATCAAATAATTAATATCTAAA
Source organism: Vitis riparia (assembly GCF_004353265.1). Taxonomy (NCBI): domain Eukaryota; kingdom Viridiplantae; phylum Streptophyta; class Magnoliopsida; order Vitales; family Vitaceae; genus Vitis; species Vitis riparia. Next base: position 17,423,826 of record NC_048438.1, read on the forward strand.
TTAAGTTGGTTGAAATGAAGTGTCAAGAACAGAGTCTTGACCTATTGGCAGTTTGTTTTGCAGTATAGTTCAGTTGGTGTTTGAGAAAAATACTATTTTTACCCCATCCCTCTAAATATTCTTGTGCATGGTCATGGTTCCCCTGCAAGTTCAGTTGAACAATGGTTCCCACTTCCCCTCATCATTCCTAATTTGTTCAGGTTAGACACAGCTTGTCCAGTTGAGTTTCTCAGATGGTGTTGATAGAATTATTGAAGAACCAAACTAGGCCAGTGGCCTGGTTGAATGGTTCATTAGTCAGCTTGACCGTGTAGTCTAGTTCTCATAACACAGATTTTCTCAGTTCTTATGTTTTTATTAAAGTTTAATGTGCTAGTGCTTCATGCAGGCTTGGTTCAGAGAACTTCCAACTGGATTGTTGGACTCTCTCTCACCAGAGCAGATAATACAATCCCAGACAGAAGAGGAGTGTGCTCAGCTGGTGCGGTTCCTTCCCCCAACTGAAGCTGCTCTGCTAGATTGGGCAATAAATTTAATGGCTGATGTTGCTCAAATGGAACATTTGAACAAGATGAATGCACGCAATGTTGCTATGGTGTTTGCACCAAACATGACTCAAGTGAGTGAGTTATTTTCTTGGCCAAACCACACGCTTATAACTCCTTTGTTGCTTTTAGTGATATCCAAGTTTCCTGTTTCATGACAGGTGGAGAGTATATAAATGTCTTGAAAAGAATTTGAAATTTATTTTGGAAAGATGAGAAAATAACACTCTTCCACCCAGAGAGAAAGTAAAAGCCAACAATATTGCGGTGATGACACACCCAGTTTCTAACTTGTTATCCCAAAATCTTACTTTTGATTGGTTTCTGGGTGCTGCTTCTGTTCTTTAATCCCACTCTTTAGGCTTTATCCTCTTTTAAATAAACTCACTGATGTTTTTCTTACTTTGATAGAGTTTTGCCCATTCTGGTCAATGTGAGGTGCAATGATATCTTCTGTTGGTTGCAGATGGCAGATCCCTTGACAGCCTTGATGTATGCAGTCCAAGTGATGAATTTTCTCAAGACTTTGATAATCAGGACGCTTAGGGAAAGGGAGGACTCAATAGTAGAAGTAGCTTCTACTTCCCACCTTGAGCCTTCTGATGAGAATGGACACCATGGCTCTTCACAGTCACTTGCTGAGGAGGGCTGTGAGAGGAATGAAGATGAGAAAGTTTTTCTTGCTGAAGAACCCACTCTAGAAAGCCCCACTCATCCTACCCTGGATGGATCTGCAGCTGAAAGTGGAGCTCACAGTTTTCTAACTTCTATTGAGAATATCATTCCTGGTGGAAACGGGCCTGTGGTTGAAAGTTGCCCTTGTGACCCTCCCCCCCAAGTTAACACCTCAACAGATGAAGTTGAATGGGCTCCTAGCAGTGGACAAAATGCAGGGGCTCAACCAAACACTGTCAAGAGCAGAACTGGTCAATCAAGTAATTCCAATCTCAAGAAGGGATACAGAAAGATTAGTGAACAGTCACCTGCTCGGGCTGCAGGCCCTATAGCAAGGGCTGCAAGTCCTATAGCAAGGGCTGCAAGTCCTATAATGAAGAGCAGGGGAACCAGCATTGTTAGCCGGATTAATTCAAGGGCAGAGCGGGTAGAAGCCTGGCGATGAAGCAGTATGAATTGTGTTTGCCAGTCTGGTTGGGGGTGGGTGGATTGACCAGCTGGAAAAACAAGTCGGCAAATTGTGTTTTTCCTCTGGAAATATTTGTGTATGATTTCATGCATTTTTTTTCTATGTTTCTGGGTGTTTCATGACCTCTTACCTTTTTCATGTTAGGCATTCCTTCTATAACCACAGTCTAGCATTTCTGGGTTTCAAACTACAGTTTTAATCAATTGTTCTGATTCACTTTGACCAACACCGTCTCTCGTTCTCTCCCTTCTATTCAGCTAATATTATGTGCAGGATTGCCCCTTAGAAAGATGAGAACAGCCATCTGCTGGCATCTTCCAACCTTGCAATTTGCAATGAATGGACTCCACTTTCAGGCATGGTCCTTCGTCGTCTTTTCAGACTAACACCTTATCATCATGATCGATAGTTTTGCTGACTAACCGAGGTCCGAATGTAGATTAGGGCTGGCTATATATATAGAAGCAGAGAATTTGCAGACGCACTTGTTGGGATGTTGACTCTGAGGGGTAAAATCCAAGTTTTTTAACTTCATTCTTATCTCTATGGCAGCTAACTTGTGAAAGATCAGGTGGCAGTTATTAGCAAAGGATGAGAGTCTGCTGCTCTAACAACCAGTATGATGAAAAGGTGAGGGGCTAACATCTTACGAAACTGTTTTCTGGGCGTCTACCGACACGTTGAAACTTGTACACATTGTTTATCAGTTTAAGCCAAGGGGAGGCCAAACTTAAACATGGCCCTTTTCCTTTTCATATATGTGGCATTAGAAACCACAAAACTTGGATGACTAGCTTTGTGTTCATCCAGGGAAACAAACGGCATGAGCAAGGAATTCAATTGGCGAATCTTATTATCAACCTAATTTTACAGTCAGGAGACAACCTAGCTATGTAGTAGAAATAGATTGGGCAAGCACTGTTACTCAAGTTATATCTGTATCTTGAAAATAAAGAGAAAAAAGATATTTGAAGGAAAATCAGTCTATAGTTTGTTTGATTCATATTGGTAATGGAAAGGGAAAGGAAATAAAATATATGGAGGTAAAAGCTATCCGAGACTTTTCTTGCCTTGAATTGGTATTTTCCTTTTTTCTTTTTTCTTTTAGAGGAGATGACTCATTTGTAATATAAGATTGTGTTACATCCAGGCACTAGGTAGTCGTTTTTTTTCCTTTTAGCTTTATACTGAGGCCTAAAATTCTTATGAATTAATTTTCTAAACATTGTTCTCTAGCTTCATGGGGTGAAGCCATTAGTTGAAGATCTCTATGTCGATCCAGTAGGAGTCTTGGCTTTCTCACTGCATGTAAGAACCAACAAGGAGAAAAGAGGAAACCTGGATTTATGAAAATCAATACATGGGCATGAGGTTCCTTCAATGTTTCTATTTCTTTGAACAATCGATAAATACATACCCTTATTTTGTCCCCCTGATTTGTTGGGAGAGTGCAAACTTGCCACCGTTCAGTGGTTTTTCTTCCAAACTTCTCACCTTGTGATATTATACAGAACCTCTTACCATTCAACCAACAGCATTTATGGGTGAAGATCACAATTACACGTCTCATCTCGTGCTGGAGAGGTGTGACCTTTTCAAAATCTTGCAACATTCCTTGCCCTCTAGTTCTCTGGTATGAGCGCCATGCTTTCTGGCATTGGTGTTCATCAATCAAGCGCAGATCATCCAAACATTCTAGCAGCCACTTCAGCTAAATTCGGTGATGCATTCCAAAGTTTCAAAATTTTAATATTTTCTATTTGACATCAGAATTTTCAAACTTCACCCTCAATGTCAATTTCCCAGAATTTTGACAAAAGCTTGGGGGCTCCAGCCTGTCTTCCTCCATTTTATGTTGCTTCCCAACTTTGAAAATCTTTGGATGAACTTTACCAATAGTCTTTACAAGAACAAACTCCATTCTTAAAATGGTGAAAACGAGTGGCATCCCTAACAACAAGCTGCCTGTCCACAATCTCACTGACCAACTTTAGAAATAGATGACAATCTCCACATACCCTCAGGTTCTTTATCACAGTAATCTCTGTCCCTGGCCCAGTGTTTATGAGTCCAAATGCAATTGCTAACTTTTCGCTATGCACTCCCATACCAGTTATAAGCTCTTCATTTCTACTCTCTTGATCATTATCATTAGACCCACCACGTCTCTTGATGATATCTTCCAATCCATCCAACATGCGATAGATCTCCTGTGCCTGTGGATGGGTTCTATCCCCAGCCAAGAAGAGGTGAATCCTCCCTTGATATTCAACATAGCTACAACCTGGCTCCTTTTTGAGCTTCCGCTCTCTCATCATCACTCTAACCCTTAATATCCCCTCCATATTCCCTGCCTCAGAGAATATATTTGATAACAATACATAATAACCAATATTTGTAGGTTCAAACTCAATGACCTTTTCAAAAGCTAACTCGGCCAGCTCTACATTTCTGTGGATCTTACAAGCACCCAAAAGGGCTCCCCATACTGCACCATCAGGTTCCACTGACATTGACCCAATGAGTTTGCGAGCTTCCTCAAGTCGTCCTGCCCTACCTAAAAGATCCACAACACAAGAGTAATGCTCTGGACCAGGCTGCAATCCATAATCCCTCTCCATTGCAGTAAAATAATACAAGCCCTTCTCAGTCAGTCCCGCATGGCTACAAGCAGATAAAACACTCACAAAAGCTGCTCCATCCGGCAGTTCACCAGAACTAATCATTTCATCAAAGAGTTGCACTGCAAGTTCACCTTGCCCATGCATTCCATATCCGGCTATAATTGCTGTCCATGAAATTACATTTTTCTCAGTCATGCCATCAAAAATAGCACGAGCCTTTACCAAGTTTCCACACCTAGCATACATATTAATTAAAGCATTTTTCAAGAAGGGATTGAAACCAAATCCACTTAACTCTATCCGCTGTTCTACCTCCTTTCCAGCGGCATGGGCCCCAAGGTGAGCACAGGATGACAGAACCCCAACTAGTGTCACCGGGTCGGGAACAATTCCCGTAAACTCCATCTTCCGATAAAGGTCCAAAACATGGCCTGCAAGCCCATTTTGAGCATATCCAGATATCATTGCATTCCAAGTAATCAACCCCTTTTCGGGCATTCCATCAAACAACTTCCTCGCAAAATCAACCGACCCACATCGCACATACATTGTTAGCAAACAATTCCCAACTGACAAATCGCCATCCAATCCAAACCTCACGCAACAAGCATGAAGAGACGTCCCAAAACCCAAATGAATGGGACCGGCACAAACCGGAATTAAGCCCAACATTGTCACTGCATTAACCGAAACACCCTCCTTCCTCATTTGACGAAACAACAAAACCGCATCCGAAAATCGAGAGTTCAACGAATACCCAGCAATCAAGGCATTGTAACAAACAGCAAGGTTTCTCGAGTGATGATTTTCATCAAACACTTTACGTGCGCTTGCAATAGTCGAGCACTTACAATACATTGAAATCAAAGAAGTCTGGACGAAAGGTTCGGGCTCGCACCCAGTCTTGATTACGTGACCATGGAGTTGTGAACCGGCGAGAGGCAGTGAGAGGGAGGCGCATGATTTGAATGCGAAAGGAAAGGTGAATGCGTTGGGAGAGTCTCCAGAGGCAAGCATTTGGCAGTAGAGATTGAGAGCTTCTTGAAAATGGCGCTGTCTTGCTAGCTCTCTTAAGCGAGCGTTCCATGAGGCGGTTGTGTTCTGAAGGTCCAACCATTTGTTTGCGTATGGAAAGAGTGGGTGTGGTCTGGTCATGCTAGCCACCAGTCGGGTTCCATTTGCTCGAGGAGGGCCGTACCAGCCTCCAATGATACAAGAGAATTTAGCATCATTTATGCAAAATGTTATCAGTCTACGTGTAATAAATGACTAATTTTTTCATTTACTTGGATTTCGGTAATAATATAGGTTTAAAAAATAAAAGGTAGAAAATTAATGAAGCCGTTAGGACATCGGACGGTAGAGGAGGATGCGGGACTATTACATGTGATGAATCTGCGAAGCATCAAAGACAACAAGCGGATAGAAGTAGAACAACAGATTTCCCGGATTCTGGTTTCACTGGATAGATAGGGAGCAAGACAAAGAGCTTCCGATTCCGATGGAAGCCGTGTCTTTCTCAACCGTTGCTTCCCGGCCTTTCTCTTCAACTTCTTCCTCACTCTCAACTCCTAAAAGCCTCTCCAGAAGATCAACCAACACTCGCTGCTCTTGGACTGCTTCAAAGCTCCCCCTTCCACTATCTTCCAGAAACCCCTTCACGGTAACCCTCACGAATCTCATGAATGCATTTTGACTTCAATATTCTATCTGTAATTTCGTCTTGATGACTCTTCAGAGAGAGGTATGGAGTTTGGTGAAATCCAAGAGCGTTAGTGTTAGAAGACAAATGCCCGGTGTTATAAGAGCTGAAATGTTCGGCCAGTTGACCAGCGGCCTCGAAGCGGCTTGGACCAAACTAAAAGGAGAAGGTTTTGTTTATTCTGTAACTTCAATTACTCAATTAGGACCCTTTTTTGTGGCTGAAAACGAAGTTATACATAATGTTTCGATATTTTGCTCAACCAAATACAATTAGCGCATTTTCCTGTATTTAGGGCTTGTAAAATCCTAGTAGGTTGCATCACCAAAGTTCAGAGATAATCCTTGAATGGATAAGCAAGTGATCAACTGTTAAAGTCTTACTCAAAATGTCGATAAAGCCAAGAAGGATACCTTGGTGGTTATCTCAGCTGCTCCAAACCACCATGATCTCCATTGCAAAAGCTGCCAATAACGATTTGATTGAGGACTACCATTCTTAGTCCAAGGCCAACATATATTGTCCAGATCCATCCCTCCCTGCAACTCTAAGCCCATGCAGAGTTAAAGAGCATGTGCACCTACTACATCTTAACATATTTGCTTCAGAATTAGCATGGTTATTTGTTCCCAGTTTTTTATTTTTCAGTTCTCAACATATTTGGTTTTAGAATAACAGGGTCTTGGTTTCGGTTTAAGGAAAGATAAAATATATTTCAGGCGAGTTGATTCTTAACATGTCATCCAAATTGCAATATGGATCCATTTTCTTTGACAGATTTATTTATTTATTTATTTTTATTCTTATTTTTCATTTTTTTGTGGCCATTAATGTTGAAGTTGTTGCTATGCAATTTTGTGTGCCTCAGAGGTTTTGACCAAGGAAAATATTGTGGAGCCAATGCGAGATATTAGAAGAGCCCTTTTAGAAGCAGATGTAAGTGGGGTTTTATGGTAGTGTATGGATTTCAATTTATTCACCTTAATAAAATGGTTATTACATGTCTTATCAATAGGTAAGCCTTCCTGTTGTAAGAAGGTTTGTCCAAGCTGTAAGTGAACAAGCTGTTGGTGTTGGCTTAATTCGAGGTGTTAAACCGGATCAGCAATTGGTTAAAGTAAGCATACGGAAACTGCATACAATAGTTTTACATGCTTTATAAAACTCATTTTTAAAATCTGTGTTTCTGAATATAGTGGAGGTTTCCTTCTTTTTCTTTTCATTTCTTCTCCTTTTTTTTTTTTTTTTTTTTTTTCTCTTTTTGAATTGGTTGAAATGGGGCTTTCGATTCTTCTGGTCTGGGGTTGGATGTGGAGGTTTATTTCTAGCCCTTCTGGTCTTGTCTTTAATGGTGGGCATAGTCAGCAGTGTGTTGATTTGACCAAATATTTTGTTTCTGTCTTCCATGCTTCAATTTTTTTTAGTTGCTTTCACATCTCAATTGATGCGATCCAATTTCATATAAAAATCTTCCTAGAAAGCACTTGTATTTAGTGATTTGAGATTTTGTTTTGACCATGTTTTAGAATAATGACATCCTGAGTTCAATCCCAGCTTCCAACCAATATGAAAGGCAAAAACGTATAGTCTTGGTTTTCACTTATAGTTCCTGGAATTATGAATATATGGTTCTTGGTTAGTGCAGATTGTACATGATGAGCTTGTGAAATTGATGGGTGGAGAGGTATCTGAACTGGTTTTTGCAAAATCTGGCCCCACTGTGATATTATTGGCTGGTCTACAAGGTGTTGGAAAGACAACTGTGTGTGCGAAACTGGCCTTTTATCTTAAGAAACAGGTGCACAGCCAAAGGCCCCTCTTTCTGTCTCTGTGTTTGTGTGTGCATGTGTATTTTATCTTCCATTTACTTATTTATTGATGGGTATGGGGTGGTTGGGGGGGTGTGGAGTTTTGGTGTTTTATGTGGTTCTTCAAACTTAGTTTTTTTGAAACTTATGATCCTACATTGACTATAGGGCAAGAGCTGCATGCTGGTTGCTGGAGATGTATATAGACCTGCTGCAATTGACCAACTTGTTATTTTGGGTGAACAGGTATCTGATTTTTGTTGACCATGAAGTGTTCTGCTTCTAATTTGCAAAGCCACATGTTATCTTTTCAGAGCTTATTTAGCAGTAGTTGGGGCACTTTGACATTCTTTGGATGTTAATTTGAATAGTTACTTGCATGATTTTAACATTTCCTACTTCAAGATGAAAATTTGGAGACTGAAGCCCTGAGCTTGATGCAAATCACCCTTCCTCATTTAAAACACAAGAAAATTTGGAATAAGACTAAAAACCTATAACCAAAGAGAAAACATAGGAAATTTGAGAAATGGCCAACATGTTTTTTTTCATGGATTTGCACCTTTTGCATGTTATTTAGACAATCATATCAATGGTGATCGTACAAATATTATCATATTAGAGTAGCTTTCTTAAGAAGCTACCAAACTGTTTTTGGGTTATACTGAGTATCATGCTTGCTCTTTGATAAGTTTTAAACTACTAGGAGTAGGAATGAAGTATCTTTTAATTTAGGAGTGAAAAATGTGCACTGTTCTACCATCTATATGTTATTTTTCTCCTTAGTTCTATAAATCTCATTATTCAACAAACAGAAGAAACAAGAGAATAACAAAGTGAGACCCATTGTAGTTTTGAGCTATGATTCGGTGAATTTGCTAAATGGCTAATTTATAATTCATTCTAAGATCTTGATTATTTGTCATTTGAATTTTGTATCCACTTGAATCTACTATCCTTCAATTCATTCTCATAATTTAGTGGTAAGCTTGTCACAGGTGGATGTGCCTGTTTATACAGCAGGGACTGAGGTTAAACCTTCACAAATAGCTAAGCAAGGTTTAGAAGAGGCTAGAAAGAAGAACATAGATGTGGTCATAGTGGATACTGCTGGAAGACTTCAGGTTGTGTCCCTTATATTTTTTTATAATATTTTATATATTTTTAAGATGATTTCCTGACTCCTGATATTTTCCGCTAGGAAAACATTTCTTAAATACTGACCTTGGATGGTATTTATCATAAATTATTCCTTTAACCAGATAGACAAAGCAATGATGGATGAATTGAAAGATGTGAAACGGGCAATAAATCCTACTGAAGTTTTGCTTGTTGTGGATGCAATGACTGGACAAGAAGCTGCAGGTATTCAAACTTCCATTTTTACTCATTTGAGGATGAAATACTTTGAGGGTGAAAGTCACTCTCTGTATACTCCCAGTGTAGTGGAATTGCACCTCCTGTTTTTTGCCAGGTGCTCTGCAATCTACATTTGCATTTTGCCTATTAAAAAGGAAAAAAAAAATATCTTGAGGGTGAAACACTTGAAAGGCCATCAATTAGCCTCACCTCATGATCCATTCTTCTTTCCTCTCTTTCATGCTGTACAGTGTCACTGGGCCCATTTATCGTTTTTGCTTTAATGTTTAGTTTTAAATTCACTCCCAGGTATAGTTTTGCCTGTTGTTTCAAGATTATGAAGTTGATAATCCTCTGTCTATGCTGTACTTGGTACATTTGTGATCTCATTTTTTCTTTTTTTCTGAATGAAAGGAAAATAACTTTCTGCCTTGTACAAACACTACTTATTTTAATAGATTGTCTATAAATTTTATCTGCTTTCAGCATATTATTCCTCACTTTGGCAATGGTAAAGAAGAACCTCATGAGAGAGAAATAGCACGCTTCACTTCTTATTTTGGTAGCTAAGCTGGGATTACCCGTAAACTCTTGTGCACAGTAGAGTTCCAATAAAGCAATTGACTTGCTGTCTGTCCTAATTGTCATCCTAGATAATGAGCTAGACTTGTATACAAATGGAACTTACAAATATTAAATTCAGGTTACATGATTATTGATTTGTATGCCCTTCTTTTTCTTTTCATGCGTCTAGTTTAGTCTTTTTTGGTTTGATTATCTTTTAACTGCTAACTAACTATCTTTAAAATTCTATATGATGTCTTCTTCTTTGGATTTTCAGCCTTGGTCACAACATTTAATGTAGAGATCGGGATTACGGGTGCCATTTTGACAAAGCTAGATGGAGATTCTAGAGGTGGGGCAGCTTTGAGTGTTAAAGAGGTTTGCCCTTACCACTGCCTTTATCTTCATCAGCTAATATCTTGTGTCTTCCTGAAGCAAGAGTTTACAATACCTCCGTCTTTGAAATTTGTGCTTTGTTAGTCACATTTACCATATATCTAGTTGTTAATGGTGGCTTTTATGCCCTTTGAAGTTGGTTCCTATTATTTGTTTACTTGATCAAATTACAAATTTTTCTTTTTTGTTTATATAGTTCTTTTGATGCATTAAGATTGAAAGTTTGTTGTTCTTGATTTGTGTAACTACTTAGAGGGGGTGAACATGTAATTCAATTGTTTAAGATCAAAAAATAGATTTTTTTACAATTCTTGATGTTCTTAATACATCGAATTATTCTGAAATGAGAACGATCAATCATCCACGCCAAGAGACGCACCATGTAAGTGGAAAACCACAAACAAAGTCTCATAAAAACCCTAGTGATGTACAAATCATAACTCTAATTGATTGCATAGCAAATCCACTAATTTTAAGAGCAAGTATGCACTTGATATTCTTAGTACTTCAAATTATCCTAAAATGAGAATGATCAATCATCCACGCTAAGAGACGCATGATGTAAGTGGAAAACCACCGATGGAATGGGTCTAATCAACTGCATAGCAAATCCACTAATTTTAAAAAGCAAGTACACAATTTTGCCTAAACCTAAATACCACCTTCTTCTAGAGAACTTATATTGGCCAACACCTATATTTTGCTTTTATGTCCGCAATGGAGCACGTTGTGCACCTTAATGAACACCTCAACTCTTTGGAGGGATGTGATCAACCATTAATCCTTCTTGAATAAGAATTCAACTTCAAAAGTTTAAGGATCTCTTTGTAGGATAACGAGAATGTTTAATAATAAGTGCGTAAAAATATTTTGATGTAGATAGGCATCCTTATAGAGTAAAAACTGTAATGGGCCAAGTGCAAGCATTGTTTATACAAAAATGCAAATTTCAATCATTTTCAAAATGATAAAAAATAACAAAAAACAGAGAGAGAAAAAAGAAAAGAAAATACGCCTCCAAAGAGGCACTTGAGTGCTTCAGAAGGGCGCTTAAGCTCTTCAAAGGGGCACTTGAGCTCTCCAAAGAGGCGCTTGAGCACTCCAAAGGAGCACTTGAGTGCTTCTGTTATATTTTTATTTTTTTCCTCAAATTTTGATTTATTTTTCGAAAACCAACGTTTGCATGCCTATGTTCTTTTTACAATGCCATTACACTCATTGAGTGTTCCTATTACATACTTACCTGATAACCAATTTGTCACTTGATGAACTTGAATCTTCGAAGCCAAAAAGTCCCATGGATAATGTTAGGAACAAAATTGCCGATCCACCTCTAGCTAATCTAGCTTACTAACAATGATAATTATATTTATATGAGACTCACATCACAGGACAATTAGGCATCGGTTTTAGATATTGCTTCAGAAACCTGAAAGCTAAGTTGAAGCTGTTTGGTTTAAAGGAACATTGTGAGCAGTGGGCACAAAAGGTTTGTGATATGGTCCTGTTTATTTCAAAAACACTCCTAAATGCAGCCGGCAAGCCAGTTCCCTCACATACCAGATAGCTAGTTGTGCATGGACCTGTATTAGTGGCCCTCTTTAATGGAATATCTAAAACCTGATTGTATGTATCCTTTTTTTGTCCTTATCAGAAAGGTATTTATTTGGAACCAATCTGGAAACCCACCCAACCCCTTGGCACCTAAACCAGGTCTTAGGGGCCTGATCGTGTTTATCCTTGTTGGCTGTAAAACAGTAAAAGTAAAACTGGAGTGTTTCCATGATGCTCAGTGATCATGTTTGCTCTTTTGAATGAACAACTCTCAGGCCCAGAATCTAGGTATGAGAAATTCTAGTACTGATTACTGAACAAGATTGTCTCCATGAGATCACATCTTGAACTTTACTATCACTTAATAGTTTTCATGACACATGTTATTTCTTGTTACTAACCTAGCGGTTTGGAAATCTGGAACTTTTTGTTACTTTGGTTTCTCAATTGATTGTGCCAACAAAACACTTTGGGCACTTTGGTTCCTTGATGATCCTAGTGTTGTTTATTTACTTGGCTTCAAATTCTAATATATGTTTCATTTATGTCCAAAATGATTCTTTCTTTTTCATGTCTGCTTGAGTCAAGGAGATTAATAATTGTCATGGTTGTTAATGATTATTATCATGGGGTATTCTATGCCTCTAAATGATTCTTTAGTTTTAGTAAATAAAACGAGTGAATATACCGATTAACTACTTTTTTTAAAAAAAAAAAAAAAAAAAAAATTCCTGCTTCTAATTGGCAGTTCTTTCTTATTCATCGTTCTGTTATCTCTAACTTGTTGAATTTTCTCTAGTACTTAAAAAAGTCTGTGCTCCCAATAAATTTCATCTTTTTTTATGATCAATATTGGAATCATGGCGCAGGTATCAGGAAAGCCAATTAAGCTCGTAGGGCGAGGAGAGCGTATGGAGGACCTTGAACCTTTCTACCCAGATCGTATGGCTGGACGCATCTTAGGAATGGGAGATGTTCTCTCTTTTGTGGAGAAGGCACAAGAAGTTGTAAGTACCAGTAAATATGTAGAAGTTTATCTTTAAAGGATGATGTTTTGATGTAGATCTTAATCGAGTTGTCTGTATAGATGCGGCAAGAAGATGCTGAAGAATTGCAGAAGAAGATTATGAGTGCAAAGTTTGACTTTAATGATTTCTTAAAGCAAACTCGTGCAGTTGCACGGATGGGTTCTATGACTCGTGTTCTTGGGATGATCCCTGGCATGGGAAAGGTATGAAATTTAGTTTCGAAATTTGTTCTATTCTCCTGTTTGCCAGTAGGTGCAATATATGCACTGGCTGGTATTAGTATTTGTTCACAAAGAGGTTGAAATGATATTGCAGGATCCTGTTCTTGTGGTTGTTTTCCACTTTTAGATGTGGATGTAAGATATGAAAAATGCAGCAAGCTTTATGTAGCTTTTGTTGTTTATACTCTTACGGTGAAAAGAAACTTTTGATCAACTCTCCTATATGTGTATGCAAACAGGTGACCCCTGCACAAATTCGGGAGGCAGAGAAGAGTTTAAAGATGATGGAAGGAATGATTGAAGCAATGACCCCTGGTCTCCTCTTCTCTCTGCCATTTAAAGGATTTTCTTAGTATAGAATCCTGAAACAAATTGCTGATATTCCTTGTCCTTGAATCTTTAACTTCCATATGGTATTTCTCCCTGAAATTAATAAATGAGGAAAGACAAACAATTATAAAAGGTGCAGGGCATGTCATCAACTTGCCCTGAGTGGTCCGGTTCCTTCTGTTTGCTGCTTTTTTTTTTCTCTAGTTTATTGTCAGCAGTTTCTCAAGTATTTGATGGGAATGACTTATCATCATTTCTATGTTTCAGTGGCAAAACACATGGAACTTCCTTCTTAGTGTTGTCCTTGTGTTTTCTAGTTTCAAAACCCATATTGTTTTAGAACTCTTTGAACAAGATGCATTTGCTTGTCTCATGATGTCCTGGATAATTTACATCAGCTTATATATATATATATGTTGTGTATTACTAGTTACATGCATGATAATTGGACAATGACTAATTATCTTGGCAGCCATTTGACCATCTAGGGCTGTTTTCTGTTGATGGTGTGACACATGATGAAAAGTGAAGCTATCTTGTTGAGGCCCAACCTCTGATTATCTTTATATTCTAGCTAATTACATTAAGCAAGAAAAATATAAACTGAGCTAATTATTGGAAATGACTAATTATCTTGGCAGTCATATTACCATTTTTTAGATAGGGGAGTTTTGTAGTTTGGTGTAACACATGATGGAGAGAGAAAGCTATCTGGTTGAGACCGAATCTCTGATTCAATGTTTACATCCAGAATTAATCATATGATTTGGGTTTGGCACCTTCCTTTGATTCTCCTAGTGAAATCTGGATTGAATATTTACTTTGCTTGTCCTCCTGGAAACCATCTTTCTGAATGGCATTTGTTAATTTTGTATCATGTGCTATGCATGTAGTGTAACTAAAAAAAACATGCTTGAAGTTTCACTCATGTGGTTAATCTCTCAAATTGAGTTGAATTTATGTACATGTGTATGTGAAATACTGCCTGTGAATCACTATGGCTTCCATTTTAATTAAGATGTCTTCAGTATGTTTTTTCTTCGTCTATTGAATAGCGTCTTATGGTATGTTCCATTTTCTTGCCCAGATTTGTTCCCTGTCAAACCTTTCTGATTATCTTGTTTATTTTCAGAGGAAAGGGAGAAGCCAGAACTGTTGGCAGAATCTCCTGTCAGGAGGAAAAGAGTCGCTCAGGATTCTGGGAAAACAGAGCAGCAGGTACATGGGATAGCTTCTTGATGTAAGATTGATATGCTGGTTTCATCTTACCTGCCCGGGAAAGTTGGGGTGGGGGGAGGAGGCCTAGGTGGTTATGGTGGTTTATTTGTTTTATTTTATTAATGATTTCAAGATTAGCTGTTCCGATGGGATTGTGATTTATCTGAAAATTTTAGGTGAGCCAACTTGTTGCACAACTCTTCCAAATGCGTGTTCGCATGAAGAATTTAATGGGTGTAATGGAAGGTGGATCTATTCCTGCCCTGAGCAATCTTGAGGAGACACTTAAATCTGAGCAAAAGGTGCATTAATTTGCTTATATTTTTGTTTTGTGAACTTGGGTTGTTGTGTCTAATTGATTTACATAATGTGCATTTGCTTCTATTGTGTCATTCTAAAATACTTAGATTCCTTTTCAAGGAAGGATAACTAAAACATGCTGGCAGTGTAGAAAACTATTTAGTTGGCTATAACCCTAAGCATTCATTATATTTCCAACCACTAATATGAAGTACATCTTCCTTAAAATTTATATATCTCCACCCTGCTTAAATTTGTTTAGAACTACTTAAGTTTATAATTTTTTTTCTTAAAATGTTTGTTTAGCGCTAGTAAAAACAGTAAGTTTAGTTATCCTTCTCATATAAGAAAAAGATCTATAGGTCACCTGCCACCTTTCTGTTGCATCATGTGGCAAGGTATGGGAAAATGCACTGTTTCTATTTTTCCCTTCTTTTCACACTGTTTATATGAGTGGAAAAGAAGAAAAAGATAATAGAGGGAATCATGAAGTATTTCTCCATCACCAAAATCCCCCCTGTATGAGTCTTCTATGCATGCTGGGACTTGAATAGAAAAAGTCATCATATGCTCCCTCCATTGAGGTCACTCTGGAAAAGAAATAATCCAATGAGCACAAAAAGGAATTTCATCTTTTGGTGACATCATTTTTTTGACAGGCATTCATTTATTAACAATATTATTGCAGTTTATGGAGAGATGGCCACTTCCGAGAGTTGCTAGTTTTTTAGATTCATTTGAAGTATACGAAAAACTAATTAGCATGAATATTATATGATTGTCTTGAAACTTTCATGAAAGTGCAACAGCAAACCAATTCATTGCTTAAGAAAAGTTTTGTGGAAATTTAAACTCCATTGCCATTCCTGAAATTCTAATAAACCAATTATGAGAACTTTTGTGGTTTTATGGATATGTAACTGTAAGGTGAAGAATTGATATTTTTGTTTTTTGGTTTTTCTCCTGTATCAGGCTCCTCCGGGTACTGCAAGGAGGAAGAGAAGATCGGAATCAAGGAAGCAATTTGCAGAGCCAGCATCATCAAGGCCCAGCCCTCGTGGTTTTGGGAGCAGGAACTGAGGCTTAAAGCCTAAATTTAATGGGTTGTCAGCTCTCTGTTTCATCTCCTATTTACAAAGTTGCTCTCCCCTGCGAGAATGTGATACATTTTTTTAGTTCAGTTTGTATTATGTCCTGTACAGAGCCACACTGGGAACTTAACTAAACACAAAGCGTTTGCAAACGTTACTCCTAGTTTCTAGTTTAAAAAATAACAAAAATGTAATGGCCGTTTTATTTCTAACCATTACATTACAGCTTAACAATTATTTGCTTTGTAAGTGTGCCATTCTGTGATTGATTATACTCCCTATTCCAGAGGCGCGGCCGCACAAGCCGTAGACTTCATGTCTAATGAAGACCCTGTGGACGACCAACACATACGGCCCAGGAGTGGGTAACCGTTGAGTGGTCGTTGTGAACTTTCAATATTAGTTTAATTCCGTAGTTTTTCCCGGGCAGTTGAGATTAAGAAAAAAGAGGACGTTGAGTCCCATTATATTACCATACGATATCCGCTCAATGTCCGGTTATTGTCTTATAGACATGTGTCATTGAACCATTCTTTTGCCTATGATATATGAGTAAACCCTATCCAATGGATTTCCTTTTTCTCTCCTTTTCCCCATCAAAGCTTCAACTATACAAGAGGAAGAGAGAAAGTCATTCCAGATTGAAGACTAGATATTGCAGTGAAGGAAATGGCAAGCCCTAAGGGGATGGATGGAACTCCGGGTGCCTCCTATGAGACATTTCCGGTCGCTGATGTACAGGGAGAATTGCACCCCGCCCAGAACAAGGATTTTCAAGTTGATCCCGTGTCCTCGGACGTGGCTACCTCCTTGGAATACAAGGTATTTTTAGTTTTAATCTTTAAACCATGTTCCAATTTTTTTAATTAAATAATAATTTAAACCACTGATTTTTTTCTTTTTCCATATTAAACTATTTTTAACAGAGTGTATTTTCTTTTTCTCAATTTTTGTTTCTAAAATTGAAAACTATTTTATTTTTACTGTATCTTTATATTAAGTTTTAATAACTTGTAAAGGATGTAGGAAAGGTTATTTAAATTTATTAACATATATCTCTTCCTTGCTCAACTCTCAACTTCTCTGAAAATTTGAAATTTAAATTAAAAATAATTATTAATTCAAAATAAAATATTTAATAACTCCAATTCTAATCCCTGAATTAAAAAGCACATGCATTTGTATTTATTCATCCATGGGAAGATTGTGGGATTCATAATTTGATGATTGAATGTGGAAAGGAACAAGCAGAGGCGATAAGAAAGAAAAAGGAGAGGGAAAAGAAGGATGCCTTGCAGACCCTGAAATCAGCCATAATCGTATCCGGAGCCATCTTGGCCGCGGCTGGCGCCGTCTTCGTCATCACCAAGAAGTTGAAAGAGAAGTGAACTCCCTTTCCTATGCTATTCATTTTTAACTGATTCCTACTTATTGTTGACCATTGTTGTTGTGGTGGTAGTAAATCGTTTATACGTGTATGATCAATTTATTTATTTACTTTTTTTTTTCTTTTTTCTTTTTCTAACTTCTTTATTAATCAAGGTTGGTAGCATAATGGATCACCCGTAGTCCAAACCATACAACTAATTGCATATTCATTCACCAAGAATTAATAAATAATAACTATTTTCATCAAAGTAATAAATAAATAAATGTAAGTTACTGATTAAGAGTGTGTTGAAAAGTGATTTCAGAAAACGTTTTTAATATTTATAACACTTGAATGATAAAAATCTTGAAGTATTAAAAATGTTAAAAACATTTTATAAAATCATTACCAAACGAGCTCTAAGACTCTTAAATTTATAATAAATGGATTATTAATTTTATTATCTTTTTCTAAATTGCATTTGCGCTCATTAGCTTGTGATACATCAATTTTTTTGATAAGTTTAGTTATTTAAATTATTATATCAAATCCAATTCATTTATTCACATTTTAAATATTTTTTTTAGATTGATAATCATGAGTGTAATTTTGAATTAATTTCATCTTATTAACTTAATTTTTAATTTGAATGATACCCATATAATTAATTGAGGCCCACCGAAAATAACTGTTTAGTCCATTAAAATTATTTAAGGCTATGTTTGGTTCTCGGAAAATTTGAGGGAAAATGTAAATGAAAGAAAATAAAGAGGAAAAGTAAAAAGAAAGAAAAAGTAAAGGAAAATAAAAAATAGAGTTAAAAATAATAATTTTTTTTTATTTGCTACTTCAAACTCATTTTATTTATTTTAACTCATCAATATAAAGATTAAATAATTTTAAAATGCATAAGTTTCCTAACTAATTTTAATTATATTTAATTTTCTTTGGAATATTTTATAAGACAACTAAACATGAGAAAATCATTTTCCTTAACATTTTTTTTCTTTCCTTTATACTTTCTGAGAACCAAACATAACCTAATTATCTATGTCTTACATTTATTTGTTGTAATTGAAAAAAAAACTGTTCAGTTTTGTTTCATTTTTAGTTTCATCTAAAATTTTAACCTTTATTTGGTAACTATTTTGGAAAATGGTTTTGAAAAAAATGTTTTTAATAAGAATTTTTGAAAATTGTCATTTGATATTTTGTAAAACAAATGTTTGTTAGGAAATTTAAAATGTTTTTAACATGTTTATATATATATATTTTGTAAAACAAATGTTTGTTTGGAAATTTAAAATGTTTTTAACATGTTTATATATATATATAAAATAACTTTAATATGTAGTGCTTTATTATTAATAATTTTTCATATTTTTATAACTATTTTTTAAAACAACTAAAAAATGTTTTATGAACACACTATTTTTTATTTTTAAGATTATTAAATAGTTTTCTATTTTTTTATTACCAAATATAATTTTTTATTTGTTTTATTTTAAAAAATAGAAAACCATTTTTACAAATAGTTAACAAACATACCTTATATATATATTAGCAAATTTTATTTTTAAATTAAATAATTTTATTTTTTATTTTTTGTGATTTTTCTTTTCCATTTTTGGGAATGTTTTTAATTTTTTATTTTTTACATCTAAAAGTTTATATATATATATATATATATATATATATTATTTTAAGTTTTTATTAATTGAACTTAATATTTATCATGTAGTTTTCCTTAAAATTATCTATACCATGTTATTGAAATTTAAAAATCACCATCGTTTCTTAAAATCATATTTATCTATGTGTGGACCCCGTATTTCGGCTCATGCGCTTCCACTCGATTTTATTTGAAAAATGATTTATTGTTTGAAAAATGACTTGGAGTCGCCACTTATTTTGTTTTATTTTTAAAGGGTAAACAAAATAAGAAAGAAAACCCTATGTGTGACTCCTTATTTTGGAAAAGGTGGTTTATGAAAAACCGGATCGGGTTCAGGGGTCAGGTTACTTATCGAGAAGGTACGGTAAAGACCGTATCACCCCTCTAAGTCCCTAAAGTCGGGTTTCTACTAATAAAATGAAGCTAACGTAGTAATCGATAAAAAAATCAATGAATACTGTCATGATCACATATTGAAAGCCAAAACATATATGGATGATAGTCATATTGAGAAAGGAAGCGTACCTGATCCGTAAACAACAACGCGCTATCACAAAATGAGTTAGTGCATAGTAATGATCATAAAATATGTCACTCATATCACCAAACCAGATAAAGAAACACCAATAGCATGCATGACATTTCATTCGATTCCATTTTTATTTTAAAGGGAATTTATTGGATGTCGGGCCCCCACCAAAACCCATTTTATTCTTGCATGAATTAATTCCGTAAATTCCATCACTTGAAATCACATAATTTAATTCATGCTTATTTTTAAAAAAAATTTTTAAATAAAATATGGGAAATGTAAAAATAAGACTCGCCAAGAAAGAAAATTGGCGGCAAAATTTTATCGAAAAGCGGGTTTTTGAAACCTAAGAAAAAATGCTAAGGATGAAAAAGGAGGAGTGGAAATTATTTGGAAAATTAAAATTTGGAAGACTATATACCGAATGGAGTTTGGGAAGTTATTTTTTTAAAAAAAACAAAGATGAAATAATGACAAAAGAACATGTGGCCCAAAAAAACGGCCCCATGTGTGTAATTTTTTTGATCAAGTAATTTTTTGTTTTCATTGGCTTGATTTAATTAATTATTTTTCCTTATGTGTGTAAGAAGAAAATATATGGTATGAATTGTGGGACATGATCATTATTTTCTTTGTTGTAAATTTGAGAATTCAATTTTTTTTATCAAGTGATTTTTTTTGTTTTCGTAGGCTTGATTTAATTAATTATTTTCTTAGGTATAGCTTCCAGCTTTAAATTATGTGTGTAATTGAAGAAGAGAGATATGGTTTGGGTTATGCAGCATGCTCATTATTTTATTTGTTGTAAATTTGAGAATCCATTTTTTTAACTTGTAGCAACTACACAGACAGTCACGTTAATAAACCTACATTCAATGATGGAATAAAAGTAAGTGCTTTTGAGCTTTCCATCTAAAGTTATTTTCTGTTTTTGAGATCAATCTTTGTTTAGCTTCTTGAAGTTTTTGTTTTTGGGCTTGACTAAATTTATATTTCAAGTTTTTGGTTTGGGTTATGCGGCATGCTCATTATTTTCTTTGTTGTAAATTTAAGAATCCAATTTTTTAACTTGCAACAATTACACAGATAGTCAAGTTAACAAATCTGCATTCAATGATGGAATAAAAACAAGTGCTTTTGAGCTTTCCACCTAAAGTTATTTTCTACTTTTGAAATTAGTCTTTGTTTAGCTTTTTGTAGTTCTTGTTTTTGGGTTTGACTAAATTTATATTTGAAGTTCTTGGTTTGGGTTATGCAGCATGCTCATTATTTTCTTTGTTGTAAATTTGAGAATCCAATTTTTTAACTTGTAGCAACTACACAGACAGTCATGTTAACAAAACCTGCATTCAATGATGGAATAAAAAGTAGGTGTTTTTTGAGCTTTCCACTTAAAGTTATTTTCTGCTTTTGAGTAATGTCTTTGTTTAGCTTCTAGAAGTTCTTGTTTTTGGGCTTGACTAAATAAATTTGGTGTGCAGTGAAATATGACACAATATAATGATTCTCCTTGTTGCCAAATCGAAAGAGTGTTGGTTTGATTGGTGCACAATAATTGAGCATGTTTGCTGGTTTTTTTTTTATTATTTCACTTGCTTGGTTTTTTCTTGGTTTTCCATGGAAGTCTATTATTAATTGAAAATAGCAGGAGGAGCTGATTGTTTTTGTTTTGTTCTACTGTGGTTGTTTGCCTTTTAGTAATTGCATTTGTATTTTGGCTTCAATGAGACTGTAGTTCAGCTTAGTTTGGAAGCCGTAAACCATTCTAATCACCTATTGCCAGGGGTAGAGCCACCTAAGGCTTTAAGGTTGAACCTTCATGGAAGGGGGTTTGAACCTTTGCCCTTTAGGTCTACCTGGAAATCTTGGGTACCACAAATCTATGTAGTTGATTTTTTGCTTTCTCATGCCTTCCCTAAAATTAATTATTATTCTTTTACCCTCCTCGACTTATTTTCTAGCTCCGTCACTAGCCATGACTTAAGTTGTCTTAAGGTGTAGTCTAGACTGTTTTCAATTATTAGAGTTAGATAAAAAGATATTGTTGGTAAGGTAATGTGTAGGCTGTTTTGTAAGGTAATGTTGGATGTTCAGTTTGTATGCTTGCATTTTCATTATTGTACTTTATTTTATTTTTCTTTTGATACACTTGCAATGTAGAATATAAAAGATAATTAACAAATAACTTAAATCTAAACATATGCGTTCTCAAGGTCAATGCAGGCTCTATTCAAATGGATTTCTCCTAAGTTCAATGACAATACATATAGGATGCCTCTAGAATATGCATAGAATGTGTGTCAAATTCTCTGTAAAATCTTTGTTTTTGTGCTGATTTTTAGGGTGAAATAATGTTTTCTCTACTTATTTTGTGTTCATTTCTTTTGCTTGTCAGGTAATATTTCTATGTAAATTTTTGGTTTCTTAATATTTGAATACGTGTTTTAGTAAGTGCATCAAAAAGGAATTTGATAGAGTTTGTTTTTTCAAGCCATCTAATTTTTAATGTCTCTCATCTAATTTAAACTACTTGGGATTCTAATTTCCACTCCAGTTTTTTATTAAGTTTTTGTTTTTTTTATTTATATGGACCATTACAAACTTACATCCCGGAGACCGTAGTTTAATTGGTCAGGGTTCTGCCTTTGTCACAGGCAGAAGCTGCGGGTTGAAGCCCTGGCAGTCCTAGCGAATCATTTTTCTTCTCTTCATCATGATGTTGGATATTAAAAATATCTATCCCAAAAAAACTATGAGGTTGCTTTGCATATTTTTGTTTTATCTTGTGGCTATTACCATAAAACACCTAGTTTTTGAACAGAATGTACTCATAGTTTCATATGCTTCCTTCATGAGCTCAATTTTAACAATCACTGTTCTTGTGCACTCACCTGGGTCAGTGGAGACAAGATGCATTGGAAATGAACTCCAACCATTTAATCGAAATCTAAAGCATTGCATGTATATATATATGTGTGTGTGCAACTGGCAACAATACTGATAGTACAATTGGCCTGTTTTTTAATTTTCCTTGTCATTCTTATTTATTCTCACTTAGCTTACTTTTTATTGTTTTCCCTTTTTTCAAGAAGCTTTTAAATTTGATATATATATATCAATGTTTTTTCCATTGATTATTATTGGGCTTTGGATTGTTGAATTGCATGATTTGGGCCCATTAGATTGGAGGTTTTCTTATTTGGAGTTGGGTTTGATTTATTTGGAGACCACTCATCCTTACTATGGACCTATATCACTTGTGTGTATTTTATTCTTTCTCCTTGTGCCAGCAACTGTTTAATTGGTGTAACTCATTACATGTCAATTAAATCCTAATGTTTGATATTCCATATGATTGTTATATTCCCACTTATCTTAATGTTCATATAAAAATAATATAATTTTATAGTTTTAATTTATATTATTAGTACTTGTAATTTTTAAAACATTATTACTTATTTTTAATAAAAATATAATTTATGCACTTACTTTATAGTTTTTAGTGAAATATTATTGTCTTTTAATAAATAAATTTTCACTACATTATTTATTAAAATTATTATTTATTTGTTTATTTAATATTTATTTTAAAGTAGATAAAAATTTGTGTGAATTTTTAAAATATCATGGTTCATTGTAAAAGTTTTTTATATGTTATTATTTTCTTTAAATAAAAAGTATAATTACTAACAATTTGATAATTTTTTATTTAAAAATTAAAAAAAGAAGAAGATGGTTAATAGTAACATTTAAAATAAAATTGGTATATTTAATCAGATGAGTTTGTTTGTAAAGAAGAAAAGGAAAAAAAAATAAAAATAAAAATATTATTATTTTGGTGCGAAACTATGGTGGGGCCTTAACCGTAACATTTAGCCGTTGCCTCCAAAATGGCTCATCATCCCCGCGCCTACCGGCACCGGCACGTCTTCTGAAAAAATGGCCACCATACAATTCACCATCGCTCCTCCATCTTCTTCCCCTTCTCTTCTTGGTCTTAGATTCAAACCCAGACCAACCAAACTCTTCGCCTTCTCACCAAATCTAACAGTTAAACCCTCTTTTAAAGCCTCCCTGAAGCCCTTTAACTTCATTTCTCCCTCCACATTTCACTCTCTCGAAGCCATCAAACCCTACGTTCTATCAGAATATAAACCAATTCTAAAAGGCTGGCTCTGTAGTCTTGTCTCTGTCTATTCTCTCTCCAAAATTGTCCCTAAAGTCGGAAAATTTTCGGCGACGCTGAGCAAGATTGACGCCATTAATTTGAGAGACGAGGGTTTGGTATTGGGGGTATTGCTTCTGGTTCGGCTAGTGGCTAGTTACTGGCAGCAAGCGTTTCTGTGGGACGCCGCTTTGAATTCGGTGTATAAGATTAGGGTTTTTGTCTTCGACAAGGTTTTGCAGAGGGATTTAGAGTTTTTTGAAGGTGGTGATGCCGTTTCTCCTGGTGATATTGCGTATCGGGTGACTGCGGAGGCGTCAGATGTTGCCGATACCGTGCATGCTCTTCTGAATGTAAGTAATTCTAATATTGAAGCGCCTGTTCCCTCTTATAGATCCGGAGCTTGTCAAAGAGAAGATCTATGAATTCTGGAGCTTAGCCATCACACTCACGCTGAGTTTTAATTATATGGTTTCTTTTGTATGATAGACCATTGTACCCAGTGCTCTGCAGTTATCGGCGATGGCAACGCAGATGTTATTTATCAGCCCTACACTTTCTTTGATTTCAGCCTTGGTGAGGAACGAACACTTGGGTTTGTGTGTGTTTCTTTGGTTTCAACCTTAGTGAGGAAGGAAGACTTGGGTGTTTGTGTTTGTGTTTGTTTTTTGGTTATGTAATTGATGTCCAACCTGTCTGGTGTATTCTTTTAGGTTATTCCATTTATGTCTCTTGTTATTGCCCATCTCGGTGAAAGGCTTCGAAAGATATCTCAAAGGGCCCATCTTAGCATTGCTGCTCTCTCGGCATACTTGAATGAGGTATGTTCATTGCCGTAGTCAAGATCTCCAGTATTTTAGTAGTCTCTCTCTCCTTTTAGAAGAATTTTGCATTTTATTCCAAATGAGAGTTGTATTATAAAAAATGAACTTGCAGACTAGTGCATGCATTACCAACAATGGTGCAGTTAAAATTGGGAAAATGATTTATAGGAAATTTTTCTTAACCATATTTCTTAATGCGACTCATTTACTCCTAAGTGACAGCATGTGGTAGCCCTATTGGGGTCCCCATACCTTGGTAGGTTGTGTTCTGGTCATGGCTTCCCACGGTTAGGGTCAATACCATAGTTCTCCTTGTATAGTAGAGGAGTCTACTCTTACTTGATTAGGTTTTGTATTATGTTAGAAGGATCTCTCCTTCTCTCTTTCTTCTATCAATGAAAATTTATCTCTATTTCTGATAAAAAAAAATTGAAAAGAAAAATCTAGAGAGCACTTTGTTCAATAAGGAAAACTTTTATTCTTCAAAGATCCTCAAAAAATAATTTTAAGGAAAATATTTTATAATCCTTGAAAATAATTTTACTAAAGGAAGTTTTCCTTCCAGGATTTAAATTTTATTTTAACAAAAATTTATTTCCTTATTCTACACTATTCCAAAATTTAATAAATAATATCCTCTTGAAATCCCATTTACAAGAAAAATTATTTTCATTAAAATTTATGTCATAC
Organism: Vitis riparia; assembly: GCF_004353265.1. Taxonomy (NCBI): domain Eukaryota; kingdom Viridiplantae; phylum Streptophyta; class Magnoliopsida; order Vitales; family Vitaceae; genus Vitis; species Vitis riparia. The sequence continues at coordinate 17,448,965 of NC_048438.1, forward strand.
ACAAAATATACATGTATTGAGTACAAAAATATAAAATTGGAAATTAAAATATTTTCCCAAAGGATCCTATCATAGATTTTGGTAACCAAATATTTGGAATCCAAAAATTCCAAAATTTTCTAAAAATAGTTTTGCAACCAAAATTAAGGTTAGAATATAAAAAAACCTAAAATCCCTAATGCCAAGAATGCTTGAGTGCATGAGCCGATCAAACTCTTTATCTCTGGCGCTTGAGCACCCATGCCTACACCTCCAAGCATGAAAACTCTTGGAATGGTTTTTTCTATGAATGTCCCTAAACTATTGGAGCCTTTGTTCTCTCTTATTGAGTCACCATAGATAGATCAAAGTACAATTTTTATACAATAACAAAAATCCTACACTCTTCAAAATAGAGCTGACAACCTGTCTAATGAAAATTCAAAACCTATACTCCTTATGGAGTATACAACCAAATCTAGAGAAGATTCAAAGAAATTATTCATTCATTATTGCATTTATATATAAGAAAATAAAACCATTCTTTCATCCCTATTGGTCATGGGCTGAAAACAAAAGGCCTACAAAATAGAGATAACACATCCTAGATCGGATCTAGCATGCTATTCCTATCTGATACCCATTGTTAGGAAAACCCTTGGATCATAGGTGTATGCTATCTAACAGCTTAGGGATACTAGACCTAAATGCATAACGAAAGTAAAAATACTTAGATTTAGGTGTTTAAAACCGTACCTTTGGATTTGGATGTTCTTAGATCCTAATCCAGTTGATTTAGGGATTTCAATAACTGTTTGATCTTCCACATGATGGCTCCTTAGATCCATGACACTTGTGTGGAGTGGCTATACACCTTGAGAGAGAGAAAGAGAGAGGGAGAAGGAGTAAGGGGGGAAGGCTAGGTTTCTAGAAGACTACTAGTTTGAAAAGTTAAAGTCTAACCTTACAATCCAAGGGGTTTATATAAACACTCTTATGAGCTTAAGTGATTTTGGCCTAACTTGGACTTAGGTCAATTAATCTAGTCTACTAAGTCCTAATTAATTAATTAGCTCAAATGGGTTACAATTAATCAATTAGTCCAATTGAGAAAAATCAAAATAATTAATCATAAATTCTTGTGCAACCTTGCACTATTTCCAAAACGCCCTTATGCATATAAATGATTAATTCTCAATAAATCCTTAAAACTTTGTACTAACATAGAATATGAACTCAAGTAGTGACCACTAAAACCCCTAGGAAAATACTAACTTCTTTGTAATCCAATTCTAAAGTTAACATTCTACTAAAAAGAGTCAATTGCACTTTAGTGCCCTATGAAATCAACTGCACTTCATTAATTTAATTAATTTATCGGGTCTATGGTTTACCATCTACTATATGTAGACATCCCATGAACTAGTGTCTGCAACTTAATGAGGTAGAAGCTATCAACCTCTTAAGACTACCTTTAATATCCTTGAATCTTAGATTTTTCTATTTTGTGATCAATCGACATACTCTAATCCATAAAGGATATATGTCAAATCTCACTTAAGAAATTATTGCAGCATCACAAATTTCATGATCATAAATCCTTAGGATCACTCAAGAGGATGCGCTACTTCTATCCTATAAGATATCATGATGCTTATAGAAGATACCTATTGTCACCTGCCTTAATCAATAGTAACTTACTCCATAAAGAATATATGACTACCTTAGGTCTCACCCATAGGTCAAAGTCACTGAAAACTTCACTATTAGTTCAATATTCTCTCAAAGTTGAGAGTCTATACAACATAATAACTTGGTAAAATCACAACTACCTGATAGCCAATTTCATAATTTACCGTAGATCTTGTTCATTATGTAACCATACACACTAGTGCACTTATTAGGGAAACTTACAAGGAACCTATGATTTAGATATTCCATACAACTGTTAATGCACCAAAATCATGTACAATATAAGTGGTATAGGTATAAATGCTTAGATAAATATCAATCCAAACATGGATAAAATAGTGGAAACTAAAATTATAGTATATAAATATATTAATCAAATCTAATTTTTTTACATCATGTCATGCTTTTAAAGGCTTTGTCCCAACAAAAACATTGTTCGTGTTTCTTCCTAAATGGTTGCCTATCAAAAATATGTTTCTTCCTAATTACTTTGTTCTTCTTTGTTTGTATTATTTCTACTAACCCATTTGAGTCCTAGAATATGGTTGAATAATTATTCATGTTTTCTTTTGCTTCCTTCCTCCACTAGTAAGGTGGTAGATCCATGAGTCTTTAAGTTCCTCCTCCCCTCCATGTGGCTCTGATTGTGTCTGCTGTTAATTTCAAAAAGTGTGCGTGAGATTCTACCATATGATGTTCTCAATCACTTCTTTTTAATTGGTGTACTTACACCAATGTACTATTTATGTTTCAGGTCCTCCCATCAATTCTTTTTGTGAAGGCAAGCAATGCAGAGTTGTCTGAGAGTGCTCGGTTTCGAAGACTTGCTCATACAGACCTATCTGAATGTTTGAAAAAGAGGAAAATGAAGGCTCTCATTCCTCAAATCATGCAAATTATATATTTTGGAGCATTATCAATATTTTTTGTTGGTTCACTGGTGGTTCCAATTGGTGCTTTGGATGGCAGTCTCTTGGTTTCTTTTGTAACATCATTGGTTCTATTGATTGATCCAATCCAGGTGATACTATTTGTTGAGATTTTTAATATAGCAATCAGCCACCTTGAGGGTTTAATTGATATAAGGGATGTCCTTTCAGCACAAATTTGAACACTAGAGAGGGTTTATGGTCTATAATCCCTTAATAAACTATTTTTATCAGTGTGTAATGCTAAGGTATAAAAGTTTCTGAAACTCATGAGGGGAGGTAAATGAATCGAGGTTAAAAGATTTGTGGGGGAGGTTGGTGATTTGTTTTGAAACATATGAAAAGGTTTCTGACATTTACCCATGCTTCTTTTATTGCTATGAGATGAGATAGAGTACTTTTATATCTGATTATGTAAGTAATTTAATGAATTCAGTTGTTAAATTCCAAGTCTTACGCATGTACTGATCAGTAGTGTGTATATTTCATTAGAAGATGTTATATAACTTCTATTAATTAAGCAGTAGTAGCAACACATGAAGGCACATATATTGATATCTCCCACTTGAGTATGCTCAGGAAAGAAGTCATTTTTTATCAGTAAGCAGGTGAGTCTGTTTAACTAAGAAAGCCCTCTGGGGGAAGTAGGCCACATGTAGATGGAATCAACTCATTATCAGTTGTCTTTTTTGTAAATTGCTATTTTAATTCAGAGTTCATATGGGTACTTCTCCTCTTGATAACTAGGAAAAATGTGGAAATTTCTATGTCTCTAATGAGAGAGTTCATGTTATCATCTTTGGTCAAAGTTATATTCTTAATGATCATCTCGAAGCTTGCATACTATTGAAACTAATCCTGAAAACTCATATTTATTTAATTAGGATTATTATTAGACTTCTAAAATTTTCTTGGCTGGAGCCTGTAGTATGATTATCTTTTATATGATTCTCTTAAATAGTACAATCATATTTCCCATGTTATGGGTGATACTCTTGATCTTTTATTAGCAAGGGACAAGGTGACATATCTAACAATTTATTCACTTATTTACTCATCTTTTCAGTTTAAATTGTTTATTCTGATGGTGAAACCCACTTTGTGGGGCAGTAAGTCTGGGAATCTCTGTTTTTGTATTTAAGCTACAAGTTGTTTAGAGCCCCACTTGTCTCCATTATTTGTTATAAACTTTTAACACTTCAATATCTTGTCAAAGCCACTAGATCTTGGCCTAGAAGTTCTTTAGATGCTACTTTAAATTTTTCTTTTTTTTTTTTCTTATTTTTGTTGCTCAATTTACGTACAAAAAGAAATAGTTCCACATTCTTTATATGTAGTCCAAAGCTTTTTTGGCTAATTATCCGTTGTGTTGTTATTATGGTTCAGCCATTCTGGAGCTGTCTTATATTATCAATCTGAATTTAAGGGTCGCGCAGGGTGTGGGAAAAGCTTACAATGAGTTGAAGCAAGGAGAGCCGGCTATTGAACGCTTGTTTGATTTGACTAGGTTTGAATCTCAGGTAAAATCTGTCTTTGATAGAAATGGCCATTCACTAATTTTCATTTTATCACTTGGTGAAAATATGTTGTTTTTAAGAATTAATTTGTTTGACAAACATCTCTTCATGTCTCCCCACTTTCTTGCTTGCCAGATAGTGATATTATAAAGATGCTTTTTTTAGTTTTAGTTATTCTATCCTTATTTAACAGTGTGATTGGATAATGGATAACTTTTTTTAGTGATCACAGATCATATTGTTTTTGAGTATAGGTGCTTGAGAAACCTGATGCGGTTGATTTAGATTCTGTTATTGGAGAGGTGAAATTTTGTAATATCTCTTTTAGATATGGAGACAGGATGCCTCTTATTTTGAATGGATTGGACCTCCATATCAAAGCTGGTGAAACAGTTGCTCTTGTTGGGCCCTCTGGAGGAGGAAAGACAACCCTTGTAAAACTGCTTCTTCGACTTTATGATCCTTTATGTGGTTAGCCATCTGAAATTACAAAACTCATTCCATTACAAACTTGCTCAACTTTTGACCCTTCGGTTTGAACTTTAAGCAATCCTTCCATTTTAATGTGACCATTTATCTGTTTCTCCCATGTTAACAGGTTGTGTAATTCTTGATAACCATAATATTCAAGGCATCCGCTTGAAAAGTTTAAGAAGACATGTTGGTCTGGTTTCTCAGGATATAGTGAGTGACTGCTCACTACATTCTTATATTTTAGTTCCCTTTTTAAAATTTGTTTTATTTGTAGGATTAAACATGAAATTGCATTCACCTCACAACAATGAAAACAATCAAGCAATCACTTGTTGGTTACCTTATGTGGTTTGTGCTGGTTTTACAAATGCCAGCAGCCAGCCTGGGATCATCTGATTTTGCAGTGTCTTGTCTTTCAAATACTACCACTAAGTACAAATAAATTATGATGTTGCTATGTATTTCTTCCACATGCTGTATTATGTTTCAACTAAGGTATGTAGTTATTGGTGATAACTATTGTCATAGATCAGGATATCCTCCATTACTTGGACAAGACATTGCAGACATTGTTTGAATATGTTAGACTATAAATGAGTATCAGATCCTACTAATGTTAATGTTTCAGTATCAGATGACACATTTTGGTGTTAGACACTTCTTTCAGGAACAGTTGTTGAAAACATTGGATATAGGGATCTGATGACTAAAATTGACATGGAGAGAGCTGAGCTTGCAGCACAAACTGCAAATGCTGATGAATTCATTAGAAACCTTCCAGAAGGGTACCAAACCAATATTGGACCAAGGGGCTCAACATTAAGCGGTGGCCAGAAGCAAAGGTGAAGCTTCAAATCCAAACCCTAATCCTAACAACATGACCGCTAGCCATGGATTTGAAGATGAACATGCAATCTAATTGCTTCTATTTCCAGAATTTATTATGCTAACATGATACATTCTACTTTACTTGAAAACACAGAATAGCTATTGCAAGGGCACTCTATCAGAACTGTTCCATACTGATTTTGGATGAAGCAACTTCTGCTTTAGATAGCAGGTCTGAGTTATTGGTGAGACAAGCTGTGGAGCGATTAATGGAAAATCGTACTGTAAGAACAATAAATTTTCAATTTGCATCATGTGTTTCCGTTTCTTAGTATTTATTCATAGGTATCTGTGTTGAAATTGGTAGTGGGAACATGAAAGTCACACATCATATCATAGCTAATATTTTTCTTGAGCTGGACACATGTTATTCCTGTCATTAATTATTTATAGGAATTCATATGTGAAACATTAGGATGATGTAAATCTGTTCCCTTGTGCTTTAGAACCGGAGCAGGAGTACAACATTAAATCATCTGCTGCAAACATTTTTTTAGAGGCTATAGGGAACATGAGCTCTACATAAACTGAAATTTTTTAAAGGCAAATCCTGTAATTTGGGAAGTGAAAATGAGCTTTAACTGAGACCATCTTTGTGTAAAGAAATTAGAATTAACTTGGATATTTTCCTTTTTAATTAGGATCCTTGCGTCTTTTGAATGGCTCAGATGTGTGCTCAAACCAAGTATTGACATTAATCTTGTAGGTGTTGGTCATTGCCCACCGCTTGGAAACTGTTCTGATGGCAAAACGCGTTTTTCTTCTGGATGATGGAAAGCTGGAGGAGCTAAATCGCTCAGCTCTTTTGGGTGGTAAGTCTGATTCCCTCTTATCTACAGGGCTGGTGATATGAAAGCATGTTGATGGTACAAGTTACAACCATTAGGATGTGATCCAATCTGGACATTGTCTTTTTGGGTTAGGGCTTTCCCCTTCATGCAGCCAATTATACTTGTGCCAACCAAAAGGTGATGGTACAACCATTGAAATTTGGTCAAGGAAACCATGGATAGATATTTCCAGTCACGATGACATCCTATCTCTACCCATAGATATTGTGGTTTTTGAGGTTGTTGCATTTTCATACGTACATTTTTTCTTGGGAGAAATACGAGGATCCCAAAAGGAGCTCCATTTTATTTTGTAGCTTATCATGTATTTGTTCTATGAGTGTCTTAGATTTTCTTGGTTTTTGTGTTTTTCTTAAAGATTGAGAAAAGAGATTGTAATGGACCACACTTATTTTATAATGAATTAGGTCTTAAGTTATAACTCCTTCGAAGAAAACTACTAGTGATTCGTGAAATCTGATCTGATTGATAAATTATAACCACAGATTTGTAGCCACAAGTGTTTTGCCGTAATGTGACTAGTGACTACTGATATGACTGCTTTCAAGAGAATTGCCCCCAATTTAAGGTGGCTAGGAATGAGACCGCCATCCTATTTATAAACACAAACTCCTGGAATGAGATTTCCGGCGACTACAAATATGATCAAGTTAATGTGTTTAAATCCCTTTTCTACCTTGTTACACAGTTGTATGTAATTTTGTCAATGTGGATAAATTAGACATTGAAGTTTTGGTCTTGGTCGATATGGAGCTGCCACCTAAGTAACATGTAGGTTGGAGTATGATTCAGGCTTTTAAGACAAGATTTGTATGGCGCCTCCTTCACCATGCAATTCCTATTATCCTAATCCTGAATCCCCCTTGCTTCCAGAGTCTCAGTTTGGACTGAAACTGCCCTTTCAAGTTGGATAGAGGAAGTTCCATTTTGATAGGGAGGTACCTGGGACTATTTGAACTATATATGATATTCACCGTACTTAACTAATTGAACAATGCTCAGTTACCCACCCTAAGCAAGTTCAGGCTTTATATCATCATTTTTAACTTTTTAAAGCATTTTTGCCCGTTATTGTAATCCTGTATGGAAGGAGAAGCACAAGCAGCTACGCTTTTCCTTGTATTGAAAGCCTTTTGATTAACCATACATTCTTTACTGCTTTTAACCATCGCAAACCAGCATAAAACGGTACCATTCAAAAAGCCTTCTTGAACTGGAATTGTAGGACTTTACCCCCCATAGGGAGTCCTTCCAGAAATTCTCAATGGCCAGGGCCAAACCCAGGCCAAAGAGGGGGTTTGGAAATAGTTTTCAACCAGCAATTGACGCGCCTCGGTTGGAACCTCACTAGCTGCGTCATTGCCCCAAGCGCAAAGATGAAACTACTCTCTCTGTTGCGTCCCATTTTAATCACCTCCCTCCTCCCTCCTCCCTCCTCACTAGTTTCTCTCTATCTTCGATGTGGGACAAACAGCAAAGTTGCAACCGTATGTAAAAGTAAACCGTCCGTCCCTAGTTAGCTATCAGCCTATCACCATTCCAATAGGCTATCAGCTGTCAGCCTATCCATCCCTCCTCAACTCTTGTCACAGAATACTATTCATGTTATTACTTTTAATTTTGGAATTATAAAAATAAAAATAAATTTCTAATTTAACTGTAAAAATATAAATGAAAATAAGATAAATTAAAAATGATATAATTATTATATTATCAAACAATTCTATTTTAATGAAGGGAGAAAAATATGTATTATATTATTATACTTAAATAATTTCTTTCTCCTCTAAATATTTTGCGTAGACGCTGACGGAGTGAGAGTGCCATTAGTGAAGGGACTTTAAAGGATGGAAGCGCAAATTGGGCATTAAAAGCTTCGGGATCTCAACCATTTGCCCAAACGATTATTTTAAAACTCAAATATAGGGTTTTAGGCGGGACAGGCCGAAGCCACTCTCGTCCTCGTCCTCGTCCTCGTTCTTTCTTCAATCGTTCCAACTCAGGTACGTACTCTTTCATCTTCATTATTCTACTTTTTCTCTTCTTTAGCCAATTTTTTTTTCATCCCTTTCTATTTGTTTGCTAGATTTTTGATGAGATATGCAGTGGTATTGTTTTCCATTACAAGCTGTGAATGATTACAATTTTCCCGCCCTTTTTTCTACTGTCTTTTCAAATTTGAATCCAAAGCTCATCTCCTCTTTATTGTTAAAAAAAATAAAAAATGGTCTGATTCAGTTCTTATTCTCGATGGGTTGTTCCCGGGTGGATGATATGGATCCAAACCTAACCCTAGTTGTAATGTAGTGCATAATCTCAGAGAATCGGTTGAATTGCGCAATGTCTTAAATTTAAAACCCGTTAATTCAAGGCTGCCGTGATTTTTTAGAGTGGAAAATGTCTTCTAACTTCCAACTTCTCATCTCATCCACTATCACTGTCCCAACCCCCCGGTCTTTCTCTGTTGTTTCTGTTATTCTCTTAATAATAAAATTAACATTTCTTTATTTACTACCCGGGATTGAAGTGGTTTTGTTCTTGGGAAGTGTGAATTGAATTGCCTATCATTTCAGTTTTTGTACATATCTCTATGGAGTTAATGTAATGGGTCTGTTAAGCACTTTCAGGATTACCAATTATTAGGCATATCATAAAGGATTCTTTATTGGCTGCACTGTCTTCTATCGTTTACTTATGTGCCTTTAGGGCATGCTTGATCTTTTCAGCCGTTTTATTTTCTTTGTAAGATCCTGAATGTGCTAGTCATACCATGAGGTGGTGGCTAGTGGCCATGGCATAGAATAGATTCACTTAACCAAGAAACTGATAACCCTACACCAGAAATGCTTAAAGGGCTATAAACCCTACATGCCTTGAAGCCAAAAAAGAAGTCCTTATGATCTCATTGTGGGCTCAGCCTAATACACTTGCCTTATATTTTTGCTTGAAGTAGACTGCTCTTTCAACTCTATAGTTGAAGTGATTCCTTGGCTAGAACACATTTCTGTTTTTCAGGAAAGCAAATTGCCAGAGGGACACAATTTTGCTAGGAGAAATTTGTTGACAAGTGGCTTGTGAATTAATTTTAACCAAGTTGATTTCTTCCAACACATGCTAACTATTCTCTAGCATCTAGACCTGGAAACATAGTGAATCTGTAATGTGTTTTGCAGGAGATGGATACATCAAACCCTGCAGTTTTTGTCAATATGGAGCTGCTGCGCATGTATGTGGGAAGAAAGGTTCGAGCAGTGATTCAGGTTATACGATCTGAAGGTGGAGTCATAATTGGAAAATCTACAGATGAACAACAGCTGGTCATAAAAGGAACCCCACCATCCTTTCCTCTAACAACTTTTGTTGAGGTAATTGGTATTGCGGACAGTAACCAATCCATCCGGGCTGAAATATGGACCAACTTTGGTGACACATTTGGTAAGTCTTTTGCTCCCTTACAAAATTTCTCCCTGTGCTATAGGCCATTCCAGTCCTCTTGAATTATTTTTGCCTGTTGGCATCACCTGAAGTAAATGCTCTTATTGCTTATAGCTGAAGCACTTCTCCTGAAAATCACAACACACATGCATAAGCATGCACCATCAGAATTAATATATTGTGTTGAGAGAGAGAAAGAAGAAAGACCTTAATTCTCATTAATGTAATTATCTACTTACAATTGAGAAATATATATATATACAAGGCTAGGAGTCCTAACTACCATACATGTATCCTATATTAACAAGGAAAGGTTATATACTATAAATACATTATATTCAACACTCCCCCTCAAGCTGGAGCATATACGTCATATGCACCAAGCTTGTTACAAATATATTTAATCCTAGGACCTCTGAGAGATTTAGTGAAGATGTCAGCTAGTTGATCATTTGAATTAACAAAACTTGTAGCAACACATCCTGATGCGATCTTCTCTCTAATGAAATGACAGTCAACTTCAATATGTTTGGTCCTTTCATGAAAGACTGGATTGGATGCAATATGTAATGCGGCCTGGTTATCACATATGAGTTTCATCTGTTCATCCTTTCCAAATCTCAACTCTAGAAGAAGATGTCTCAACCATATGAGTTCACATGTTGCCAAAGCCATAGCTCGATACTCGGCTTCAGCGCTAGATCTGGCCACTACATCTTGTTTCTTACTCTTCCAAGATATTAGATTACCTCCAATAAAAACACAGTACCCTGAAGTGGAACGTCTATCTGTGGGTGAGCCAGCCCAATCTGCATCTGTGTAACCAACAACCTGAGTATGACCTCTGTTCTCGTACAACACACCTTGGCCTGGTGTACTTTTGATATATCGAAGAATGCGGATTACAGCATCCCAATGGCTATCACATGGTGACTGTAGGAATTGACTAACAACACTCACAGGAAAAGAAATGTCTGGACGAGTAATGGTGAGATAGTTCAATTTACCTACGAGCCGTCGATATCTCCCGGGGTCTCCTAAAGGCTCCCCCTGTCCTGGTACAAGTTTGACATTCGGATCCATAGGTGTGTCTACCGGTTTACAGTCTAACATACCAGTTTCTTCCAGGATGTCTAAAGCATACTTCCTTTGGGAAAGGACCACAGCAGAACTGGATTGAGCTATCTCAATTCCCAAGAAATACTTGAGTTTCCCCAAGTCTTTGGTCTGAAAGTGGGTAAAAAGGTGTTGCTTTAGTTTCTGAATACCATCCTGATCACTGCCTGTAATGACGATGTCGTCCACATAAACAACCAGATAAATACACTGCCCCAAAGAGTTATGATGATAGAAAACTGAATGGTCTGCTGTACTGCGAAGCATGCCAAACTCTTGAACAACAGAACTAAAACGGCTAAACCATGCTCGAGGAGATTGTTTCAAGCCATATAGAGAACGGCGTAACCTGCATACTAAACCAGACTCCCCCTGAGCAACAAAACCAGGAGGTTGCTCCATATAAACTTCCTCGGCAAGATCACCATGAAGGAAGGCATTTTTAATATCCAATTGATAAAGATGCCAAGAACACATGGCAGCCATGGAGAGAAGCAGATGGACAGAAGCAATCTTGGCAACCGGAGAGAATGTGTCACCATAATCAGAACCATAAACCTGAGTATAGCCTTTAGCAACTAAGCGGGCCTTAAGGCGATCAACCTGACCATCAGGACCAACCTTAACTGCGTAAACCCAACGACAACCAACGGTAGATTTACCCGAGGGTAAAACAACAAGATCCCAAGTGCCATTAGAGTGCAGAGCAGCCATTTCATCCACCATTGCCTGTCGCCAGCCTGGATGGGAAAGAGCTTCATGGGTGCTCTTTGGAAGAGAAACAGAGGATATAGCAGAAACAAAAGCAGAATAGGGTGAAGATAATCGATGATAACTCAAAAAATTGTAAATAGGATGAGGATTACGAGTAGAGCGAGTACCTTTCCGAACAGCAATGGGTAAGTCATTAGGAGAAGGCAGAGCCGGGGTAGGTGAAGCCGAAGGGATAGGAAGTGAGTCAGCAGGTGCCTCAGCAAAAGGGAGAGGAGCAACGACACGAGGGCGACGATGATAAACCTGAAGTGGTCGAGGAGGCATAGCATCAGGTGGGGAGACAATGGGAATAGGCAAGACTTCAGAAACAGGAAGAGACTCAGAAGTGGTGGAAAAGAATGGTGAGTCCTCAAAGAAGGTGACATCAGCGGAGATAAAGTATCGATGAGTCTCAAGGGAATAACAACGATAACCCTTCTGAAGTCTGGAGTATCCCAAGAAGAGACACTTCATGGCTTTGGCGGAAAGCTTGTCCTGTCCAGGAGTGAGAATATGAACAAAGCAAGTACAACCAAAGACACGAGGAGGAAGGAAATAAAGTGGTTGGTCAGGGAAGAGAAGGGAGTGAGGAATCTGATCATGTAAGACAGAGGAGGGCATACGATTAATCAAATAACAAGCGGTAAGAACAGCGTCCCCCCAAAAACGAAAAGGAACATTGCTATGGAGGAGGAGAGTACGAGCTGTCTCAACAAGATGTCGATTCTTGCGTTCAGCTACCCCATTTTGTTGAGGAGTATGAGCACAAGAAGACTGATGAAGAATCCCATGATGAGACATAAACGAAGTAAATGAGGCTGAAAAATATTCCCTGGCATTGTCACTGCGTAACACACGAATAGAAACATTGAACTGGGTTTGGATTTCAGCATAAAATTTCTGGAAAATAGAGAATAACTCAGCTCGATTTTTCATTAAAAATAACCAAGTACATCGAGAATAATCATCAATGAAAGTGACAAAATACTGAAATCCTAAAGTAGACGCAGTCCGACAAGGACCCCAAACATCAGTGTGGACAAGCTCAAAAGGAGACTTTGCCCGATTATTCAAACGCTTTGGGAACGAGACACGAGTATGTTTCCCAAGCTGACATGACTCACACGGAAGCGACGATAAAGTGGAAAAACGAGGGACCATCTTCTGGAACTTGGAGAGACTAGGGTGGCCCAGACGATTGTGAATGAGGAGAGGAGCATCAGTGGAAATGCAAACTGCAGGAGATGAATCCGAGGTGAGGTGATAGAGGCCTTGAGACTCACGTCCTATGCCAATCGTCTTCCCCGTACTCCGGTCCTGCAAGGTCACAAATTTATCAGAAAAGGTAATAGAGCAATTAAGAGTACGAGTGATTTTGCTGATGGAAATAAGATTAAAAGGACATTCAGGAGTATAAAGGACAGAAGTGAGAGGTAGAGAAGGCAGAGGAAGGGCCAAACCAATACCTTTAGCCACAGTTTGAAAACCATTAGCTAAGGTAACATTAGGTAAAGCAGAGGTAGTAGTAATAGAGGAGAAAAGATCCTTATTACCAGATAAGTGATCAGAAGCTCCAGAATCTAGAATCCAGGGTCCAAGAGAAGATGTGTGGGTAAGGCAGGCAGAGGCATTAACAGGCTGGGCAACAGAGGCAACAGAAGCCTGAGATGCGGAAGAGCTCGGAGCTTGAGGCAGCGGAGAATCAGAGGACTGGGCCACATGGGCAGTGCGAGGAGGTCGTCCATGTAACTGATAGCAACGATCGCGAGTGTGGCCAAGTTTATTGCAATAGGTGCAATGAGGACGTTGACCTCTACCTCGGGTACCACTACGGCCTCCTCGAGAGTTAGTTTGAGAAACTAACACAGAAGAATCTGAAGTGCTATCAAATGGCAAAGTCTGAGTGGAGGAGATACGGAGGAGGCGAGCAAACACATCATCCAAGGACGGAACTGATGAACTACCAAGAATCTGATCGCGGACAGGCTCAAGATCCGGACGGAGGCCAATAAGAGTAAGAACCATGAAGAACTTGTCAAGCTGTGTTTGTTGAGCCCCAACATCAGGAGTAAGAGGCATCACAGTCAAGAACTCCTCCTTAAGAGAGGCAATCTGGCCAATATAAGTAGATAGATCCAAGTCCTGTTGGCTGAGATGGACAATAGCAGAAGCCACCTTATACAGACGCTGGATATCATTCGTATATAATCCTTTGGCCTGAGTCCAAAATTTAAAACAAGTTTTGTAGGCCCGAAGATGAAGAAGAATCTTGGGATCAACCGATTGCCATAATACACTACATAACTGTGCATCTATCTTCCTCCACTGTATGCGGTCAACCTCAGGGATATCTGCCTCCTGTGTAATCAAGTGATCCTCATATCCTTGACCCATAAACCAAAGTTCAACAGAGGCAGACCAGGAAAGATAATTGTCACTGCCAACCAATTTCTCCGAAGTAATCATAGGAGATCCAGATATAACAGCGGAAAAAATGGAATTTTTAGTAGTCATATCTACTTATCTGGAGAATGAAGTATGTTTGGATCGAAGAGAGCCCTAATACGGCTTCAGATTGCGGCGTGGCACCACCGAAAAAGGGAGACGGCCTCAGATCGCGGCGTGGTACCACCAGAAAGGTAGAAGAACACTTCCCAAGGCACGTGCAGGGATTGGAGTGGAGAAAAAGTAGTCGGAGCTTCGCCGGAAAGACTGTTTGGAGGGCCGACGGAGACAAAAATCCCCAAAAGAGGTACGTGCAGGGCTCGAATGGGAGAACCAGGGAGGTAGGGAGGCTGGTCGGCGTCAGGCGAGGCTGCTGGAGGAGGCGCGTCGCCGGAAAATCCCTCACGCGCCCTCACGCGCCGGCGCGTGAGATGCAGCCGCCGGACGGAAACGTGCGCGTGGGCGGCGCGTGGATGCTTTGTTGGTGCCGGTGCCTTCACAAAAGTTGTAGATCTCCTCCAGGCGCTCCTTCTGGTATGGTCGGTGTCGGAAAAATACGTCGCCGGAAAAGTTCGCCGGAAAAATTTTGCCGGCGGTGAGTTGTTTCTGTCGACGATCCGAATGACCGGAAAGTATTGGGAGATGGGGAAGGTGACCGGAATGAAACACGGTCACCGAAAGGTTTCCCGGAGTTGATGACACGGGAAACAGGAAAGAATTAGGTTTTCTTCCTTGGCTCTGATACCATGTTGAGAGAGAGAAAGAAGAAAGACCTTAATTCTCATTAATGTAATTATCTACTTACAATTGAGAAATATATATATATACAAGGCTAGGAGTCCTAACTACCATACATGTATCCTATATTAACAAGGAAAGGTTATATACTATAAATACATTATATTCAACATATTGTATTTGAATTGGATGGTAGAAGATGTTTACAGTGACTTCTGATTCTAGATTTGACTTGAAGCACGCCTATGCATGTGTGTTGAAAGACGCCTGAAATACTCCTCATGCTTTGATTATTGTTAGAAAATATAAATAAATAAATAACAAATATTGCATTGAATTGAATTGGTGGAAAATTTTGACAATTTATTGGATGGTAGTCCAGGATGGTTTTAGTTTCTAACCCATTTGAGTACTGATTTGTATATGATAAGTGGAATCAGTAGAGTCACGGTTCCCTTGTGCTTGCGGGGGATATGTGTAGATGTTTAACAGTTTGAGGTCTTGAGAGTAAACTGTATAATCAGAAATATGTTCTTTAAGCATATGAGTTCACATTTTTAACTTACTGGAACATTTTGTGATTTTGCTTCTGAGAAAGCTTATTTATTTTTTGGCAGACACATATGCATACAATCAGCTTTGCCAACTTGCAAATGGGGAATATAAACACTTGTTTCTCTGATGTATAGTGAGGTTAGTTCACGATTGAGCAACCATTTGCATCATTACTTAAACACCTAATGACAATGTATACCAGCGGGAGACAAATATGAACTAAGCCAATTCCTTAGGTTTTGGTGCTTTTTGCTTCAGGTGCTCTCATGGACTGATGGCATAGGTGCATGGTTGCTAGAGTTCGTATCTGCATTTTGACAACTATGGAATCTGCTCCATTTTTCTGTAATATGATATTATTTTTTGGAGAATTTTATTGAAGTGGCAGTCATGTAAAAGATTGAATACGAAAATTATGGAATCTGCTCCATTTTATTGAAGACTCATCTTTTTACAGGAGAGTTTGTACGTGGAACTGTGTGGCCTATAGCCTTGATGCAGGTAGGTGAACAAGGAAAGGAAATTTGCTCAAGCCCTGTTCTATTAATAATATATAGTGAGGGAAGCAGCTAAAGAAGTTTTTTATCTTTTAGATCGAGGGCTTTAAGTAACACATTCTTCTATCCATTTTTCATACTTATCCCTAAAGAATGGAATCCCAAAACATACTCCCCAACTGAAAGGTTTCTCCCTGGGGCATTTTTATTTCCAAACATCACTAGTAGTCCCAGAAAGTGAAATGGATGTGGATGTTTTCAGCGATTCTATGATCATTCCATAGGCAAATTGGGGGAAGTTGAAGACTTCATTGGATCTTTTTGTTCAAAATGATACAGAAGACTACTAATATTCCTGCCCAACTTTTAAATTTGATACTCCAGAATACTATTAACATTCCTTAATCACTTATCGTTTGTGCCCAAGCATCCTCCATTGTCAAGGCCGCCCTTCTGCCAAAGTATTTTCCAGTGAGGATGACCCTCTAGCAGTCCATGAAGGTTCATTGGCTGAGCTGACAAGAGCTTGCTAGTGCTAAGTTTGCAGGACCAAGAACCATTTTACTGGTTTTTACAAGAGTCTCCTAAAATGAAGCACTATAATTGAGTTGGGATTATGTTCTCAAATTGAATAATGGATACCCAGAATCATGCAATGGGGTAGGGTGGATTGGAGGTGACCCCATTTTGGGCTGGAATCCTTACATGATTTCAGTGGATTTTGGAATTTAATTTTAAGTTAAATTATTTTAAAGTTATTGACTTAAAATTTATTATTTTTAAGTTATTCACCTAAAAATTATTGAGATGGAGAATAATAAAAAGAAAAAAAGTTTTTAAAAAAAAAACGTTTCTAGTCATTGGATGATAATCAAGAATGTTTCTAGGTGTGGGATGCAAAGAGATAAATGTCAATTTTATTTTATTTTTTTCAAAAAATAATGTGTCAACGCTAAATTTGCTTTACATATCATTTTCAATGATTTTCATTTCAGTCTGCATCTCTTCGCTACACCTGTGTTCGATGAAAGCAACTGACGTCATTAAAAAAACAACAAAAAACAAAATTAAAGATAACCTTAGTAACAGGAAAGCGGTGGTGCCGCCGCACCGATTAGGATTACTATATTACATGGAGAGCAGTGGAGGAAGAGCGACAGCTGGCAATTAGGGCAAACAGCAAACTTTTGAAGTGAGGAATTCAAAACTAGGGTTTTGACAGTCCTGACATTCTCCTCCAGGCTTTCTTTTTACTCAGGTATAATTTCTATCTCTTCACTATTCTGATCCAATTTTGATTGCATTTCTTCTTCTTTTTTTTTCTATGATTTGTTGCTAAGCAGCTGAGTTTGTAATGGCACGGTTTTCCCCCTTTTTTTTTCACTCATTATAAATTCGAATCTGTTTGCATAATTTCATTTGTTGACATATCTCAACTTTCCTCTTCTACTGTCAAGAATAAATGAGGAAATATAAACCTGACAAAAAAAGGGTTAATTCAGTTGTAGCTTGATGAGTTGTCTCCTAATAGATGTCATTAATATCGACCCAATAAGAACCCAGCTCTATCAGCAGGCCCATTCTTTCGCAATCTAAGAGAATCTGTGGGATTGTGCTATGTTATTCAATTTAAACCCGTGGTTTATTAACGGGTGTCCTAATCTTTTTCAGTGTGAAAAATGTTTTCTACTCTCTCATCCTTCCTTATTGGTTGTCATTTTTCTTCTTTAACAGTTTAATGTGCATTTGTTTGTATACCACTCAGGATTGAGCCATTTTGTCTGTAGAAATTGTGGCTCAAATTGCTTACTACTTCAGTTTATATACATGTTCCTGGAGAACTAACATAACGGGTCTGTTAAGTAATTCTAGTATTGTGCAATTTCTATGGAAAATGTGTTTGAAATTGCTTGTTGCCACATGAACCTTAGCTTGTACATGTATATTGGAACTGAAATACATCAGATTCAGATGCATTTTCTCAATTTGATCACTGGAGACACTTTCTACTTTTAAATTTTTTTTTTTTTCTGATGTTGATGTCACCTCCAGTTATCTTCCTGCATAGTGCATATGAATTATCTCCTTATAATTTCTACTGAAGTCGTTCAATTTCTCATTCTTTGTTTTTTTTTTTTGTTTCGTCTTTTTCTTTGTCCCTTTTTCTGTTTCTATGAATTGTTCCAGATATATAGTTAAACACATAAACTGTCCATTATTTATAATTTCTACTGCAAGTCGTTCAATTTCTCATTCTTTGTTTTTTTTGTTTCTTCTTTTTCTTTGTCCCTTTTTCTTTTTCTATGAATTGTTCCAGATAAATAGTTAAACAAATAAACTGCCCATTATTTTTGGGCAACATTCGGTGTCTAAATATCGAGACATTCATTGCTTCATTGTAATTGTACCATTGTTTCTGTACCCATTTAGCATCATCATCCTCTTGATTGTCATTCGGAATTATCTCTTGCCTGTCTCTATTAGTGCTGCTACTGTGTTATGATCCCTTTATCGAAAAACATTCAATTGCGAACTCCTTGGAGCCATATTCATGGCACATATTCAATCGAGAATCTTACTCTGCAACTCCTTTTGGCCTTTCATTTTGTTTCCACCTTTCCCCATTTGTTCTCTTTCTTCTGCAAATGCTTCTGGCTTCTTTCTTCCTTCACAGTTGTCTTGCAAGCTTACTTTATTAGATACGTACAATGCCAAGGACAAGAGCAAGTGCTGCAGCTGCAGCACAGAATCCAAATGTATCTGAGAACCCCATTGAATGTGAAAAGCCTGCGGAACCTGAAGAGCATGTGGACCTTGATGGAGACAATGAGGATACAAAGGAGGAAGAGGTTGAGTCTGAAGAAGTAGAGGAAGAAGTGGAAGAGATAGAGGAAGAGGAGGAGGAAGAAGTAGAAGAAGAGGTGGAAGAAGATGAAGAGGAGGAAGATACCTACTTTGCTGACGCACAAAAAGATCCAGATGGTGACGATGAGATAAAATCTGCCAAAGGAGAAGTAGACAATGAAAATAGAAGGCATGCAGAACTACTAGCACTTCCTCCTCATGGGTCAGAGGTCTACCTTGGTGGCATTCCAAATAATACTTCTGAAGAGGATTTGAGGGGCTTTTGTGAACCTGTAGGAGAAGTTACAGAGGTAAGATGCTGCTGTTTATCAATTTCTTCTGTGTGTTTTGTATTTTATTTAAATTGTGGACAACAGGTGAGAATTTTAAAGGGAAAAGATTCTGCTGAAACCAAGGGCTATGCTTTTGTGACATTCAGAACCAAGGAATTGGCTTCTAAGGCAATGGAGGAGCTGAATAATGCCGAAATAAAGGTAATTCAACATCTTAAGTTATTCATTAGACGCTCACTTGTTCATCAATAATGTGACTTATATAAGTTCCTTTTCTATTTTTTCAGGGAAGAAAGATAAAGTGTTCAGCATCTCAAGTAAAGCATCGATTGTTCATTAGTAATGTCCCCAGAAACTGGGGAGAGGAAGATATGAAGAAGGTTGTAACAGAGATTGGACCTGGAGTTAATTTGGTGGAGCTTTGGAAGGTTTGTGTTTTTTAATTACATTCCATATTATTGTTATGTTGCATTTTGCACTTCCAAGCTGGTTTCCGTTGGTGCTTGATCGACTCGATTATTTGAATCTCCTTAACTATTACAGGACCCACAGAACTCCAGCCGGAACCGTGGATTTGCTTTCATCGAATATTATAATCATGCATGTGCAGAATACTCAAGAAAAAAGATGTCAAATCCTAAATTTAAGCTTGACAATAATGCTTCAACCGTGAGTTGGGCTGACCCTAAAAACGTGGAGTCTTCTGCTGCTTCACAGGTCTTCTATTCTGTACTTGCATTTATGTGGCTCTCTTTGAATGAAACAATATGGTGCATGCTTCAAAATCATTTGACACAATAATAATTCTAAAATAACCTACTTGGAGGATCCTCCTAATCTTGCCTTATCATTTTTCTGCATCAAAAGTCACTTCTGTGTCAAATGCTTACACCACTGTCTGTGCCTAATATACTGCAATTCATTTGTTACTGGTGGCTGGAGGTTGTCTTGTTTTGTATTATCAGTCATCTTGTATTTGTGCTTGTATTTAATTTTCTCAATGGTAGCAGCTGTACATGCATGAAAGAAAGGAGTAATCTATCCTTATAGACTGGGAAATGGTAATGGAATCTGGATGGCTGCTGCCATTTAATCATTCTGCTTACTTTGGAATAGGAATGATCAAATTGTTCTCTAAACTTTGTTTATGTATTTATTTATTTTCTAATGTCATCACTAATCTCTCATTCAGAACCATTGTGAAATTTTCCATGAGCGAACTTTTGCACGTAGCCAGCATTGCTATTACATGAAATAAGTTGATGGTCACTTGTTCTGTGGAATGTTGTTAAATCATGACTTCGAGTTGTCCCTCACAGGTAAAGGCAGTATACATCAAGAATTTACCAAAGTACATGACTCAAGATCAGTTAAGGGAGTTGTTTGGACAACATGGAAAGATCACAAAAGTAGTTATTCCTCCTGCAAAGGCTGGACAGGAAAACTGCAGATTTGGTTTTGTTCACTTTGCTGAAAGGTCCAGTGCCATGAAGGCACTAAAGAACACTGAAAAATACGAAATTGATGGTAATAGTGGTTCTTTATACTTTGCATTTGTCACTATTAATATTACTTCTTATGATGAAGCGGCACTGTGGATGATTTTGGTTGGCCCTTTTTTTTTTCTTCATTGGTAGGTCACATTTTAGGGTGTTCTCTTGCGAAACCACAGGCAGATAATAAGAAGTTTTCTGGTGGATCAAATTCACAGAAGTCAGCCTTACTTCCAAGCTACCCTCCTTGGGTTGGTTATGGTTTGCTTGGTGGTGCTCCAGGTACAGGATATGGTGCTGCAGGCTTTGGACAAGTAAGTTGATTTTTATCTTTCTGTGATTTTCTGTTCCTTTTTTCTCACTTTTTTGTTTTGATGATGATGGGGGATTGTTTGTTGTTTGTTGTTTGTTGGTGTTACCTTTGTTGGACTTGTTTACAGAAATGCTCAATTTCTTCCTATTGCTGTTGGGGCTAACTCTAAGAAAAAATAAGTACTATTCGTAGTGTAAATTTATCCATCCTAAGACAGAATGAAAGAGAGCAAGGAGGGGGTTCCTAGTTTCAGGACCTTCTATATTGGGTGATGCTCTTTCTCTGGAACCATGATATTGTGGTCCCTAGTTGTGGGTTCAGAGAAATTACTGTTGACAGAATTGCAGTTCCCTCTTGATGCAAGCTCAAAAGAGTTAGACTACCTTGTGTGTGTGTATGTGTGTGTGAAAGATTCTAATTCAAAAAGTACCCTAACAAATTTTAAGGAAATTAAAAAACAATTTGCCATTGAAATATTCAAATCTAGAAATAAAATTGCAGTTTTGTTATTAATATTTTAATCGTGTATGCATTTGCATGTATATTAAAATTGTGTACTGACTCCTCTATGCTGGACACCTTTGAAACCTTTTGAGGGTGAGGGTTTTTGCATTCCTGCTGTTCCTGTTCTCACTTCTGTATTTTGCTGTTAAGGGCCATCTACACATTGGGACTTCTTTGAAATCTAAACCATAACTTGAACTTGTTGCTTCTCTGAGAACTTGTTAATATATTTCATGATGAAATGAATGCTTGAGTTGTGTGCATTCCATTGAGGCATATACTTTAAAAGGACTAGTTTGTAACAATTTGCTGGGAGGTTCTACCTGATAATGTGGTAATTTGTTAGTGATGCTTGTGGTTTTGTGTGATTGGTATTTTCCTGATATAGATGCCAACATCTTGCAGCCACTGACCTATGGTAGGGGACTGACTTCTGCTGGCACAGCCATGATGCCAATGCTTTTGCCTGATGGAAGGATTGGATATGTCCTGTAAGTATAAGCTTTTGATTTTGCTGGTTACTTGTGGAACATGTTACCTCATGTTGTTACTACCATATATGTTGAGAAGTTGCATGCATGTTTCCTTCAGGCTTTTGTCTTTTACTTGGTTTCATGGTATTAATTCTCTATTAGCACTTGCTTATCCAGCAACCATCTTTCTCCACACTGGAATGCTTTGTTTACTTGCAGCAGTTGAAATAAGAACCAACTTGCACATCATTTAAACAATCAATTTGCACCTGTGCATGTGCACCATAGGTATCCTATCTAAAGGGGATACTGGAACAGGGTTTTGAATTTCAATTTTTGATTTTGAGCCATCAAGAGATTACGACTCTTCATACAAAATAAGTCTGCCAATGAAATTTTATTGTTCCCTATGAGAACCTACCAAAACTGAAATTTAGAACTGCCAGAGCTTAGAATGTTTAGGTGCATATAGTAATTGTACAAACCTGATCACCTTGTCTTGGTACTTGTTTGCTGCACCTTGTTAGTTTCCAAAGCTTATCATAGTTCTGGAGCATGCTTGATTCTGCAGCCCAAATTGATTTGACTTTTCTCACTCACTGTAGGCAGCAGCCTGGAATGCAGCCATACACCCCTCCATCACAGCCGAGGAGTGACAGGAGTGGAGGCGGCAGCTCTAGTGGGGGAAGGCATAGTGGTGACAGAGGCTATGGCCGCAGATGGTATAATCCATATTGAGTCAGTCGCCTTGTCTGAATGCAATTGTAGCAAGGGAAAGGGATATGGTTCCTGCATCACTTAAATTACCATAATTTGGTTGACACTGATATTTAATGGTTTCACCAAATAGCCACAGCTTGTTGTGATGGAAGTGTTGGAAGTTTTCATGCTTCGCCCATTGTATCAATGGTTGGTGGTAACAAGATGAAGAAACCTCCTGAAGCATGTTATTGCTCTTGCCACTGAGCTCGGCTTGTGCTGCTTGTGCAGTGTGCATTATGTAACTGCCCATGGTGCAGCATGGGTTACCATCACAAAGGAGGCATTTAAGCGCCAAAAGCCCTGCCACAACTAGTCTCTGTGTGAAAAATCGGGGTTTGGACGAGAAGTTAAGTAAGCCTAAATACGAAAATCTCATAGGAATTTTTTCACAAATTAATGGTTCTCTATGATGCAAATAACATCAACGTCAAGGGATTGTGAACTGATAACTTCTTGACCATCCGAATTTATCCGATCCCATTCCCACGCACTGGATATGAATATTATATTAATCAAAATTCATTGCAATTAGTGTGCTGTCTGATAAAATACCTGCAATTTTTTCCAGCTCCAGATCCATAACTCTTTGGACTTGATTCAAATTGTTAATCAGAGCATTTGAAAAACCTACTAAAATAAGAGATACCTGATAACAGATTGGGATTATAACCTTTTAAGTAAATATTTAATGGGCTAGGAACCGGATATGTAAATTATAAAATATTATATTCCATAGTGCATGTAGATTATAATTTATTATATTCCATAGTGCATATGTAGAATATAATTTTTAATGGGGTATAATATTTTTTTTTATATTATATCTAGTAAAATATTATATCCAATTTGATATGTCATAACATGCATATTTGGTTTATAAAAAAAATAAAATTAGAATGAAAAAGAATAAAAAATGAAATGAAAATTTTATAATATTCCAATGTCTTATACTTGTTTTGAAAAAAAACTTATATTATTTGAAAATCATAATAAAATTTATAATTTAGTCAATATTTATTGATTTATTCATTTATTAACAATACTCATAATTATAATATTTAAAATTCATAAATAAAAATATTATATTACATTATTCAATATATAAAACAACTTGTATATATTAAATGATATTTTCTGTATTTTATACATACTTCCTTAGTTTTTTTTACTTCAATTTTTTAATCAAAATTATTTTTTTTATAAAGAAAGTAATTTATAAAAATTTGAAATTAAACATAAAAATAAATGATAAGAAATGTAGATTTATGATTTAGGATATCTGGGATCTCATATCTCATAAGGGATGTTAAAAAAGGGATATGATACATAATGGAATAATTTATTCGATGTCATCACCCATCAATATAAATGAGATAAAAATATATTAACTCGTCTCTTATCCTACCATATGTTATATCCATCCAACCAAACAAACTTGAATAGGGTTCCCAATTAAAGCACTCACAACACATTTGTTAGAAAAGGGCAAATTTCATAAATCTAGACTAAGTACACTCGCAGCGTTCAACACCCTTTTGACTGACAATCATCTCAAGAAGATTATTAAAAAACAAGAAGACAGCCTTGAGCACCCTTCGACTCTAAATCATCTGATGAAGATTTCTTATAAAACAACATCCAAGTCTTCAGGTTGACAGAAATGAAAACTATGGTTTCTGAACTTTATAGAAAAAGGGCAAGGTAAATAACTAAACAGGTCTGATCCAAAAACACGATCATAGCATTAAAACAAAAAATTTAGCGGCAGTGCAGCTACTCTTGACAGAATGTTGTTTTCAAAGGCCCTGCAAATTTCTAGAAACTTCAAAAGCTGTACCCAAAAAAGGTTCTGTCGATTCCTTTGTTCCTTCCAAGGTGAGTAAAGGACCTTCCCATCTTTGTTGTTGTTACATTATTAAGCTTCCAAAAAACTTTCAATCCAAAATACTGCTGCGCCAAAACGCAATAATAGGCCACTTCAACCTGCACTTCAGAGGAAGGAACCTGAGCAAAATCTCTGCTTAGGCAAAAATGATCATGGTACAAGATAAAACGCATGATGATGATCCTGCCGGACCAAAGGGCTCTAATACTGATTTCAACAATAAGAAATCATTATCAGGTAAATGTTTATCTGCCGGAGATAGATAAATAAAGCAGAATATTAAAATTGCTAGGTGAATAGAGCAGTCCTTCCAAGTCTTGCCAAGTTCGGCAAAATTTTCACTGATTTTGACAACTGTATACCTAACAATACACCACTACACCGCAGAATCCTATGAGCAAATTCCAAAGGTTTATATAAGGATCCCTCTTCCTCAGTAATAAGAGAACTTAGGTCTGTGAAACATTGTCTCAACTACCAGGGCTCAGCTGCATGACCCTTCTCTTTCACTTCTCTCCCCAATCTAGAGCCTCATCTAAGGGAGTGGCTTCCTACCAGAGCTTTGACCAATTATGACTGATCAATTCAGCTATAGAGCTATTATCAAGATAAAAAACCACCTAATCATTTTTTGCAGCCTCAATACAATGTTTTCTCATCCTTCCAGCTCCATCATCTGAGTTATATACCACTTCTTTTTGGTGCAATTGTTGACCTTTGATTTACACGAGCAATCCATCTAACTACTTTTTGCAAATGCATTATTTCCTGATCCTGTATTTTCCAAATTTTTCCGCTCATTTATCTTACATACATACTAGTAAAATGTTAAACAAAAATTGGATTGAACTCAGACTCCATCAACCCAAAAGAAAAAATTAGACAAAGGTCACAAAATCCCACACAAGGGCAATTAACATCCCCATGTGATGTAGAAAAGAAGGGATAATGATATATATTCTCTATAAATCACATCATGAATGTTGAGGATGTTTTCCCTATGGTTCATGTCCCCCACACTCGTGATTATGCCCTTGTCCCCTCAAAACAGATTCCTCAACTGAAGTATTTTTGGGTTGGGTTGTGGGGGGGATCAAAAGGCTTGAACCTAGAACCTCCTATAGCGGTCTGCATCAGATTCTAAGAGTCACCAACAACCAGCTGCTGTTGAATTGGTTTCAGAATGAAAAAATTAAGGTAAAGGGTGATGTTTTTTTTTATAACCGTGGATGTCCGGGCCAGCTTACGCGCACCTTGACTAATTCCACAGGGCCCTGAAGTTAACGACTGGGTAAACCTCCAGTGGCCCTGAGGGGACTCGAACTGGTGACCATTGGGGAGCAAACCCAAGACCGGACCAACTGAGCTACCCCTCAGGGTTAAGGTAAAGGGTGATGTTAATTAAATACACCCACCTTTTCCTTTTTATTTTAAAAATAGGGTGCATGTACAGAGAGGAAAGGCTGGTGTGTTTAACAAAAGCCTAATGTAAATGATCCCAAAATTTACCTTCCTTTTTTGACCAACAGTCCTCTATTTGAATGAAAAATAGGCAGCTGCATTTCCATTATGGAGCTTTTCAGGTCGGCACAAAGCACAAAACCGCTAAGGCCACAAACAAGCTAGCATATGCAAACTGACTTTCCATATCATTACCAAGTATATTTACATGGAAACCCATAGGACCAATGAATTTATCTTCGAGAAAGCAAACCTAAAGACTACATTGGATCTATGCTATTAGATTCCATCCTAATGATGCCTTTGTGTAATTAAAAGCTTGTCTTTTGAGAACTGTCTTCCGGTAGTCAATCCATTTCAAGTTACTACCCTTTTGGGTCTATATTTCAACTCGATACTAAAAATACTTTCTGCATTACTACCTATAGTCTTAAATTTCACTTGAAAAGTTATTTCCATACAATTATTATGATCAGCTAAAAAAAATAATTTACATAAAGGCATCCAGGTTTGGAAGGGAGCTAGGAACGTCAATTGATACCCTCCTATTCAGAGACGAAAATAAACATACCTAACCTATGCATAACAGAGGTTGCCTGTACCTACTAGCCACTTGCTAAAATATAGAACCAACCACTGGATGAGACAAGGATATATGGAGCAAAGCATGTCAAAGTCCCAAGGATGAGAATGGCAAGTTAATGGAAGGGGGCCTAGAGGTTGAAATTCAGCCACAGTTATCTATTAAATGAAATATAGCTGGTAGGATGTTATAATTACCTTATGCTGGAGATTAGAGATCTTATGCGGATGCTTGGAATAGTCGATGAGGGGACAGGCAGAGAAGTTCTCACAAGAGACTATATTCATACTTCAGGAGATTGAAGAATACCTCATCCATCAAGCTTATTTTGAACTTTGATATTTTCTTTAGTAAAGTATTGGTTTCCAAGAAAATAAAGAGCTGGCCTACAGCTGGATAGGGAGTATTACAACGTATTGTACAAGTTAGGGATTATTACAACGTATTGTACAAGTGTTATGCTGTACGGAAAGTACTTACAACTGCACATAAAAGGTGCAACATAATGAAGCAGCCCTAGTGATGGAGTGTAAGGAGCAACCCAAATTAGGGTGGGACCCTCTCATTCTCTCTCTCTCTTCTGTTATGTTTGCTCTCTATTTTCCCTCTTTCTTCTCTTGTTTTGATAAGTAGATGTGGGAATGAACTGCAATCCATAGCCCATATATAATCCATAGTGAGCCCCTCTTGGTCTTCACCAATAAAGACCATGCATCAACCATTATCTTTCATAAAGTTATCCAGGAATAGCAAAATGGTGGGCATTCTTCCTCCTTACAACCAGCCATCCCCACTGGTAGCTACAAAACAAACTAACCATAGCAGATGTTTAAGCTTAAGATTCAAAACTGTAAAGTACTATTACTATACGATCTCCAGAACACTTCACTTGCTGTTCTCCAGGGTCATTCTTTCCATTTTCAAGCAATTATCCGCAATTTTCATTGAAAGGTACCAGGAGTTTCCATGAATACAAATTGGAGAAAAGGAAGCCACCTATATTTTACTCTATGTTACCATTGCACAATATGCCAGCCAAATGTTGAAACATAAAATGCATTTTAACACATGTTGGCACTAGATTGGGAATGTGCATGCTATGGTGCTGAAGTTCACAAAAACCAAACTACACCTCTTAAAATGGGATTCAGAAAAGAGAAAGGCAGCATTTCTGAAGGAAGTTTTCTACCCAACTTTCCTGTGGTCTCAGTTCTCAATGCTATCAGCCTAATTTGGCAATAGTTCTTGTTGAGCGCATACATGGTGGGCCTAAATCCCACAAGTTTAAGCTTTTAGGAAAATAGTTGTCCAACATGGTACCGAAGCCTTGTTTGATGGGAGGTCATGTGTTCAAACCTCACCACATGTTTATTTCCCATTTTAATTAAGTCCATATGTAAGTCCAAAAGGAGGTTACTTGAGGGAGGGAGTTGAAGTGCATGATATACATTGTAGGCTCAGATCCAACAAGTTTAAGTTTTAGGAAAATTGGCTGTCCAAACAACTTTAATAGGAAAACGATTAGAGAAACTACCCATATTAACAGAAGCATGAAAGTTGTTACTAACTACAATTATAGTATAGGTAAAACCATGATATTGAAGACCAACCTTGAGCATGATTGGTGATTAGCATATTACAGAAACAAGCACAGAAGGTTTAAAACATAAACAATTGGAAGTGTCCGGAAATTTTTTTTATACCAGATGGACTATTTGCAAGAGAGAGAGAAAAAAAACCCCAATAATAGGAATTCCCTAACCATCATTGCAAAGCCGAGTACAAGGAACTACTTTTACGAAAAGCATTTTAAGCATTATATCAACTGTAACTATGAACAAACATAACGAGGAAAATAAATAACAAAGATGCTAAAATTCATAAATGCATATCACCAACAGGCTCACCTATGACAGTACAGTTCTTCAACTGAAGGCTGAGAAGTTTTGTGGCGGTACAATCCAAATGCTCTCAAAGGGATCTTGTTCTCCCCAGTCATGATACTGCTTACGTGGATAGTATCTACAGTCATCGAGAGAGTATGATATGCAACGCTTTCCGTAAAAACGAACTTTAGAGAAAAAGACATTATTTCTCATTATTCCCGGGAGGTCATTTCTTCCATGAGATGATAAGAAACTTGCAAATATTGTCATACCATCAAGGGTTTTCATCTCTTCCCATACAAGTTTGTTTCGATCCAGTTTAAATACAATAGGGTTTTCAGTAGAACATGTGTAAATAACAAAGAGCTCCCCCTGGTGTTCTAACATAAATTTGCCCTTCCACCAATTTTTGGTAAAAAAGTTCTCAGGGCATTTGGGTGGATGGATAGAAAGAACATCCCAAGAACGATCATCTGGATCAAAAACCCCTAGCCAACCAGTGAGGCTAAGACAATAAAAGAGTCCATTGCAGTAAACCAACTTATTCCAAATGCTACTAACAAAAGGCAGGCGATTTTGGTGATTAACAGTAGTCCACTCGGTAGCACCAGCATGACAAGTGCTAATAGCAACGACAGTGGGACTGATATGCTTAATTGTGAATACTATGCAGCTGGCAGATGTTGGGGCAGCAGAGACAGAAACTATCTGATAGGACATCTCATATCTCGGCAGTTTGATTGACTCCCTAGTAAAGGGATTAAAGAAGAACACACGGTGAGTTCTAGGTCTGTATAGTAACAACCATCCATCAATGGTAGAACAAACCCTAGAGCCACATAATTCTGGTAAATCAATGCAGTAGGTCTCGCGCTGTAATGGATCATAGAATTCATACGTGTCACCAACCTTTGGAAAGAACATAATCCATGGGGTTTGGTTTACCACCCGGGTGGCAATTGCAACTGAGTACCATCTCTTGCAAACAGCAGATGCGCGAATATTCTCCTCTAGAGTTAGACAGGACATAATCAGTTCCAAAAGTTCTGCCGGAAGATCAGACCAACTTTGTAGCTCCAGTGTCACTGCCTTCTCTGCATTTGTAATTGCTTGCTTGTCTGCGGTTGTTTCAGCTAACCTATGAAGCACTAAATTCCATCAGTTTTAAGCGTACAAGAATGAACGATAACATTTTAATAAGCATATAATGCAACCACCAACTACCAAACCCTATAATGCAACAACCAACTACCAAACCCTACAATGCCTGATTTAAGACTAACCTTGAAAACCCAGTAAACACTCTAAACTGCTCCAAACAGTAGCAGAGAGCTTAGCATGTCAGTAACGGACCATTTTAGAATCTATGGATCCAAACCAAAAGCTAAAAAACATGGAGGACTTCTTAAAAGATCCACACCAAATGCAAGATTCTATGTACCTTGACTGAATCATGGATCATGTGCCAAGGAGTCCCTTTTTTTAAATAAAAAATGAAAAAAGAAGCCAATGAGTATGCACATAATTGCCAGAAAAAGGAGACAAACCCTAGTATATATGTCTTGGAGTACTCAAACTTAGTTAAAGAAAATGTTAAAGGTAAGTAAGAAACTTTACAAAATTAGAAGAGATGATTCAATTGCATGCACATAACACCTCAGTTCAGCCCATGTTATAGGGTTACAAGGGTTTACACTTTACACAACAAAGTCAAGTTTTAAAAATTATCTCTACTAGCTACTGAAAATTCTAAACTTTTGTTAATGGTTGTGCATGATGTTATGGAAAACTAGATAACAACTCAACCTACAACACAGATGATTAGTAGCTTAGTCATTTATTCATTTGAACAAATAATAGGGTTGGTTTCAAAATTGATAGGGTTGCAAGTTTTAAGCTATTTGTATTGTGCACATGATTATCCCATCAATTTTAAAAACAATGCCAAGCCATATCCACTGGAATCAAGCAGTCAGAAATCATATCATTTCCTGAACTAGAAGTACAGAGGTCTCTTGCCAACTGGGATCTGATTGTAAATTGGAAATGAAGGAAAGACGGTTGGCCATTATTCCAAGACTGTTATTCCAAAGCTTTTCACTTAAATTATTTCCCAATTATGGAAAACCACGAATCCCACCACCTCAATCAGGACTTAAAACATCAGGATCTTGTATCACCTGCTCAATCCCAAACATATTGCAAATATTATCTTGTTCAGCTTGTGCACACTTACTAATTATCTGCTTCCTGATTTCACATACCACCATTCACCACCATCAACACCTATGTTAGTGTCATTGATGCAATCAGAGACTTCATATCCCTTAAAGTTCACATAAGCAACACAAGAGCATTACTTGTTATTTTTTCCCTTCAGAAAATGAACAAAATAACAAATAATACACATTAAAAAAAAAATAGTAGTATGAAATGGAAAAAAAAAAAAAAAAGGTCCACCATTCTGTGGGATGATAACTAGCTTAGTGGTTAAATAGTTAAAATGTAGTTATGCCACTCATGACCTATAGATTAGTTGTTAGAATCGTTAGGTTAAATTAGGTTGTTAGAACCAATTGTACAAATCTTCTCACGTATCCCTGAACTATATAAATGAACACCAAGAGTAGCTCTGTTTGGACTTGAGAACAAAGCATCAGTTCCTCATCTCTAGCTATATAAAAGGCCATTCCTTTAAAAAGAACCAATAAAAAGAATATGAGCACAAACAGCAATAATCCACCAGCAACTAATCTAATTACCAACAATCAAAACCTAAATGCCTAAGAATGTTTGCTTTAGATTGAACACAAAACCCCAATAAAACCTCCAACAGGAACCCCAATACCCTAAATTCTCTTTAACAAAAATACATAAATTCAACCCAACACTATCCACATAATTGAAAACTCAATATTCATGGTCCATCCAAAATAAATCATCTGCATAATATCTAACAACAAAAGAATTGATTGATCCACACATGCTCAAGGACTGGCCCCCATTCCAGCCACATACCAAAAAATTGAATCTTGACCCCATTTCCAAATAATTGAACTCAATGGGAACCACAAAACACTTAGATTCTTCATCATAAACCCTAAATTGATGAGATATCAAGAACCCTAGAACATTTCTTCAAACCCTAACATCAAGAATTCAAAAAAAATCCCATTAAAAAAATCACACCAATTGCTTTGCACTGAAGGCAACTCATCTCACTTACTCTTTCAATCTTCTCCTTTTCTTCCCAGACATGGTGAGTGAGAAATAGAAAAAGCTGCGCCTGTAGAGAGTACAGAGAAGGACAAGAGAGAGAAAGTGCAGGGAGAGAGAGTGTATGAAGAGGGGCTGTTTTTTAGAAGCTGGACTTGTAACAGTCGCTTATTACAACACCACGTGTTACTCGGTGTAAACTTCTTGTGTGTTCGCCGCCACACTTCTTTTCACTGGGCCCACCAATAACCACTCGCCACGTCATTAAGTGTGACTCCCCCGTGAGACAGGCTGGACCGCTGGAGACCGTCCGATGTGTCGACTGGTTTGGGCTAATGAGTCTTCCTCTTGTCTTCCCATTTTCAATATTTAAGAATTTGAAGAGAAAAAAAAGGTAAAAACATGAAGAGTTGGGAAAAAGAGCTGAAATAATTTCTTAATTATAATATAAAAAAAAATAGATATATCCTTCTCTATGTATTTTCAGGTTGTCAGTATTTAACAAATTCAAAAACTCGTGATGTGATATACGTGATGAAACTAAATTATAAATTTTTTTAATATATAGTATTTCATAACCTTTTTCCCTTTTAATAAGGTGGTTCTTTTTTTATGATTTTATTATTATTTAGGATTTTTCAACTTAAATTTACGTATTTTTATTTTACTTTCTTATTATTTCATAACACATATCAAGAAAAAAATTAATAAAAAATTATGTTTATTAGGACAATTTATTTTATTAATGTATTTATTAGAAGAAAAAGGGTAAAATTATAATTAGGGCATATTCCATGTATTAAATATTATTTTGTTTGAAATATATCCTTCCATTTTTGGATGGAAATTGAATTTAATATCAATGTGTTGGTTAATTTTAGATATTACCAATTTTTAGCTTTCTTTTTTACCAATAAGGTTAATAAATATTCATCCATTTGATGAAATCCTAACCTTTTTCAATAATTTTTTTTTATCTAATTATAAAAATTAAAAAAAAAAAAAACGTTCTATTAGCGCGTATCAATCATTCAAGGCAACACATTTAGTTTAAAAAATGCGAAAAAAATAGAAATGATTAATATCATATTAATAAGATAAAATATAAATATTTTATTAAAAGAAATGAGATAATACCAATATTTAAAAAAAATAACCGTTAAGGATTGAAATTTTTTACTTGTAGTCTCAATTTTTTATGGTGGATGACTAACAATATCTTTCTTCGAGTAACTTCTTCTATTGAATCGCTAGTCGGATCTATAAAAAGGCGTGTTTAGATGTTGGTTGACGCAAACCTCTTTGATGACTAAGTTAACTTTAAGAAATTTTTGACAGAGTTTGTGTAGGAATTGCTTGTACTTTTATAATAAGATCTATAATATTGCTTGTACCTTTATAATTACTATTTACTACAGCTTTATAATCTTTGTTGCTCGAGTGGCATTGTGGGAGTACTAGTCACATGGCAACCCTCAGCCTCAAGCTCAAACGACAAACCTTAATTAACGCCCCCCTACTTTTGTCATTTTGTAATCACCCCAAGACCTTGAGAAACATACTCCGTTATCTTAACAAGAACACCTAACACAATCCTGAAAACAAAGATTATCTTTGGACACACTCCAACAATGATTTGTAGGTGCAAACTTATGTTTTTATGGATGGATATTTATAAGAAATAATTGGATATAGTTATTGTTTCTTGCTTTTTAAGAACAAAATATCATAATAACTCGTATGCATATGAAGAAAATCATGCAAAGCATATCACCAGAAGCTGGCAAGGCTCTGCACTGCCTGTTTGACAGCCATAATCAGAACGTTGATTGAAACATTTTGTAGGCCTGGAACATACACATGCTGCAAACAAAAAGTTCCATGATACATTTCTTTCTTCATTCCTCCCTGTCCTTGCATTTTGAATACCGAAACAGAGAACCAGAATAAGAAGTATGCATCAAGAGAGACTGAAGATCGGTTTCCTTTTAATTTGAATGGTGTTAGTAAAACACTTCCATTGAAACACACAATGAACCATCCTGAATTGAGAAGACAGATTTGAGAAAGGAGGCTGCCACAGAGCATATCCCAGGTGAATAACTGGTAACCCTGAATGATGTGGCATATTATATATCAGCACAAGTAGCATTATCAAAGGAGAAAAGGGTGAGCTACTAAATTCAATCCAGATAGGGGAAGAGGATCCAAGGCAGAGAGACCTAACAAAGATTTTTGATAAAAAAAAGTGCAAGTTGATTGGACTCCTTTTGTTTGCAACTTATCTTCCCTACAAGGAAAATTTTTCATGGGAGTGAAACTGTCCTGAAAAGAAACAGAATTCGGAAAGGAAAATATTGGGTGAATAATCTGTATCCCTGATTGATATGTAACCACACAAACACCAAAATACTAGAGAAGCAAAATATGAGCTTTTAACTTCCAAAAATCAAACACTCCAAAGCCAAATCTGCATCAGCTATAAATTTCGAGGTCAAGATGAATAGAAAGGGAGGTTACATTTTCGTAATCAGTGGGTTAAAAAGGAAATATAATAACGAATAGAACAAATATCCAGACACAAAAGGATACAAATAAAATTAACATGTAGGAGGGCCTACAACCCTCCTTAGAACCCCACTTCCCATAGAAAGAGTACCTTGAGAGACTCATACGTCTATCTCCACTAGAGAGAAAACAAAGATAGCTAAATCTGAAATCCAAATCAACGACAAAAGTTAATTTAAAGTTAGCAACAAATAGGGCACTGAATCAACCCATTCTCATTGCACTCACTACATTTCACCATCTTCTTCTGATCCTCATCCAAAAGCTTACAACTTCCATTGCAGGCCATGCACATAACAAACCTAACTCCAGCACACCCTTGGCACCCAGCGAGTGCCCTTGGAACCCCATCAAACATAATATCCAATTTCCCTTCCTCCTCCAATTTGACCACTTCATCAGCTCCCCCAATCAACCTCCCCTTCACAAACACAAGTGGAACTTTTACTTCCTTTGTCCCCATTAACCCTCTCAATTCTTCCTTTAACCCCGAATCCATTGATATATCACGTTCAAACATGTGAATATGGTGTGATTCCAAAATGGAACGAACATGGTTGCAATCCTCAAAGGTTTTCCTGATTCCCCGCAACGTGGTCGTGTAAATGACAACTGCATTTGCCCCGCCTGGTGGACATTTTTTCTCAAAAAGATCCATAATAGATTCACAATCTCGAGAATTCCTCAGTTTCTGAACTTTGGGTATCGGAGAAACTATCTTCTTGATCTGTTCCTTCTCTTCAGACAATTCTTTCTCAAATGATGCAAGAAGCTCTGGATCGAACAAGGGACTCAAACTCATCCTGCGCAATGAAGGCCCCCTTCCGCTTTCAAAATTATCAGCTTTCGCATCGCCCACCGGAGTCCTCTTGACAGGAACTCTCAAAGTCGGCACCACTCTTTTGATATTCTCCGAAGGAGTAGAGTCTCTCAAAGCCAGTTTTGGGCTACAATCTGACCTTCCCCCGCCGCCTCCGAACCCATTTGCTCGTTGCTTATTCTCTTTCCCTCCAGACCTCTTAATCCTCTTCGGAGAAGCAATCTGATTCAAGAACTTCAAAGGGCTTCTCGCATCGATATCCCCAAATCCCCGAAGAAAACCAAGTGATTTGGGGCTTTTCTTGACTGGAACCGCAATGGGTATTCCGTCTTCGAGACCTTCCATGAGCTCCCAAGCATTAATGACCTCAGCTTCTTCCCTCGGAGGGGACCTCTTCGGTTCTGCAACAGATTCTTTGTTGGGTAGGTCGTTGTCTAGTTTGAGAGCCCCATATGTGCTAGAAGTGAGAGACACCACATGGTTGAGGCACTCGCCATTCTTGTCCAGAATTTCTTGTTGGAGATCTTTCCTGAACAGTTTTGACGAAGCACAGCCCATTGATGTGTGAGGTTTCTCCGGTTTGTGTCTTCTTGTGCTTTGTATTTCCACATTGTGGGACTCTAGTTTGAATCTTTAACCGTTACCATGTCTGCAACGGACGGCAACGGTCGGAAAATTTCGAATAACATGGACATTTTTAGTAATTCGATTATGACCCCTCTCTTTGTAAAATCTTTAGTTTTGACCGTTCAGTTCAAAACCCTTACAAAACCGCCCCTTCTTGCTATATCAATTTACTTTTATGGACTTAAATTGTATTAAGGAGTCGTATTCTCACGTACCCAAAAACATATAAAAATAATTTATTCACTTTAATTTTTTTTCTTTTATTTTTTTACTACACTTTCTTTCTCATTGTGTTTTTTATATTATTTAATAACTATTTTTAAAATAAATTTTAAAATATTATTTTTTTATGAAACAAAAATCTGTTTTTGAGCATGAAATACTTTTAACCTATTTTTAATATTTTTAAATATATTTTAAAAATAATTTTTATATTCATGCATTATTTTATATATTTTTATATAATTATTTTATAAAACAATCATAAAAAAAATAAAAATAAAAATGATTAAAAGTTATTTTCTAAAAATATCTTATTTTTTATTTTTAAAAACAAAAAAAAATATTCTTAAAAACAGTTATAAAACAAACGATAAAATTTTCCACGAATCAAATTAGACTTTTACGTTCTAATGGGCCAGCCACAGGCACACTAGACACGTGTTCACTTTATAATATGGGCTTTGGGATGAATTCGGCCCAAAAAAGACACAAGGGTATGCAGTTTATAATCTGGGTTTTGGGGTGAATTCGGCCTAACTTCATTATTTTTTATTTTTTCATATTTTTGGGGAATACCTCCTGATCGAATTGAAGATGAGGTAATAGTCAACCGCTACTGTTGGGTCCAAGTCCAATGGGCGTGGCCCCTTGGTCAACAGGATTTCAATTATATGATACCCACTCTCATGAAAAATGGAATAAAATCAGCCAGTGATAAATGAATTAGGTGATGGATGGATGCATGGTTGAGCGCTGTTACGCTCGTGATCTGTGCGCTTGTGGGTCAGCCATTGCCGGTGTGATAGAGCCACGTGTCTCTTCTTCAACGAAGCCCCTTTTCATGCGGAGGACCCTGCACCATTGGGCCACATCGCCCTGGCTACCCGTGCCCCTGATCCAACCCATTGGCCCAAAAGTAAAATAAATAAATAAAATGCCAAACAAAATGATTTTATGAATTTTCTTCCAAGATCCTCTAGCTTGATTTTGAACATATTTTTTAATTTCAATTCAAACTAAATATATTTCATCTACGTGCAAATGATGGAATAGAACCCTCCACTTTGTTTTATCCTATTAATCGAATAGAACCTTCTAGTGTTAGGGTTTCGGGTTTCACTTTTATCAAAATGCAATTATTTTAAAACTTTGGGTATACCAACCATTGAATGTGATTTTTAGTAGATGGAATAAATACAATGATTATGCTTAGTCATAGTTGCTACATTTAATGTAACCATGCTAGACTGCCTTTTTCACTTGTTAGATTAAATAAAAATGGAATCTGAATTATTAAATATAAAAAGAATACAAGACCAATTTAGCTTAGAGACGAAATGTAATTGCCTGGTGGGCCCTGTGGTTAGGACAATTATTGAAGGTGACATCAAGTGGATGGATTAAGACTTTATGTATAGAACAAAATTCACGCATCCAGGATTCCGGATTTGATTGAGTGGGCATCGCCGTCTGATTTAATCGCACTGTTTCTGACTCTCTTTGCTCCCTGTTTCCAGCTTGGGATGGTTGTATGAGTTTGACCATTCTCTAATCACATTTTGTCTTCCCTATTTCTTAAGCTATGTGGCAAATTTTAGTTGGCAAATTATTTAGAAATTATTATTATTTTTTTCTCTTTTGAGACAAGTTCAAACAGCTTACGTCTGAAAATTTGATCAATTTCCTTGAATAGTCACCTAACTCTCTCAATATGTACCATAATAAAATCATTACACTTTTATTTATGAGTAACTTCCATTAATTTTAAGTTAAATTATATTTGATTTAAAATTTAATACTTAATTTTTATTTTAAGTATTAAAATTATTTAATAAGGCTAATTTAAAATTTATTATAAATTATTAATTTGATATATTTATCCTCATAAATTATAATTATGATAAAATTAATTAAATAACAATAGAAATTATAAAATAATAAAAAGATCATAAAAATAAATAGAACAAATAAAGGTAAAAAGATAAAATAAAAATATGAATTTAAGAATAAATTAATTATTTTTTATTACTTAAAATATATTTAATTTATTTAATATATTAAATTAAATTATTAAATCACTTTAAATTATTAAGTTAATTTATTAAATACTAGTTTAATTTCAAACTAATTTTTTTATTGACATTCAGAAGATAGAATTGTAACCTTGCATTGGGATGACACCTAGATTCTTTTTCATGCATTTAAATTGTAATCTATTATTTAATCATCCAATTAAAAAATAAAAAATAGTGTAAACAAATTAATTCCCATCTATGAGTACAAACATTAAAATAGTGTAACAAAATCAAATTAAATTTAAAAAAAATTAAATAAGACTATTTATAATTTGAAAAAAAAAATGGAAAAAATCAAAACATTAAAAATATATTTTTCCAACAATTTTTTTAATATCTATATATATATATATATATATTTTAAATTACAAATAAATTTTATTCTAAATAACCAAAAAAAAAAACTGTTTTCCACCGGCAAGTTACTCATGCTTCTTCACCTCCTCCTACTACCTTAGTGGATGGAAAAGAGAAAAAAAATCTCCAAAAGGTGTTATCATAAACAAAACAACACAAAATTTAACATGTTCCGGAACATGAGGGATAATAAAATTCATAAAGCTTGTAACCACGTTTTGTGCCCCCAAAAAAAAAGGTTCGGTTCTAGAACAAAAAAAGAAAAAAGGTTAGGTTCTGGAACCACAACAAAGAGAGATTCATCATGGCTAACGTAGAATACCTTTTTTGGCGGCGGCTTTTGTTGAGGTTGGCGCCACTAGAAACCAAAGGAAAGGCTTCGTCTCCACCTCTCCTTACTTTAACGTGGTTTTGACTATTCTTCCTTTGGGCCCCACCTTTTTTGTTTCTTTATATTCACACATCACTTTTATTTATTTGTTTTTTTCCTTCAATTTTTTTTTGGCTCGGCTTGATTTTGGTCCACTCCACGCCAAGCTCGTCACATGAACTGTGTAACAGCGCTGCGGTACAGTCACGCGGTTCCAAGGTGGCAAATCTCAATTCAGCCTTTTTTTTTTTAATTATTTATTTTTATTTTTTATTTTTCATTTTTTTATTTCAAGCTTTTAATTAACTTTCCCATATATATTAGTTTTTACAAGTATTGTTGATGCGGGGAAGACTATAGCTCCTCAATGTTTTCATCCCCTCAACTGAGAGCGATGCTTTCTTCCACCCTCCTTCAAAAAATGTTTGAGCAGGTGGTCCGACATACCCTTTGAAACTTTTGTCAGATTGGCGATAAAGCATATTGGTCTTATGAGGTTTTTTTAATGAATGCTTACTTCCCCTCTCAATTGAGTCATCACGAGCCTTTTATAGTGTTTGAAGCCTTATCAAATCGAAGATGGGGAGGCTCTTTGACTTCCGTAGTCATAATGATTACTTAGAAGGTGGTAGAGCAATCATTATCCCACAGGCGGTTGATAAAGATTGTTGGTGGGACGACTTGTCGTCTCACTTGTCCTTTCATTCTACAAGCATATACAGGGCAGGGCATAGTAGGTCGCCTGAAGAGACCTGAGGATGTTCTATCGAGTGCCGGCAAAATATGCTCAAGGGTCCTTAAAGTACAATTACTAGGTTCGGACTAGACGTCCGAACAGAGAGTAGGACTTGTCACGTGTCCATTAAAGGGGTACCTTGTGAGGTCAGGGTGGTCTACCACATGTCCGCTTAGGGGAGTTCCCTACAAGTATGACATGGTACATTCTTCTATTAAAATTTTTTTTTGAAAAAATAAAAATAAAAATTCACTTATATTAAGCATCTTAATTTTAATTACAATTAAAATGATTAAATATTCACATTTGTTTTCTATTTTTAAAATAAAAAATTGTGATAATTTTTATATAAGGTATAAATTTTTTTAAAGGTTCATATTAAAAAAAATTTTAATTGTTTAAAAAAATTAGAATATAAAAAAGTTACCATCTTAATTTCTAAATTTTTATAAAATTGTTTTTCAAAGATATGAAGTAATTTATACCTTTGATGTAATATATTCTACTCTTTATACAGACTTTATTACTAATTTAAATGCTGAAAACAAAAAAGGTATATTTTGATATTGAATATATTTATTAATTTTTATATAAAATATAAAATATAAAATATTTTAAAGATTTATATTAAAAATAATATTTAAAAAAATTATTTAGAAATTTTGGGATGCCAAATTGTTTAAAGTAATTTTTAATAAGGCAAGTCTTTAGAATTTCTAATTTTTTTTTTTATATATTTTCTCTTTTTAAATCCTAATGGAACTAAACTTTATAAATATAAAATATTATAGAAGCACGAGGGTTTGTTTGATAATTATTTTGGAGAATAGTTTTCTTTCTTCAAAACAAAAAAATAAAATTGTTTTGTTTTATATTATTTTCACTTTTTTTCTTTTAATGTTTAAAAAAATAATTATATATGTGTATAATGATTAAAAATAAAATACTAGATATAAAAATTATTTTTAAAAATATTTAAAATAAGTTTAAAATATTTTAGGTTTTCAAATAAATTTTTTTTTATAAAATATTAAAAAATAATTTTTAAAAACTATTTTTGAAAATAGTTATCAAACAAGTCCTAAAATTTTGAATTCCAACATGAGTTCATTTCCAGGAGTTGGACAAATCAAAAGCAAAACAATGGATTGCCTAATTTTCTGAATACCCAATTTGAGATTAAAAGATTACTTGTGTATAAATCATATGATCTATCCTTTCTTATTAAAGATGTCATAATATGTGTAGAATTCATTACAAATGGATTACCAGAGTTTGACTCTGCTTTGCATAATGTAAAAAGTAAAAACCACAAGACCAAGAAGAGCAAGGCATGATTTCAAATCCCAGTTAAAAATGAACCTTTTGGCATTGGTTGTGAATTAAAAATGGAATGATTTCATTTTCACGTGAACCACAAATGTCAAACTTATTCCCATTAGACTAAATCCGGTCATCAATTGAACCCTCTATATATTTATACATTGCAGGTTGACAAGAGGACCAGTTCTGTCCCCATGTCTCTCGTTTATCCCTTTTTCTAACACCCACATTATTTGGACTCACCATTATATACACGACTGGGACTGGGGAGCACCTCGTTTTGGTAGGTGCGATTATACCCATAGTAAAAATGGGTAACGAAGTATTTGAGAATGGGGGGAGACGATGAGAACGAGAGGGAGGAATGAAAAATGAAAAGTGAAAACAGAAAACCATGCAACCATGCCCTGTGCTCCATATACGGTGTGGTGGTGATGGGCCCCCATAGGCCATTTTTAAAGCTACTATAATGCGTAATCACCATCCGGATGGGCAAAAGGGAGAGCAATAATGGAAAGGGAGTGTTCCTTTTTGTTTCCATGTTAAGTAAAAAGGATGACAATGTATGCATATGTGGGCGCAGATGATGGGGGGAAGCAAAGATACAAAGCTGACAAGATTTCTTGAGGGAGATGAGATTGAATCCTCCCTCATATGCTGTCCTTGGCTCGTACTGATTCCTTCACACATCATGTTTCCATGTTTTCCGTTCGTTCTATTTTTCCTCCATCTCCCCCTAAGCCTCTCTCACAATCTCACCTCACACTACTCACTCTTCCATCAAATTCTGGACAGTCACCATGTGAGCAAGTGGACTTTGTTGTCATGAATTTCTTCAAATGCCCCTTCTTTTTTTCTTTTTGGGTTAGAAAGATTTTCATTTAAACAATTTCAGGGGGCAAGATATAGCTAATATGAATTAAAATCGAATGGGGGACCTCAATCAGACTTCAATTATTCAATTGGCATAATGATGCGTGTTTGATTATTTGGTTTTTATTATTTGGAACAAGGCGGTGCCTCCAAATGGACACCATGTCGTGAAAGACGACTCTGTGCCAATAATGGGAGCAAAGTATTAGGCCTTCTTACAAACACTTATGGGGCAATATAGAATCAAGTTGTTGAATATGTTTAGGTCCTGAGATAATCATTTTACAAAAAAAAAAATTGGAAGGCGAATTAAATTGATGTGGTGGTTGGTTTTGTGGGATGTTCGAAGACTTTAGGCGTGATAATTTGTATGTTGTTACGAGGTGAAAGCGAAGCAGTTGGCTGAAAAATGGGGAGTTGGTGAGTTAGTTAGTAGGGTGAAGACCAGATCCAAATCCCTGACTAATTTTCGTACCACAAATAACTAACTGTAATGCTTTGGCAGGAAGTTAAGCATATTGGAAAAATAAAATTGAAGTAGAATTGGATCTAGTGATCGGATCCTTTAATTGAGAATACAAGGGTGAGGGCGTGTGGTGCGTGGTGAGCTAAAATGGGAGTGTGGCTGGGAGCCAAAAGAGGAGGAAGCCGGTCAGTTAGGGAACGTGACGCAAAGAAGTGATTTGTACTCTTTTGACAAAAGCGTCCCAATCTTTTTAATCTCTCTCTTTCTCTGAAAACCACCGGGCACGAGTCAACAAGTTAAAACTCCCTCCAAAAATTCTATATTTCCTCTCTTTCCATTTTCACATTTCCATTCCTGTCCTTTTTATGTTTTTATATATATTTTTATTTTTTTATTTTCTTGCGAAACAAACGCACTTCCTTTTTAAAGTCTCCCATCCCATTCATACCACCACGGCACCACCTTCATACCATCTACTCTCCCTCTCTCTTTCTGGACTTTCTCTCTCCAAGCCAGAGTAGGATGCCACAGGTAGATCTAGAAACCCTAGTTTCAGTCTGCGGCGGCGGTGGTTGTGACCGGAAGATCGCTTGTGAAACACTAGCAGATGGCGATGTTGCACCAGAAGGAACAGATCTCCCAGAAGTTGCTCCTGATTTCCCGCCAGAATCTTTCTGTATTTCCAAAGACGCTGAACTCGATTGGTTCGATCGGAACGCGTTCTACGAGCGAAAAGAATCCACCAAAGGAAACTCCACTTCCACTAACTTGAATCCCAATCACAATTCCCATTCGAATTCTTCTTCTCAGCGATTTTCTTTGAATTTGAAGTCTAAGGCTTCGATCATTGGGTTGCCGAAGCCACAGAAACCTTGCTATACTGATGCGAAGATCCGGCGGAACTGTCGAGCGTCAAATACGCGACTGTTCCTGAAACGGACCGAGCCTACAGGGAAATCTGCGGTTCCGATGGCGGAACCGTCGTCGCC
The DNA here is from genome assembly GCF_004353265.1 of Vitis riparia. Taxonomy (NCBI): domain Eukaryota; kingdom Viridiplantae; phylum Streptophyta; class Magnoliopsida; order Vitales; family Vitaceae; genus Vitis; species Vitis riparia. The sequence continues at coordinate 17,491,973 of NC_048438.1, forward strand.
GAAGGTTTCTTGTATGGGAAGAGTGAGATCGAAGAAGGACCGAAGCCGTCGATTAAGAAACCGACAACGGTCAATGAAATCGCCGGCGGAGATGGCGACGGCGGCAGCGGAAGCAAAGATGATAAGATCAAAATCCGGAAAACATAAAAAAGGTGGATTCTGGAAGAACCTTAAGTCGATATTCCGGACCGGTGGCCGAGCAAAGCCAATCAAGGGAGTTCCGGAGCCGCCAAAACAGTCATCTCCAAGAAACAGCTTCACAGCCAGAGCACGGGAGATGCACACAAGCGAACCGGAGTCGGAGCCTCCCACTCTGGGAGGGGTGCAGCGATTCGCATCCGGTAGGAGATCCGATTCGTGGATAGGCGATATGGAAGTAGACGTGGCAAAATCAGAGTCGTTGGATCGGGATTTCATATGGAGACGACGTGCGATGGCCCCACCAAAGGAAGTTGATTGCGGTCGTGATTGGCAGCATGCGGGACCCGCCTCAGCTTAAATGGTTGTTGGGCTGACGCCTCACCCCCACCTTTTTAAGGTAGAAAGTAAAAAAACTAGAGTTTTCGGCGTATTGGATTTTGGATTTTATTTTTCCTCCGCTCATTTGATATAAATGTTGAAATGATATGATTTTTGTAAATATATAAGGAATGGTTTTGGAGTGAGCACCTGTAAATTTGCCTCTAATTTTAATAAAAGCAATTCGTGGAAGCCCACTGTTTCGGTGAATTTTCGGATTTTGGAATGGAGTCTGAGAAATTAGGTTTTAATTGAAACTTAGATTTCAATCTTTGAATCTATAGTTTAGATAATTAAACGGAGTTTATTTATAAAAAGGTACTCAATTTATCAAACAAATTAGGAAAAAGAAAACACATAAATATAATTCGTTAAATTTCTCTAATTTTTATTAATTTTCCAAATAATTGAATTTTTAAGAGATGAAAAGAAAATTTTTAATTAATTATAATAAAAATAAGGCTAAAAGCATGAATCGGGCAAAATGCAGCAACGAATGACCAGGGCCTCCTCGTAAATAGAGTAACTGCTAGCTGGTGAGATCAAGGGCTCCAGGCTCCAGACCTTCAACCCAAGCACACAGAATATCTTTGGATATGTTAAAACAGGGGAAAAAAAAAAATCAAAATAAGGTAGTTGAGGAAAATGGGGAACACGCAATGACACATTGATGGTGATGGTCGTTGGTAATTTAAAGATTCAAATAATATTATTAACAAAATATGGTGATCGGTCCATAATCATGCGGTTCATTTAAGGTATGGGTCAAAGAAATTGATCGTTGCCCTTCATTCAATTTTGTTTGAAGTGTGGAATGGTCTTAGTATGCATTGATTTTTGTGGGTGGTGGGTCTGAGTCTTTGTTTTATAAAGCCAAGCCATCACTGCCATTGACTCCTAGGGTACATTTAATTATGTCACTAATGAATTTTGAGGAGTTTGGTGCCTCTCTGCCGACCCCTTCTTTCTTTGAAAATCACTTGATTACACTCATTGTCTGCTGTTGTTTTTAAAGTATAATTACCAGAAAGAGAAACCCTATCATCGGATAAAAAATTATTCTCAATAGGAAAAATAATTTTAAACTTATAACAATTTTTGCCAGAAAGAAAAGAAGAAGAATTGGTTTTTTTGTCAACTTGGAAATCGTCTTATGAAAACACGATTTCTAAAAAAAAAAATTAAAAATTACTACCCCAGGAAATCATCTCTTCACCACCCAAATTTCAAACTTTTATATATTTTAATATATTTAATTATCTTCATATTATAAAAACAAATAATACAATTTAATATAAAAATATATTATAAATCCATTTTAAAATTAAAAAATTTAATTATACACGTATAATTATTATAAATATATATTATAAAATTAATTAATTTAATTTACTAAATTTAATATAAGATAAATAATATTTATCTATTGTTTTTTTTTTTTCACTTTGCAATTAAAAAAAACTATTATCAATTTATATGAAAAAATGAGTTTTAAAAAACAAATTTGTTATTAATTTATTAAATAATTATTTACAAAATAAATAATTTTGTTTTGTTTTAATTTTAAAATTAATTATATTATATAAATTTTAAAGTTAAAAATATTAATATTTTAAGTTAAAATTTCATGTGTTGTCATAACTCTTATAACCTATTATACTTCATCACACAAATTTGAAGACCGTTTGCTACTCTCTCATCGCTAGCCCATAGGTATAGGAGAATCTTACCTATTGCATGTGTTGTCATTTTCACTCATCTAATATTCCGCCAATTTGACTATTATACTCCACTAATTTGACTGTTATACTCCACATACACACAACACTCATCCTACCTTTTTCCAACTTCTCATACATTATAAATTACCTTCTTCATTCTCATTTTCACCTTCAAACTTTTTCACTTTTTATTTTCTCCATCTTCCACACTTGAAACTCAATTTTTCACTTATCAGTTTTTCACCTTCATCACTTCCATCTATATCCATCGTTCTCTTTGGTATACTTCTAAGCATATCTCCTCTTTTTTCTTTGACACTCACGCTGTTTATAAGGTAATATTTTTGCTTTATTTTTATTTCAAGTTATTTTATAATGTATAGTTTTTATTATTATATACGTTTTTAAATTTATTTGGATTATGTAATATTTGTTTGAATAATATTTATTGGAAATTATTATTTTAAATAGATTAAATCATTCAAAAAATAAAATATATATTATTTTATTTGTAGGTAATATTTTTGCCTTTATTTTATATTTATTGTGTAATACATGATAGATATTTATTGTTATATGTATTTTTTTTTAATTTATTGGATTTATGGTAATTTTGTTAGAATATTATTTGTTGTAAATTATCATTATATAAAGATAAATTAATTCATTCATTTAAAAAGTAATTGTGTATAATATAAAATATAACCGTGAGTATTAAATGTATATATAATATGTATTAAAATATTAAAATATTATATACATTTAAATATCCATTTTAAAAAAGAAAAGAAAGATATAATTGTAAAATATTAGAATATATAATAAAATAAAATAAATAAATTTAGTAATGGTTGTTAGTGTTTAATTATTTTTTTGCATATAATATTATTTAAAAAATATTAAAATATAAGAAATATAAGTAAAAAATTATCCCAAATTATGAATCTACCTTCTATATTTTATAAAAAATAATATTAGTCTTAAATTATTGAAAAAATTCTTGTAAGATATTGAGAGATCAAAATAAAAAAATAAATAAAAGTAGAAATAAAACTAAAAAATTATTTGATTTATTTAAATGGATATTTTAATGTATAATATATATATATATATATAAGTAATTATGTATAATATAAAATAGTAACGGTGAGTATTAAAGGTATATAATATATATTTAAATATTAAAATATTATATACATTTCAATATCCATTTTAAAAAAGAAAAGAAAGATATAATTGTAAAATGTTAGAATATATAATAAAATAAAATAAATAAATTTAGTAATGGTTGTTAGTATTAAATTATTTTTTTGCATATAATATTATTTAAAAAATATTAAAATATAAGAAATATAAGTAGAACATTATCTGAGAGTTGGTCTTATCTTATATAATATGTAAATGTACATTTAAAATGTTATATTATATACATTTAAATATCCATTTTAAAAAAGAAAAGAAATATATTGTAACGGACAATGCACCATAATATTAGTAAAATAAATTTGCAAAATACATATTGTATATCAATTATTATCATAAAGTTTATTGATGATGATACTTCTTTGTTGATCTTTTGAATAGGTTTGATAATGGACGGTTACACCACAGTGTTGTGTTATACTAGGGGTGAAATTATTGATTGTAAATTTGGGGTATGTTATAATCGTCCTCCTAAGAAAGATGTTTTAATCAATAGTATGATAACATTTGATGAGTTAGAAACAAAATTATGTCATGCTCTGAATATTAATCGTACTTACACCAAGTTAAATATGGTGTTCTGATATCTAGTTCCCTTTCCAAATGGTAGGGTACTGTTAATTATGTCCCTTTGTCTATTCGAAATAATGGTGATGTGAGCATAATGTTTACTATTGTCGCACAATCTCCTCCTCCAAATTCTATTGAAATGTATTCTCAAACTTCTTCCATTGATTATCACCCCATGCCTAGTAGCTTTACTACCCCAATGCATGTTGAAAGTCTAGGTCTAAGTCAACAAATAGTAGAAGAGAACACATCTTCCCTTATGTATATGCAAAGTTATGATAATGATACGGAACCTATAGTTAGGGTAGATATGGTGGGGGTTACTGATTCGATTGTAATGACAGTTGGAAATTATGTTGATATTTTACCTGGAAATGATGATGACAATGTGAAGTTATTTGATGAAGATGATGGTAATGAAGATATTATGGACAGAGAGGATAATGAAAATACAGAAAATGATGTATCATTGGTAGGTGGTGGTGAACATGATGTCCCTTTCCCAATATTTAGAGAATTGAATTGGGATGTAATTAACTTCATGGCTGACAAGGATTTAATAGCACGCACTAGCTTATGGAATGAATCACATGAATTAATTAAGGGTTTGTGGTTTGAAAGTAAGGTAGACTTACAATATGCTGTTAAACGTTATTCCATGTGTAGGAATCAACATTTGATTGTTGTTGAATCTGAGCCAAATATGTGGGCTGTAAAGTGTAAAAAATGGTCTGAGGGTTGTAATTGGAGGCTTCGTGCATGTTGTCGTAAATCTCATGGTTTGTTTGAGATAACAAAGTACATATGTCCTCACACTTGTGTTTACCCTAAACTATCACAAGACCACTCACAATTAGACTCCACATTCATTACACAAGAAGTTCAAAATGTAGTCCAAAGTGATCACACAATTTCAATTGTTGCATTACATCAAATAGTGAAAGATAAATTTGGTTATAATGTTCATCACAAGAGGATTTGGGAAGCAAAAAAGAAAACAATCATAAGGATATTTGGTGATTGGGATGAATCTTATCAAACTTTACCTAGGTGGATGAATATTGTTAAACTTACTAAGCTTGGGACTAAGGTTGTTTGGACCTGTAACAAAATGAGAGAACCTGATACATCATGTGCATCAATACGGGATGCTCGACACATCTCTCGATATAGCCAAGCTAGGCAAGCACTACCTCAACTGTAAGTACTAGTAACTCCAAGATCCTCAAGTAGTGGTAAAAACATTAAGTGTACCCTATTGTTCGATTTATCCGCAAAAAGAAAACCTCCAATCAATTGTAAGATGTATGCCCTAGCATAGCATCTCACGGACTCCACATTAGCATCAGGTGGCAATGAAGGAAAATGCTCTGTCAACCAAGTCAAACGAAGTCTTTGTCCAGATATATTTCCATCTTCAGGCACCACTCCTAACAATGTAGCACACACCTCTCTCCAATCCAAGCATGTGGTGCCACTAACTGCAACATCATCAATCGGTAAGGCTAAAATAATGCTAACATCTTGAAGTGTAATGGTACACTCTCCCTGAGGTACATGGATAGTGTGGGTCTCAGGGCGCCATCTCTCTATGAATGCTATAATAAGGTGCAAATCTAATGAAATGAAACCTAATCGGGCAACACCATAAAATCCAGATTGTTGCAAATATGGAATGATACGTGCATCCAAAACACTATTACGATAAAAACTTGTTTCACGATGTCGACAATGGAGCTCTCCGATATCATTTCATTCCCATATAAGCGAAGATTAGTGTACTTTCTGGTTATACAGAACAAAACGATCTACAGGTCCAGGATCCATAAGAATGTATTCCCTACATCATTTAAATATTTTTTAATATTTTAATATTATAATATTTTATAATTATATCTTTATTTTTTTAAAATGGATATTGAAATGTATATAATATTTTAATATTTAAATATATATTATATACTTTTTATACTCACCATTACTATTTTATATTATACACAATTACTTATATATATATATATATATATATATATATATATATATATATATATATATATATATTATACATTAAAATATCCATTTAAATAAATGAAATAATATTTTAGTTTTATTTCTAGTTTTATTTATTTTTTATTTTTATCTTTCAATATCTTACAAGAATTTTTTCAATAATTTAAGACTAATATTAATTTTTATAAAATATAGAAGATAAATTCAATTTTTTTTTTTTAAATAGATGATTTTTTTGGAAACCGTCTTTTTAAAAGATGATTTTTGAGTGGTTAATTTTTTTTATATATATTTGTTTTTGTGGAAATCGTTTTCTCAAAAGACGATTTCTGAGTGAGTAATTTTTTTAATATGTTTGTTAGGGTGGAAATCGTCTTTTCAAAATACGATTTTTGAAGGATTAATTTTTTTTTTTTTTTTTTTTTTATATTCGTTTTGGTGGAAATCGTATTTTCAAAAGACGATTTCTAAGTTCACAAAAAAAACAACTCTCCTTCTCTCCTGACAAAAACTGCTGTAGATTTGGAATTACTTTTCGATAATTTAAGAATAATTTTTGAAGCACTTCGGCTCATGGCCTGTTCACCCGTGTTTTGTGGGGAATAAAAGGCAAAAGAGGACATAATTTGAAAGTGAAATCTTTGAGTTAAGAATGGGCCGACGGCATGCATATTTAGTGTTTAATACGATGGATGGGCTTGAATATGAAACATGTAAAAGAGGGATGAAAAAGGCTTGGATCATTTTCATTTTTGGAGGCAATCATCTATGTCCACGCATGATCTTGATTTATGTAAAGGAGGGATGAAAAAGGCCTGGATCATTTTCATTTTTGGAGGCAATCATCTATGTCCACGCATGATCTTGATCCCTCAGTGTCTAAAATGGAAATCATTGAAAGAAATTATTATCATGTTTGGAATATATTTGATGGTGATGATGATGAAATACAGAAGGTCTACATTTTAGTAGATCAAGAGACAACTTCATACATGGAAGATGGAAAAACACAGAGCCAATCCTTGCTACTAAGACGGTGAATTGGAGATTAGATTAGAAAGCATTGCCATCTGGAGTCTCATCATAAAGCTGAATGCGTCGGCCATTGAGAGGCTGGAGAGGGCGTGAGTTGTCCTTGCAATCGGAATTCAAAGGAGCCTTTAGAGCAGCAACCTGGTCCTTGGATATATCTCTGATCTTGCCCAGGATGTGCCATGCAACTTTCTCGGAGCAGGGAGGAGTAGTGAGAGAACCCATGTATCTGTAATACCTGCGGGTGTTTCGCCTGATGAGCTTAGTGTCCATCGTCCCTAGAGAAACTTGAGATTGCTCATTGCTTGCACAAACATCCTTGGCCAGCTCATCTAACTTATTCTTCAACTGCACCCATGTCCAAATCCCAATTATGGCCTTGTTTATAACTTATAATAAGACCTAACGTCCTAAGCTAATAATAATCATGAGCGAGAGAGAGAGAGAGAGACAAGACATGTATGTACCTTGGAGAGGAGGGGATCAGCATCACCATATTGGTAGAGGATGCCCACAACTGCTATGTTTCCATCATCAGTTCTGTGGACTAGATGCAGCTCTGCTGGATACCTGGCAAACCAAATCCCATCAACCCAATAATATCCAAGGGTAAAGGTAAAAATACATGTCTTCAATTGGTCAAGCCCTATATCATTAGGCCCATTGAGTGGACCACCAACCGACTGAAGCCTCCTTGGTTGTATTAGACTCTTACTACTAAAGGGATAGAGAAAGAGAGGGAGGTCTTACTGGAGTCCATCAATACGGTGCTCAGAAGGAGAGTGCCAGTGCATTTGCTTCAAGCTGTAGTTCTTACCATCTACTAACAACACTCCCACGTCTTCGTCAAAGCGCACCTGCCAATTTTCACCGTGAAAACCATTCTGCTGCTTCACCCTAACTATCAATCACTGATGTAAATCACATAATAGTATGATAGGTTAATAATTCCAAGCCCAGTCCCCTTTGTCTAGTCTTTTACAAAAATAGAAGGTTAAATAGAATATAGGTCATAACTAGTAATTCCATCCCAAATGATACTATAGAATAATCCTACTGCTAATGTCCTTAATGGTATGGTCGGCCCACTCAGCATTATGGCTGGGCCTGAACTGCTGGACTTGGGCTGGCACCACTTTTTGGCAAGTTCTGGACTCTTCCTCTCAAACTAATCCAATCGGAATGTAAAACAATGTCACCGAATTTGGTATCAAACTGCATAATCTGAATCCATACATGACGTAATATTCCACTTTTCGATACGTATCAAATCATTATTATATTCAGGCCCTAAATAATATACACGTCAGGCTACCACCTTGATCTACATACCTGATAAAAGAAGCCGTATTATTCTTTGAAATTAATGGAAAATATGACATAAATACCTCTTCTTTTCGTCCAAAATTTTTAGTCGGCATGAAAGCTTTTCCATTCACAAAATCACTTCATGCTTATCATTTTTATTTTTAAATCTCAAAAAAATAAAAAATAAAAACCCATTATTTGTATCAGCTTCTCACCAAGTTACCCATGGTATGAACATAAAAAGAAGTGAGAATAAAATGGCGAAAAAAAAAAGAAAGAAAAGATGAAGTGCAAACCCCAACGTTGAAGCCATTGTTAACCAAAGTGGATTTTCCAGGACGATAATTTCTGGATAAGGGTTTCAAATTTGGATTAAGCTCAGTTTGGTTGGTGATTATGTCAACTGGAGACTGCGATTTCCCAACTACGCATTCTTGGAATTGCGGATGCAACTTTCCCCAGTTGGCTGGTCCCATTTGTCCCGTGTAACTGAACGGAACTTCTTCCAGCTCTGATGCCATCCCATGCACAAATTTATTCAAAAAACCAACAAAAAAAAAGTTTTAAAAAAAGAGAAGTGAATGGTGATTGGTGACAGTAAGAAGAAGAAGATGAATGAGAGAGAATAAGGATACCCTCCGTGGTAAAGGCAAAAGCAGGAACATGCAGTAAAGCGAAAGCGAGGATGATGAAGCAGAAGGAGGAGGAGGATGGAGCGGCCATTGCTAGTCTCATGAAAATACTCGTCAATATCTTGGGTGTATAGAGCTGGCTTTATATGTTCTCCAATATGCCTTAAAAGAACTAGTGGTTGGACTCCTCTCCACCACCACCCTCCAAGGCCTTCTCCCAATTTTAGAGAGCTTCTCACCTAAACTTTTGTGGCACCTTTGCTTTCTCCCTCTCCCCTATTTATATGCACATCATCTTTCCTCCCACTCATTAGGCTGACCTTTTTTTATTTTTTTATTTTTTTTGGGGTGTTTTAGTTTTAACCAACTAACAACAACCCATTATTGGGAAAAGACACATTTAGTAAATTATTATTATTTATTTTATTTATGTTTTATTACAAATTATTTTAAAATTAATTATTATGACACCATATGCCAACCCATGAAAATCTAATTCTCACCATTTCTTATCATCATTTACTCAACTATTTTCATTTTTATCATTTCTCTTGCCACTTGATTTAACCAGTGACCATAAAAGTATTTATTAAAGAAAAAAAAGAAGTGAAAATGGAAGTGAAGGCAGCAAAAACACTACCATCTTGGACCAAAACTCAAAGCAATTTAGCTGAAGAGGAAATGGAAGTTAATGGAGGATTCAAAATAGGACCATATTGGTCTTCAATCCAAAAACCCATCAATCTCCACCCCTTAACTCCTCTACCTGAAATCTGGTTGTATTTTCAGGATTTAAGAAAAAGTTATTTTTTCAAAAGGAATTTCAAGCTTAAAGTAAGTGCTGGGCATTTCCCAAATCCAATGTAGCACACTACTCAAAGGTCATCAATTAATGGATGCTTCATGTTTGCTCTATTCATTTCAACCACTCATTGCCTTAGTGGGCTCCTCTCTCCAGTCTCCACCTCAAACATTTACCCTACTGTCAGAGTCCTGTGCTTTTTGGTTTTCGTCTTTTTATTAGTAATAATCCTTTAACTCACCTCTCTAACAAACACAACCTTGATTTTTGGTTGCCACCCAGTAGAAAAAATATATTAGGCAAGCAGTGAGGGCTTAAGCATCGAATTCAGTTCATATTTTTTAGTCATATTTGGCATATGAAATCTTAAAGAAATTATTGAAGGTTAAGAGACTGCCAGACTTGGACTGTAGTGTTCCAATTGTCTGAAAACATTAAGTATATGCTGAATCACGGGCATGGTGTAGACTTGATAATAAGTTTTAATAAAAATGAATAGAAAGGGGTATGTTTGGACAGGAAGCTCCAAATCACAAATCCAATCCCATGATGGCAGGATCCCATCAGGGTAAAAGCAGTGGAACAAATGTAAAGACATCTACACATGACTGGATGGTATCAGCATCTCAACTTTTTTTTTTAGTCTAAAGACAAACACAACCTTACAGAGTTACAGTGGATGGCAACCCTACCAATCCTCAAAGCACATGCCCATCCCTAAGCTTTTTGTGTCTCCATACCACACTTTCGATTTGGTCCCTATTTCTCCCAATCAAAATAGACATTACAACTGTAGAACATATGAGATATAAGTCAGTCAGTGGTAGGACTTCAGCATACTGTGGCATATATGACCCACACCCAGACAACCAACTTAAAAGAATAATTATTTTAAAAAATAATACAATGCCTAAATGAGCTGATTTGACCCCGTAAATGAGATAAATAAAGGAAACAATTTTTAGAAGTTTTAAAACTATTCAAAAATACTTTTATATATATATATATATAAAATCTCTATGTGAGAACAATCTCTCCCTAAAAAATTAGAAAGAGAAGAATACATTTTCTTATATCCCCTCAAAACAAAAAGAAAGAATACAATTTTTCTTTCTAAAAATACAGAAGTCCTTTCTCTTGAATTTTTTTTCTATTTCCTCCGTGAAAACAAAAGTTAAAGCTCTTATGACACTCATATTCGTAGTTCTATTTATGACTAGAGACTAGAAAATTGATTAATAAAACAACCAATTAAAATTCTTAGACATCTAAAAAGTTACCTGAAAGTCTTATTTTATATCATAACTGATCACACATATTTTACATCAACCAACCCAGATTCAAGTTCTGAGGAAATAATCTGGGATGATGAAATTTGGAATATATATATATATTATTCTGATCTGTTAGATAGGACAAATGAAAAGGCAGAGCCAGTCCAATCAGAAATACTTTATGAAATGTGTCATCCCCACCAAGTCCCATTTGGGAAGTGAGGAGCAAGGGACCTATCAATTATCGATAGCAACAAGAAGTGATGTTAAAAGACAGAACAGCTATTCATCAGAAACCCACTGATTAGAACAGGGAAACATATTTTAAACGGGTTACTACAACCTCTAGTGAGATGTAATTAAGTTTTAGCCCTAGGAAACAATAAGTAAATAACTAAAATTACAGAGACACAAGATCATATTATATATCATGTTTACTAAAACAAGAACATCGTTAACTGTAACATAAATGAGAAAAATGGCATGATGACAGAAGAATCATATTTGTACTCAAAAAAAAAAAAAAAAAAAGTAACAATCAACTATTGTGGACCATCATAAATACAAAGTGGAACAGGAAGAAGACAGGATATGAAAGGGGCATAAAATTGGGATATGCATGAACCCTCTCCTCTTAAAGTGCAGGAATCAGATACCATATCCTGGGATATCACAATGCACTCAAGAAACAAAAAATTATGCAAGGTGAGAATATGATGGAAGTCTCGTATTAGTGACCATGTATCAATCCACCTGTCACAGAGAATGGCTAGACCAGGTGCTACCTGTTGACAACTCTTTTCTTCTAAGCTTCAAGCTCAGATAAGGATGGATTCTCCATCTGTCAACTTGAATATACTACAGCCCTACATTGTGGAGGACCACAGACCACACTATGAAAGTTCTAGAGATCTTTTTTTTTTTGAAGAAGACCTTTTCAAGCAAATTTCTATCAATAATGCAGCTACTTCAGAAAATTTTGAATAATTACATGGAGGAGAGGAGAAAGGGGCCAGGGTACTATGGCTTTAATTTTTCCCTTTCCTGTGTAGGTTACTAAAATATAGTAACCAATCATACTAGTGTACATTATCCCAGTCGTTTAGTCGACAAACCAGCCTGGCCTCAATCTTGTCTGCATGTGAAGGGCACCACATCCTATCACAAGCTAAGTCATTGGAGAGCTCCTAATTTTTAGACTCCAAATGAGTGTTGAACAAAGATTCTTCACTGTTTTGAACACTAATCAGCAACAAAGGAAGAGTGAATGGAAAGGGGAAGTGTGGGTGGGCAACTAGAAACGCAAACATTTGGAGAAATACACCTATTGAATCTGGTCCAACACTAAAAAATAGGGGGTAATGTCCCCCAAATCAGCCGAAGGCATCAAAGCGAAAACTCCTACATTGACATTAATGAAAAAATAAAAATGTTACGGTGTCATGAGATGCAACCATTTCCCTGGCAGACCCAGCACCAAGTTAGAGCACCTCCATTCCATTATAATTGAAATACAAGATGATACGATGGGTACACATGTAGAGGCATTTTAGATATGACAACAAAGTTCAGATGCTACAAACAAAACAGAATGCAGATAATATACAAAAGCATAAAGGCCTTGAACACTTCTTGAAATTTTTGCTTATTGAAGAGCATATGTTGCTTTTAGATATTCCACAATTTCTGCACTTTCAAACATTTTCACTCCAGTGTTTGGATCTTCTAAATAAGGTGCCTGTCAACCATAGTAGGAGTTAAAACAATCCTTTACCATTCTATGCCATGTGACACAATAAATGAAAAAAATGCCATAGATGAGAATAATTGTCACAGAACAAAAAGGAGAATACCTGAAAATGTCTAGCTTTCTGATACAGTACTTGACGTTTTGGGCTGCCACGGGCACAACTGCATAACCATAGTATTTGAATAGAGCCTCAGTACAGAAAAAGATAAATACCCAAAGATATCAAAATAATTAAATGCGTCTCTAGAGCTAAGAAATAGAGGAAAAACCACAAAAAAAAGGTCAGTGGAAATAATTGCTGTGCATTTCTAACTTTGTATCTAATTTCCATAGTGTTTCTGAAACATCATCAAGATTTTCAGCTTCTTAGGCCAACTAAAACACATTCGAAAATTCTTTTTTTCCTTTTCCCTTTTTTTGGGTTTACTTCCTTCCCACTAGATTCAAACTGTTTGATGAACATGGCCACTTCCCCACAATGTTACATCCTTAATTCATGAGACTCTCATCTACCCTATTTCTACTTCCACAAAAACCATAGGCTTGCAACCTATGGCAGATACAACTCTGGATTCAACTCATTCAAGAACAAAATAACTTTTTTGGACCATCTTCAATTCTTAGTCTCCAAAGTGAAACCAAAATTAAATGGATATAAAGCGTAAGAAACTTTGAATCTGGAGCCAGCAATGCATGACGTAATCCCAATAGATTCATATAAAGTTTTATTCTGTCTGATAATTCCAATGTTTGGCTAGTACAGGAATGGAATCAAACCTGGAACCTCTAGCATCCCTACCCCAACCAACCCCTTGCCACTGGAACCAAGACTGAAGCACATTTTTTCTTCTCTTCTGTATGTGTATTAATATTGATTTTGAATTAGCTTTGAAATTGTTACAAGAATATTTGTTTCAATTTCCTTTGGTCAAATCAATGGCAATACTGCACTAATTTATAATTATAGAAAAAAAAAAAAAAAAAAACAGCAGCAGTTAAAGAATGCAGTAGAACAAAAGCTTGAAAATAACTCAGAAACAAGAATATTGTGAGGAATCTAGCCAGTTCAAAGGACCACATCTAGACTTTACCTGCGTAGTATGTGTGGTAACTCTAGCTCAACAATCACTTCTCGTACAACTTTGCAGAATGGAGAAGCCTGAGAATGAAGATGGGAAACTTCACAACAAATGCCAAAAATGCTAGCTACTTATTTCACAATAAACCAGGCAAGGCCAAGAAATCAAAGACTTGCATCTTAATTTAGCACCTCCACAACTAGCCATATGCATTAATCTACAAATTTCAAATATTATTGGTCCTCTACTAACCTCATATGCCCATAGTTCAAGTGGTTTGGGTGGTAGCTTTGACAGTGTATAAGAGCTCCCCTGCAGAAGTGGCAATATTAGATGGTTCGAGGTGAGTCTGTATACCATAACATTTTTTAATGCAGTAAACTTCAATACCTCCACATAAGCCTTGACTTAATTTCATTAGCAGAAATACTTGCCCAAAAAATACATATCAATGACACATTTTCAAAGGTTTGTCCTCAAAAATTTTAGAAAAACTAGTAAAACCGTATGTTATATCAACATTATCGATAAGCAAATGAAAACTCCACTGGACTGAATTCAAATTTTAATATAAAACTTTTACTAAGGATGGTTCAAACCCATTTTCTTAAGTTTTAATTATTCAGCCTCGTTTTTGTGTTATCTTGACAAGGCTTTATTAAATTTTTCAAAAAGAAAAAAATCGAAATAAAGAGAATTACTGAATAAGTAAAAGAGAATTTTAATAATTATTTTTAAAAATTGATCTTTTTTTTTTTTGACAATTTTTTACCATAAGCAAACATCTTTTAAACTCTCTAAAAAATAATTTAAGAACAACTTGAAAAGAAGTCATAATCATACCAGTAGCTCAGAAAGAACATTTAGTTTCCAAATTATAGCATTTACTGAAACAAAGTTAATGTATAAATAATATGTATAAATAATCGTTTCTTGAATAGATTTTTGTTTATACTAGTGCATGTTTGTCCTCCCTCACTTATCCATCAAGATTAAATAATCTTACATCAAAATTAAAGAAAATTACCAAATTATCAAACCTACACAATAAGTGTCAAAATTAAGCAAAATCACCAAATTTAAATCATCTTACGTCAAATTCACAAAGATAAAATAATCTCATTTAGAATAGGGAGATATGGTAAAAGTTATTAATCAAATTTACCATAACAAAATAATAGAAATTAAAAAATTAATCAAAAAATAAAATCAAAGAACAGAAAGCAAAAAAAAAAAAAAAAAACAGAAAGGGAAGAAGAAGAAGAAGAAGAAAAAGGTAATCATTACATACTTATCAATCATGTTAATATCTCTTTGTTACCATTACATACTTATTATTAATAATGTTAATATCTCATTTTTTTTAACAAGGATAAAATGGTAATCATTCATGTAATATGAAGCAAACTTGTATTATAACATATTTACTACTATCTCACCTTTAAGAAAGATTTGAGGAGGAGATGACCAATGCAATAAAATTAGATGTTGGATATAGATGAGAATAATTCATGCAATATGGTTTTTTTGGGTAAAAGAAAGTCTACAAACATTTGAGACATTTATAATTTTAAACATAAGTGATATTGTTGCCATTTTTCAATAGGTAAAGGAGGAAATGAAAATGGTGGGTGGTAAGGGATAAACAGGCGGGTTTGTTTATGAAATAATAGAACAAATTAATGATATATTTTTAATAGGTGAGAATTAGAGAGATTATTGATAGGATGAGAACAAGAAAAGTTTGGTTATGTGGGAATAGTAACAGGTGGATTGCATGAAAAGCCTTGAATATATCAAATAGTAAAAGAAATAAACAATATGCTTTTAATCAGTGAAATATTTAGAGAAATTATAGCCAGGATATGAGGGGATATAAGTTATAAAATAAGGTAATTTGAGGAAAGAAGGACTTCTATAAAGCATAAATATAGATATAAATGTACAAATTAAGAAAAACCATCTGACCTTCCCCATGCGACCAATCATGGCAAAACCTGCTGTCAAAGTCTACAATAGAATGAGTCAGAATACAAAAAACAATAAACTTTCCAAAATCCACTTTCCACAGATTGGCATACAGAGTTGACCACTAACCGTTAGTAGACCAAGTGACAACATAAAAGGGACATTTCCATCACCTATAGAAAAGAGATAAATGGAATATAATTAATACCATTGTGGAACACAGTAAGAAGAGCACAATGCACAAGGAGATGTCAAAAATGCAAATTAAAAATCATTTAAACCTCTAATGAGAAAAACCATCATCTAAATCCAAAGAAAGCCATAGTAAGGGACTTTTCATTAGCAGTGAGTCTTATTTATACCAAAGTGGAATTCTCTCAATCTAATAATGTAGAATTTTGTTATCTTCCTCTGTCATAGATGTGCAATTTATTGATGATTAACTGATGAGAAAACAATCAACTGCCTGAAACAAATCCACTGAAACTAGATTGGTGTAATGAGGTATACCATATTTCCCAACCAAATACTTAATTATGTCATCCGATTCATACATTGCAACTCCTGTGTTTGGATCCACCTGCACTTAGAAACAAAATTTTGAAGCTTAGCACCTGTTTGGACGCACCCCTTGTGCATAATAAGCTTTAATCCAAAGGCTTGATGTTTTAAGAGATGCAAATTATGATACTAAAAAACTAAAATTTAAAATAGAAGTATAAAAGTGATGTGGGCTGTCAGTTGGCCAGATGTAAGGCTCCAGTGGCCTTAATTAGGACAAAACAGGGTACAGCATTCTAGAGTTCCAAGATAAAAATCAAGAACTCAGCAGACTGAAATGGCAATTTTTTTGGTTGCAGTGATCTCAACCCAGAAAATAGGGCACATCAAGCCGCATTTTGAACTGACATACCAACAGGGTACCACACTTCACTGTCTCCACCTTATCTTTACAATTTTTGATACTCATTCATCACCTTCCCCACTTGCATTGTCAACTTACACAGCTCTATTGAATATTAACCACCTAGGTTAAACACCACAGTTGATTAATCATCAAGATTGATATGGTTTTATGGTTTTCAGTGCAATCCAACTCAAAGACCGAATCAAATTGCCTGGGGGTATGGTTTCTAGGTAACTAACCTGGGCCAACTTCTAAAACATTAAAAGCAAGAAGTCATAAATAAGAACCAATAAACTACAAGAGTTGCATCTATATTAGCTTTCTCTTAAATATTTTTAGAAGGGATATTAAGTTAACTACCTTGGACCAAATAACACCATAGAACAAATCCCTGTGGGCTGTGGCTTAGTATCAGCACTTTCATGAAAAAATTGAGGTTATATTTCGTGCTTGTGAGACTTAACCAGTAAAGAAAACTGAATTGAATGATATGTACTACTCAAATAGATCCAGAGGTGTGGTATTATGGTCAATAAGAATTTGGCATATCCACATGGTCTGTCTTTATACTCAAGATGCCATTATAAACAGTGATTTTTTGCTGCTGGTGTTAGTTTAGGAAATTAAGTTGTTATCAGACCATTACAGTGTGAAATGTGATACCATCAAAGTGCTAGGGAACCGTTTAGAAGCAGTTTCAATTCATATTGGATCAGCCCACAGTTGAATTGATTGTGTCATGGCAACTTCCTTGAATGAGGGTTCGCTGATGTTCATTAATTTAAACCCTATCTTTAGATAGTTCTAAATGCCTATTAACAATTTCCATACTAATCCATCAAACTTTTAACCAGGTTCCTTCTAATTGTTTATTTATGCATATTGGGAAGAAAGGAGCTTCTGAAACCAGAACATCTCAAACCAACACCCAATATCTAATCGTAGGTCAAACTTCACCACCTTTAGGGACCAACATTAAGAAGGAGCAAAGATGTACACTGATGAAAGAAGTGAAACATATTTTGTTTGGGGATTTAATGAAAGAGGCCCTTTTTTTCACTTTTGCAGGGGGGGTCTTTCCCAAACACTATATGAAGACGACAATGTACTTTTTCTTCCCACTATAACAGCAATGACTCATGATTCTTCTTAATTTGCAGCAGGGATTGTTATTGAAACGAAACATAGGAATGTTATCAAACCATGTAAGGGAACTGCTGTTTTCCACCCATCTGAGCAACCTTGGGACGGAAATTTGGACCATTTCTTGGGCACGGATAAAACAGAACATCAAGATCCAGCACTGCTACAATTTCCCTAACCTGTACACACTCAGAAATGTTAGTCCACACTAAAGAATGCATTTAATTTAACAAAGCAATATGTCAGTAAAAGTGCAATCATTCATGAAGATGTGTGTGATGGGCCTGGGCCTATTGTCCAATTAAGCTTGCAACTGATCAAACTCATGGCCAACCAAAATCCTAAGATCTTAGCAGTTGTCCATCTCCTTAATGAAGCACCCTCAACACCATTCTAATCTTAGGAAGACGAAGTTTAGCATCAGGAGCTAAACATGCATGCCTGAAATTGTCCTGATTATTTGGGGTGTGTTCATTGAACCATATGTTACTGTAAAATCATCTGAGAGTTACACTGCGGTTGGAACATTTCAGATCAATAAGATAAGAAAGTCATGTGTATGGTGCAATAGATCTTCTCTAGGCATCTCATGCATATCTGAAGATAAAACATAGGACAAACATGCAACCAAATGCTTTAGAAGCCTAGACATATCCTTTATAAATAAGAAGAACCCATTCAGGTTGATTTTTTACCTTCCGACAAAATGGACAGCTGAGGTTTCCACGTGATCCATGAAAATCCATATCCAGAGAAATCAACATATTCATTCAGTCTTAATTCATCACAATGCCAAGTGAAAATTACTAGTGAGGAAAAGAAGAAATTGATATGACAACTTAGAGTTCGGAGTAAGCATCATATCCATTAATGACTACTAAAGCCAAAATCAAACAAATTGAATTGGAAAATGAAGTACCTTTCAAATTCATATATCTCAATTGGTTTCTCTGGTCGAGGGCCCACTTTTGAAGTCTCTTTCACCTTGAAACCTAGATAATAGAGTGTAACCATAAACTCACAGATCAACGTATAATAAAAATATAAAAATGAACTAATTCAAATATATATACATGTGGAGGTTAAATAACATAACTTCTTTCAGAAGCTAACCTGGAAATTAACCAAAAAATTGAATGTACAAACAAAGCCCCAGAATTATGTTTTAACACTTCAAGAGGAGAAATTGCAATTTTTTATGTTACATGTTTCACTAGAACAAAAAAAGTTTCCTTTTGGAAACTGTATAAAAATATTTCATAATATTGAAATCATCAGGAATATGTGCAGCAAAAAGATAAAAAAATCCCTATTCAGATAGGAATCTGGAGAAACTTGTAAGATGCTAATGTTAGAGATATCAGATTTTATGTTATAAGGTAAGATAAAAATACTTGCAAGCAATTGTTTAATTGTCAGGGTATTATTCTTTGAATAACAAACTAGCAATGCTGGTTCCATGCGCAGATTAAGCAGTCACAGATTGAACAGACTCTTAACCATCAAAATATATTTCCATTTGTACGCTTCTACTGCCCATTTAAGAAATGATAAACAGACAATTTGCACAAGTTGGAATAGCAGAAATAATAAAAAAATCAGATCAGTACCAGCAATTTCTAGAATATACTCGTCAGGTGGAATCTCACTTTCGGATACAAAAGATGCAGAATACCTGCCAAAGTACAAGGTAAAATTCAAGAAAATCCAGAAACCCTGCAACTGCCCAGCATTAGATTTGAAAAAAAAAAAATGGTATAATACAAATTCTTCTCTCATCTCATCAATTAAGCAGATGGTGCTATAAGAATGTATCAACCAAGTAAACATCTGATTATCAGACCATAATTTTCTTAGGTTGTATTGGAAGTATTAGTTTAGAATAAGGTTAGACTCCCTAGGAATTGGGAAGATAGTCTTACATTATGAACAAATAAAAATTATTTTTATTTCCTTTTCTTTGTCCTCCAGTTTCCCAGAAGCCAAACAGAGGGTAAACTACACCAAAACAATCAGAAAGAAAACTCCATACCCGGAAACAAAAACACCCGTCCCAAGCCGAAGTATCAAAGCAAGAGAAGCTCCCAAAATGTCAAAAACTTTATCGGGCCTGATTGAAAACGGCTTCGGCTCCGGCGGCTTGAAATTGGACGGAGGATTAAACCCCAATTTTGGATCTTCTTTGGTACTCACCGAAGTGGAAGGCAGAGGCTTCTCTGAGAATTCTGACGACGCCTTAATGGACACTCTGGTATTTGGAACTCTAGGACGAGAGAGTGGCCGGAATAGTGGAGATGATGAGAAATTGAGCACTCCCGCCATGTTTTTCCGGTGGTAGCAGCCCTGGATGTCGGTGGTTCGAGCTGAGAGCCAAGTATTGAAATATCTGCAAAAAATAAATTTTGGATTATCGATGCGGTACGGAAAGATGGGAAGTTAGCCGTTGAAAATAATTCCCATTTTTGTTGTATGATATTCCAAAGGATATTAGTGAATATTAAAACCTGTTTGCCATGTGTTTTAAAAACAAATTTCCAACATAAAACTGTTATTAAATTTTTTTAATACTGTTTACCGGTTATTTGAAAATAATTTTTAAAAATAAATGAAATAAAAAATAATTTTTAAATAGCAATAAGGAGTTGTTTAGAGTTTGTTTAGTAACGTGATTTAAAAACCAAGTGAAATAGTAGGAGTTGTTTTCACTCATTTTTAAAACCAAAAGAAAAATGTGAGTATGTTGGATCATATTTTTTAAAACTTGTTTTCAAATTAAAGAATAAAAAGTTAGTTTTAAAAAAACAAATTTAAGAAAATATGTTCAAATGAACTCTTAGTTTTAAAAACAAAAGAAAAATATAAACTTGTTCATTATATTTTTTGAAACTTGTTTTTAAAAATCGTTTTTAAATTAAGGAATAAAAAATAGTTTTTAAAAATAAGTTTCAGAAAACATGGTCAAACGAACCTTTAATTTTTAAAAACAAAAGAAAAAATAAGCTCATTTAATCATATTTTCTCAAGCTTGTTTGTTTTTAAAAATTATTTTTTATTATTTAATTTTAAAAAACATAATCAAACAACTTTTATTTTCTACTTATAGTAGGTTGTGTTTAATTTGAGAATGTTTCTAATTTTTATTTTATATTTTTATTTTTGAGAAATATGTTTTTTTTTAAATATATATTTGATCAAAATAATACGGTTTTTAAATTTATAAATAATCTTGATTGATTTGGAGTTTTTATTAACATAAAAGGAAAATTCTATAATTAAAATTTTTGAGATATATTATTAAAAATAATAATAGTACTTTTTTTAAGATATTTATATTATGATATTATGCTATCATATAAATATATATTATACATATTATATGTACCCTTATTATGATATTATATTTTTCATTTTTTTGAGCTTAATTTTCAAGAAGTCAAACATGATTTCAATGAAGAAACAAATCTTAGACTTCCATATGTATAAATGTAATAGACCTTAAACCTTTATATTTATAAATGTAAATAGGATATATTATTTTATCATGGTAATAGAGAAATTCTAAACTTTTTTTCTCTTATTTCGTTCTATCATTACTACTATTCATTATCATCCTTGAGTCTTCTTTCAAAAAATATAATTCTATGAATCAATGTCAACCTCATTCCTCTTGGGATGATTTTGGTTTCTAAAATTGCAAAACTTGTATTATTCTAAGTATGGTCATGCTCAAAGGTCCCAATCCCAAGAGAAGTATTTTTCATTGATAGAGATTTGTCTAAACCATTAACGACATTGTGATGATATGGTTTCCTCTCGAATTGTGAGTGTCCTTTTATTGAAAGCGACAATATGTGATTTATGCAAATTCTACTAGAAAGTTTATGGTTGGATATTGGAGAAAGATTTTTCTCAAATAATGGATCATAAATTTATAATCTTTAAGGCATGATAATTTTAACTACTCAAAATCAAGATTGTATAAACTTTATAGGATTTTGTATAATTTCAATCCTATTTCCACATATGGAATCATGAAAATCTTTCAAGGGTATTAAAAAAGAAACTAGGCCATGCAATAATTATACTTATGTTCATATTGAGTCAGAAACCACTATGCAATTTCTAATGGGGTTGAATAACAATTGTACTTGTGTTCATGTTAAGTCTTGCTAATGGATCCTATGTCTTCTACCAACAAAATATTTGCTTTAATATTGTTTGAGTGATACTATACCCATGTTCATAGTCAAATATTGCTAATGCATCATATCTTTTCCATCCACAAAACTTATGCTTTCATATTTCAAGAAGAAAGACCACGAAGCATTGGAAATCCAACATCCTTGCAAAAAGTTGCAAAGGAAGTACCGTTTTAAAAGGATCTACAAGTCAAAATTATTTAAACATAACATGCAATTACTAGGGCATGTTAGGCAAAAAAATGTCGTAGATTGCATGGCTATCCACCAGGCCACAAATTTCTTATGCCTAATAGATAATTTGGTAATGCCTCCATGAACGCTTCTACTAGTACAATTATCGCTAGAAGAAACTCACATGTTGGTGCACGATCCAAAAGGAGGTATCTGTCTAGATCCCAAGAAATAGATGGACTTGTCACAGCATAATCCCATCTAGACCACTTGAGACGTGGACAAATATATTTCCTCATAAAAGGGATGTTCGAACCTGTTGTCCAAGCATGGCTCTCCGAAGCTTAAGTTGGAGGGTTGACTTAAGCAAGTAAAGTTTTTTTTATTTAAAGAAAACGGCATACCCCTTTTGGGTTGTGCGTAGTCATTTATCATTACCTGTAACGCATTTTCAAGTGTTTTAATAACACCTTAATTACACTTGATTATGCATTATTATAGCATTGATTGTCGATGCGTTATGGTTGTTTTACTTTGATAAGTTACAATGAATTTAACCTTGTAATGGTTACATCAATCAATCATAGCTAGTGTCAAGTGCACAATCAATGTTTGAATGTGATTTAATGCTCAAAGCTTAGCTAGACATCACTCTCACTATTGCCATTTAGGAATGTTCATCTCCATTCTAGATATAGATGGGCTATTCACACGACCCTAGGTCCTCCTTCCAAACCGTGGCAAATGTGGACGTATGAGGGGACAACCTTGCAGTGAGGGGCCCACATCACCCATCTTTTTTCTTCCTAATACCAAGGATAAAATAGTACAATATCATTGATTTACGAAATTTAGAGAATAATGTTTAACAAAAATATAAATTAAGGGACTAAGTACCCGTATTCCCAAGAGTCCGTTGTTGATTTTCATTCTTCTTATCATTAAGAGCCCTTTGGAGTGGAGTGGGTGTCAAACTCACGCGGGCTTATACATTACAGTGTCCATGTTTTAAATTTGGGCCGCCATTGAGCCCAACTCCCTTTCTTATGCTTTCTGGGCCAGTCCCGTAAGCGCAAAATGTGAGATCTTAAGAGAAGAGTAACCGTCCACAAATTAGGCGATGTGATTTCTTATTGTATGATTCCTCTCACTGCAGACCTACGCAAAGTATCTGAGACTAATCAAATTACTTATATGATTTCTTATTGTAGGATTACAATTTATTTTATTTTATTTTATTCATTTATTTTTTATAATACTTTCACATTTTATTTTTATTAAAAAGTAATTACACATTCACACCAAAAAGGAATGCTTAAACTCAAAAATGTATTTGAAGAGCAAAACCAGTCATTCTATTTGAACTCAAAAGCAACATTCTCATTCTTAATTTTAACTTCCAGCTTTTGAGTTTCTCAATGTCGAATACCTCCATTCATGTCTTTAAAGCATAATGATAACTACTTCTGCCTTTGCCATTTTCCATTTTTTCTGCTGCTTGTGTCTCTCAGCATCATCAAGTCACACCCTGTTTGGTTCCATTCATTTTCGTCATCTCTTAACTCTGAAGTTTCCGGGTCAACCCAGAAAGGCTGGGCTGCCTTGTTAGAACAACCCTCTGTCCTTTTCAAATATCAGGAATGATTGAAAAGACATTCATCAAATTATCAAAAGACAGGGAAAGGAAAAGCAGTGTGATCAAACAGTTGCAACTTCAACAGGGGAATCTCTGGAGAAGGCGGCACCGCACAAACCCACCATTGCTCTCCACGAATACTAAAAGTGCACTTCTTCCACTCGCCAATGCTGCAGTTCAAGTCTCATTTCAATACCTCCCAACTTCCCATTATCAAAAAGTCTCCAATTCAGACAAAGGAAGGATACTGTAGGCCCAACAAAGTGAAATTCTGGTGTAACGGGGCCGTCCAACCATTGGCATCAGCACAAACGTCAAGCTCTGCTGAGCCATGTCAACCGACCATGGTCCCCCCTTCTGGTCCAATCTAGAAGCTCCGTAGTTCCAAAAAGGAAGGGAGTGTTTTAGGTGAAAGCAAAATCAAATAGGTGTGGCAAAAGAAGATTGAGACCTTTTGAAAATGAGAATGGAATATCATGTTTTTGACTGTAGGGTGTTTTTCCATTCTGGGTTCCTTAATAGCCGAAAGCAAAATGCTTTTGGGATATGAACAGCACGACTCTTTACTCTATGAAAGGAATCCTACTTTTAAGATTAAGTTATTAACTAATCTTCTAACATCACCTAATATAATAATCATGTTTAACAAACTTAAATTTTAAATGAAGTTCGTGCGACTTAATTGCAGTGGCCCATGATTATTCCGTCAAGATCTTTTAGGAAACAATCCACAGAGAATGTTGATTTGTGTTAATGTGGAATATCTAATGGGACTCACCCTAGGGCAGTGCCCACAGAGTGATGGAAGACAACCGATTTCTTTGACAAAAGCTTAGAAGATCTCTCCAAATAATATATATCTGGAAAGGGAATTGGTGACAATGACGAGGATCTTGTATTGTTCTAGAGAAGATGTTGCAGGGCATGCCCTTTAGCCCATCACTATTTTCTGCGCCTAATTTTTTAGTGGAAAGAGCATGGATACGGCAGGTTTTGTTTGTGGGAGATAGAGACATTCATTGAAGGTAATAAATCAAAATAAAGTTTATGATGATAGCATGAAATGGCTATGCACTACTGGCATCAAAGTGGCTTGTGGGTGATCCCTTCTTCTTTTTAAAATTTAGATACGGAAGTGCATTCATCAGGCTGACATATACAATTACACCACTTAATTCCCATAACTTTTCATTCAGAGCATTGAGTACAAGATTAGAGTTCGTTTATCCATATCCCTTCTTTTAGCAAAAAGATCTTCCATCCATTTGAGTGTTTAAAGCATCTACAAAATCAGCCTATTATGGTTCACCACGGACCTGACTAAAATTAAGTATCATGATCTTCTTTCATAAGAAAGACACTTTCACTGTCCATTGGTTGGTAAAGCAACCTTGTTTGATTATCTTGTAAGCCATTAAGAAGAGCAATTTCCAGTAATGAAGATTGCCATGACTAAATCCATTTCCTATGTAAGCGTATCAAATGTATTCTAAACCACTGGACAATATTTATTATCGGCTTTCTAACTTAATAAGGGTTTCCACTAAAAGAAGACTAGGTCTTCCACCTCATGGGCAGTGAAGTTTAGAACGCATAAGAAGTATAGGATCATTCTAAACAATTCAACAATTCAACAATTCTCAATCATGGATGTCGTGAAGACTGTCTGAAACATTAGCGGTAGAACCCAGAAATTACAAGTTGCTTATGTTTAATTTTTTACCTCATTTTTCTTTTGGTTTCCATCTTTTTTTTCTTTTTCTTTTTTTTTTTTTTTGTTCTTCTTTTCTCCCACTACTTCCTCAATCACAACTTGTTCGAAATTTCAAGGGTGCTACCAGGATAGGATGGGGAAGTGGCTAAGTGCCCTATAAGCGGGATGACTTAAGAGTCATTGTCCATTTTTCAATTGTCTTATTTGGAAATTCTGGATGGTGGGATGTTTTTTTCTACCACCACTAGTAAAATCATCCAAATCCCCCAGAGATGAAGCATGCGTGTTGACAACATCACAAAGATGAAAGCACTCAAGCCCCAACCCCCCTCTAAAACCCTCCATGATCCATGCCCTCGTCTCAAGTGGGTCACTGTCGTATTCATGCCCTCTCATATGAATTTCTCTTCCAATCAAATGCCCACATTCTTGTTCCAAAATTACAACTATCGGTTCCCCACTACCACAAGCGACACATGAGCATGACACATCCTTTGGAAGTAGCCTACCTTCACATTGTTTCATCTGCCTTCAACTAAATGAATATGGATCGCACATCCTTTGGAAGTAGCCTACGTTCACATTGTTTCATCTGCCTTCAACCAAATGAATATGGATCATAATTGAGTGGTCACCGGTCAGAAGCGTTAACTTTAACTGCGCTAGATTTAATAAGGAATGAGCTTAGCTCACAATTTCTAATCCATACGTGAACCCTTCATTTGAGGCTAAGGTGATATTTGTTTTTTGGTTTAATAGAAAAAGTCAAAATATTTTGTTTTTTCTATTTAGCTAAAAATACCTTATTGATATTAATCAACATAACTAAAATGAACTTGTTATCAATAAGTTTAATTTAATTATGTTGGTTGATGTCAATAAGTTACTTTTAACTAAATAGAAAAAGTCAAACCAAAAAACAAATAGCAGATAGAACTGCATGCAAAGTAGGATGGTCCTGTTAATTTGAGGAAAAATGCATTTGAATGTGGCATCCAAACATGCACCAACATGCTCTCATGGCCTACACAACGCATTAGGGGTATGTTAAGAACATCTTTGATTTAACTACTATGAGAAACTGAGCAAATAGTCAATGTTGCATTGATGTAGTCAACTATAGAGCTCAATCCATGGAGCACACTGGTCAACCACTAACTATGGTTTTTGTGGTCCTATTGGATGTTTGCTGATCTTTCACTGTAAAAATGGGGTCTGGTGATACTCCACTTCTAGCATAAAGGGAAATTGGTCGAATGGGACATGACACCGCTAACAGAGTCACAAGAGTTCTATCATTGGGCTAACTCGGTGAATTGACAATAAACTAGTCAAAAGGGAAGATAAGGGATTCATAAAATGTGAAATGACGCTGTTAAACTCAAATGTAATCACTATTTGACTCAAACAACTCGGAGTGAGTCAATCTTTTGAGTTTCAAAAAGGAAATGATTACCTGACGAGGTCACCACTGGTGTGAAATAAAGCCAGCCTACAAAACAACAGAAACAAACAGGTAAGGTTCCAAATTAAGGGAGATATATATAAGGTACTTTCAGTAAATATTGAGACATAGCAAGGGTAATCCTAATAGTCCTTTCCTTAAATATTCAATGCATCCTTTCTCCTAATAGCCTTCGCTGCTCAAACTTATATCTTTTCACTAGGCAGTGTGCCTTCAACCAAAAAATCCATGGGGAATTGCTTAGCCCAGCAAGAAAAGATTATCAAGATCATGAGACCTGACGGCAAAGTCCTTGAATACAAAACGCCCCTGAAAGTGCAGCAAGTGTTGTCAGAATTTTCCGGCTATGCAATATCAGACACACTTCCGGTCATCCGGCATCTAGGGAAAGATATGGAGATGGTTGGCGGTCAGCTGTACTATCTTATTCCTGTTCCATTGCCATCGCCTGAAGTTGAGAAGAAGGCACTAAGATTTTCAGATCCGCAGGTGGAAGCTGACCAAGGAACTGGTGTTGTGAGGATTAGGCTGGTCATCACAAAGCAAGAGCTGAAGGAAATGTTAAGAAAGGGAGGAGTTTCAGTTGATCATATGGTTTCGCAGCTTCAAAGAGGACAAGGCAGAAATGGGGTTCATAAGCTTGATGTTGATGGTAATGGAAACTGTAGAGGGTGGAAGCCTGTGTTAGAAAGCATACCTGAAGTGAACTAGCATATGTCTCTCTCCCTCTTTTTTCTATGTCGATCACAGCTTCAACAGCTTTTTAGTTTAACATACAAAAGATAATGATATAACCTGCTACATCTCTCTCTCTCTCTCTCTCTCCCTCTCTGTCACAGTTCTTTCTGTTTTAACATGCATGTGGCCAATCAAGATCTCGGACCAATACAGTTTAGCAATAAAATTCTAATCATCTGCAATAGAAATGCTGACAATAAATCAAGAGCTCGCTGGTATCAAAACACCATGTTCCATACGCCTCTTTTCAGTCAGATGAAAAAAAATGAGTGTAACATCCAAAATAAACTACATGGTGATAGCCAAAGATTTAATTCCTAATCAGAGTCTGGATAAGCCAAGCATATTTCACATGAATTAATACAGCCATGTCATAGTTAGAAACATATTTATCTTAAAGCATATCTCCCAAAAAGAAGCAAGGATATTTGCAGATGAATATTGGATTGAGACTTGCTATTTGAGAAAGAGTCATGTGGCAGCAATACAGGGAAGGCCCTTGAGCTGCCCTCAAGCTCACCTGCCAACTCACTAGAAAAGGTTGATATTGAAATGACAAAGAAAGCAATACCTACCTCCTTTAGTGCTTTGTCCCTGCTATAATTGTTCTCTAATCATACAGAATAACCAAAATTAAAAAAAAAATAAACATTTACAAGAGTCTTTTGCTAGTGTAATTATTAAAGCAATGGTGGGGGTGCTATTGCTTGCACCATGATGGTGCAGGTGCTATTGCTGTAATTATGGATTTGAGTCAACTTGATCAGATCAGTAGAAAAACTAATTTATAAAAAAATTAGGCTACACGTTTGTCTTTATTTCTCTTAGCACCTCAAATATGATTCCTGAAGGTTTTAATTGCATTAGACAATTGTCGCACCCCTCCTTGTTGGGAACCGTACTTTCCTGGTACCATCTTGGAGACAACCATCCTCCAAGAATGGGATGGAGATTCAGAAATTCGATCCCAGCTAAGCCAATAACTTTGGTTTAATTGCATTAAACAATTGTCGTCATACCCCTCCTTGTTGGGAACTGTACTTTCCTGGTACCATCTAGGAGACAACCATCCTACAAGAATGGGATGGAGATTCAGAAACTCGATCTCCACTAAGTCAATAACTTTGCAAGCCAAAGCTCAGAAGTTTATTATTCTTCTATATAGGACAGATCAGAAAGCACCCTAAATTGTAACAAAAATAGAAAAGGAACAAAGAGACAAGAGAAATGACAAAGAAGATAGGAATGTAAAAGCACAGAAGAAGAAAAGAACAGCAATAGAGGGTTGGACATCTTATTATAGGTTAAATAAAACTCTAATAACAAAGAGAAACCTTCTTGATTGCAAGCATTAATCAATTAGGATTAACTCAGTTCATCAGGAAAAGGTAAATAAGCTGGTTGAACATCTCATTATAAGCCTAATGGCAAGCATTAAGCCTCTAGGATTAACTCTGCCCAACAAGAAAAGGTAAATAAGATTAATGCTTCAGGCTCAAATCCTATATGAAATCCCACTAAAAAGTTTCCGCCAAAAAAAGACCAAGAGAATCTAAAAAAGAAAATAAAAAATTTCTAACATGACTAGAAGTAACTGGTTGTATAGTAATAAGGCCAGACCGCATCAGCCTTACGTCAGAACTATGTCAAACACAACACTGACTCTAGAACAAGTTGTTAACATACTATTTGGATTGACCTTTGCTTTAGACATGCCTAAGTAATTTTTCTCATTGCCTTGGGTTCACCATTATATTTGAGTACATGAACCTGCTCATCAAATGACATGACTAGGAACTGTAGAGGGATTAGAAATCTAAACATATTGTATTACAACATGAAGAGAGATCTGTTACTCCATGTCAATATCTGGCCTCTAACTGAGTAGAAACCTCTCTTTTACCACACTGAATTATCCTTCATCTAATCATAACCCAAAATTTGGCCCTGCAATTAAGGAATAAAATAGAAAGAAAAAGATGCAAAATTATTATCTTGGATGCCTAAAGCTATGTAACAAGTAAATGTAACTGAGTCATTTGAATTGAAGTATGGATTAAAGTGAAGCATGTTGAAGCTTAAAAGGTAGGAAACATCCCACAAAAGAGATATATAGGAGGGCAAACAAGAGCCCTGTTGGATCTCAGTGGGGTGATCACATATTCCAACTCTATTATGTATAACGTGCCCACGTTGAGGCATAGTGCTTGCCCAAAGTGCTATGTTTAATATCACTTTCCTTGGATCCCAATCCCACAGGCTGCACACACTGTTCTGATGTATCTATTCAGACAAGTTTGCAATATATAATGACAATAGAAAATTTCACTAAGACAACTCTTGCTAGTATGTTAAAATACTATTACAAGCAGTTTCCTTAATACTTTGTCACTTTTAATATCATTTAAAGTAGTTGTTCTCTTTAATATTTCATAAAATGTTTCTTCATGCCAAGGGTTGATTACTTAGGCTGTTTTTGGATCATCATTTATTGGGACCATACCAGATTTTTTTAGTATCATAGGCTCCTCTTCTTTGCATCCAGGGTGGGTAAGGGCTAATGAGGCAGAGGCATTGGCCCTTAAACACAATTAGGGAACCAGAAGCCCATGTCTTCAGTGGAGTCCCATCTCATGTTATCAAATGGATTATGTCTACCACCAAAAGAACAGGGAGATATGTTTCATATCATGAGAATTTCCCTGATCTATCTCCTGTTTGGGTGGCTGACTACACTTGAATTTTCAGATATTATAATTAGACACCAATCATTTGGCTGAAAAAGGAGTGGAGACATGGCCAGAGAAACATCCAAATCTTCTCAGCAGGCTCAGAAGTTTTATTGATACAGACATCTCTGATCGTAATGAGGAAATTTCTCTCCTCCTAATGCTTTTGTGTGCCATCCTTAATTGATAGAATCATTTGATTTTCACTTTGAATTTAAGAAGGAAACGCATATTGGCATCTATATTTTCATCTCATTCCATGGCTTCAAACATCAAAATAAAGTCAATGATAAATTCAAATAAAAAAATTTGGCTACTTTCCCAAAATAACTAGTAAATTGAGAAATTTGAAGGGAGAAGGGAATAGATTATAGCTGGTCTAATGTTTTTTTCATAAACTTGGAGGAAAAGTTTGAGAGATTAAGTGAAAGTTGGGAAGTCAAACTTGAAGGAAAGGCAGAAACTGAATGTGAAATTCAATTAGCTGGAAGAGAGGAAGGGGAGGGCTGTTTTGGAATTTTCATGTGATCTAGCACGTATCAAACCAAACCATGGAATGCATTGTGAGCAAACCATTCTGTATGGAGTACAGGTGTACAACATTAAGGAAGCCTTGCCTTGTGGAATATGATGGCAGAAAATCATGAAAATATTCACAAAAAAGTAAAGGTTACCCTCTGAGGACAAGCAGAGAAAGTTTAAAAGTTGTCTAATTATGTCCAAGGAAGATCAACAAACAGCACCAGTAAGGGAATATATGATCACATCGGAGCACCAAAAGGGTTGGAAGGTCGCATGGATTGTAATGACAAAGAACATAAGGGCATATGAAGTACAGTCCTAGATTATGACACTACAGTGTTTATAAGTAATGGCTGATATCTTGTAAGACTGAGCACCACCTCAGCAATTATTCCAGTGCTTCTGAAACTAGGTTCCTCCTAGTAGAAAATCAATCATCAGAGGAGTTCATGATGTTAAACAGAAAATTAATATCATGATGCACTTCAAAATGCAAAACGGGTATTTCTTTAAATTTATACAATCAGTATCATTAATCTCAGGGTATTTACATAATATATTACATGTGTGCCTCCTCAGGCTGATATCTGATAAGCAGTTTTTACTGATTTTACATTGGAGCGGTCGTATACTCAGCATATCTCAATGTTAAATATTCAGGGGAAAGGGTGTAACTTGCTATATGTTTTATACTGACGAGTTAAACTTGCTTCCTTTCAACTTCCAATGCAACCTCATTACGGCGTGCAAATGGAAGCGTAAATGGTGGATTGTACTGCAACCAGAATAGAGAACAGGGATTACATTTCAAAATAGAATTCTGTACAAATACTGCTAAAGAATCAATTTTTCTCAGATATATCAACTTCATGAATAATTCATTAAGAATCTCACCTGTGCAACTTCCACTGGAGCTCCCTCTTTTACTTGAAACTGTTTGTCATTTCTTAGAGCGCTTCTTAGTTTTGATTCCCGAAGTTTAACTTCTTCATCAGTAACAAAACCTGATTTGAGAAGAAGAGACAAGATTATAGGCCGTGTCGGGATCCACTACTGAAGACTCAAAACCTTTTAATGAATCCATGCTAACATTTCTGTTCATTGAACTGCAATGAATGATATACATGCATTGCAGCCAAGATTTTCTTCATGCAGATCCAGAACAACATCTATCAATTCTCATACCAGGATATACAAGCTAGGCAGTGTGTACTATGTGTGTGACAACTAATAATTTTGTACCATCAATCATCTGGCATTTTTTATCATATATAAGACAGGTATCAATCAGAAATGAAACAGAAATCATATAACTAGTGCTTAACATTAATTAAAATTTCCATAGTTATATATACTTGACAAAATAATCTTGATATGATCTGTTGTTCTAATAGTTGGATACCCTTATGACTTTACTGCTGCCATTTCAATAAATAAATTTTGTATTTAAATTATAAAAGAATTGATGATCAAGAAGATCTTCATAGATTAAAACTCATATCCCACTCTCTAAGTCCCTGGTGGAGGGAAGTACAAACCTGAAAAGGCGACAACAGCAACAATTTTCCTTGGCACTTCTCTGATTCTTACTGATTGATCTTTAGGCAACGGCAAATCAGCACCATATTTTGCAGGCATGACAAAAGACATCTGCCATTTATCCTGGTCTTGCAGCTGATAACATTATATTAAGATTAGATGATGATAAAATTAAACTATAAGTACAGAGATTTCAAAAACAGAAAAGAAAATTAGGAACTCCATAAATTCACATTGAAATTGAACTGTTTGTGTTCTGCATGTACAAAGGCAAAAAAAATTTGCTATACGAAGCCTAGCTAAGAGGGCTTCATAGCTAACAATTGCCTACTGTATGATTTCATGATCCAGTCTATGGACTTCAGATCTTTGTATGGAATGTTTCCTGAATAATCATACGAATGGGATAAATTTTCAAGGTTCGCACCAGTCTTGAAATCTCTATATTCTAAACATTTGAATTTTGTAGCTTTCGAAGTTTTGGCCATGCATAACAACAAAAATCCAACATTTGATTAAAACTCTAGAAATTTGTGATATTTAAGAATTTACGTTTTAATTTTGACGGGTCTAAAACTTAAACTATACCCTAGTTTGGTCAGAAGCATGTTAACATTCAATAATTTTGAATTTTTTAATCAAATTTCCAGGAAGAGACTGAGAAGACAAATACAAAATGCACATCCCAAGTGAGTAGTGATTGGATTTGAATATAGGAACATATCTCAAAAATAATTCACTATAAAAGTCTTCAAACTCTAGTGATTAAGAAATGATCCATAGAAAAGCCTTACCTTCTTTGTTATCACAGGTGTTGTCATTTCCATTTTCTCCCCATCAGATTGGTCCCTACGAGTAAAAACAGGCGTAGTCATCTCCATCCTCTCCTTTGTTGTATTCTAAAAAGAGCACAAGGGCCAGAATAGGCAAACTGAGAAAGGTAGGCATACAAAAGAATATGGCAGTTACTCATTCTAGAAAATTTTAACTACCTTACCAAACAGGTACTCAGCTAAAACATTAAAGGATTGAGATGAACCATTGAAGTCAAACCCATTCTTCCCAGGCATGGTTGTCTCAGCTATAAAATAAGGCTGTTTCAAAGAGAGAATAATAATTTAGATAAAATCTATGATAACAAGAACAAGGATATAAAGAAAATTTAACAAGATGAGTTATCAATTAAAAGGGAAGCGTGAGAGGGAAATTGTAAGTTGAGTTGAGAAATGACCATTCTAATAGGAGAGGGAAGGGATAATGTTTCTGAAAAGCCACCAGTAATAACAAAATTATTAACATGACACTAGCGCGGGAAGGCTGGAGCCAATAGATTTACTATATGGTAGAGAGAATTGACAACTCAACCAAAAGTCTCACGTTAAAGCAATTTTCTATCCTGTTTTATTTTATGGTAATTAATAAAATAGAATGACCATAGAAAGTGCATTTTTTTCCTCATTCATTCTCTTGTTAGCAATAGAGCAAGTCCTCATATGATTTTTCCCTTTTAGGATTATTATCATTTACCATATCCATAACTTCAAAAAGGAAGTACACCAAGAATGCGTTTGGGAGTGTTTCTATTTGAAATACTAAAAGCATTTTTTTGGAGAATCACCTATTGATTGTTTCTCTATGAATCATTACAAGTGATTTTTCAATTTTTTAAAAGTATTTTCTAAATTTTACCAAATGTTTGATTTTTCTTCAAAAGCACCTTCTTAATGATAGAAGTGTTTTTTAAAAGCACTGCAAAATGAACTCCACATCAAATGGATTAGGATTTCAAATCGGTTGAGATTTATAGGGAGGACCAGTTCACAAGTTTTGTATGCACTGCATATACTGCTATGGGAATAAATAATCACATATAAGCCATTCAAATACCTGAAATTTTGACCAATGAGCAAATACTGGGACTGGTACAGGACTTGGAAAAGTTACGGCTGATAAACAAATTCATAAAGAATGTTGCCAATGTCCCTTCCCGTAGATGAATACAAGAATAACAAAAGAAAGCACACAGGAAATGACACATAGCCCTAATTTGATGGAAACTTTTAGCCCTGTGGTTAAGCCAACAACTATCAAAGTGGTGTTAACTATTGCCTTAGCAAGGAATTGGGTTGTTAGGCAATTGGATATTAACAATGCATTTTTGAATGGAGACTTATAAGAAGAGGTATTCATGGAACAACCTCTTGGATTTGTGGATCCTAAGCAACCTCATTTGGTATGCAAATTACACAAATCCTTATATGGATCAAAGCAAGCCCCTAGAGCTTGGTTTGAGAAAGTACGTAATGCTCTCCTTGCCTTTGGATTCATCACAGCTAGATCCTATCAATCATTGTTTATTCGGTTGACTACTACTCATACTATATTTGCCCTAGTCTATGTTGATGACATATTAGTTACTGGATGCAACAATGAAGAAGTTCAAACTATCATCAATCAATAGAATAAGAACTTTACCTCAAAGGATCTTGGTGAAGTAGACTATTTCCTAGGCATTCAAGCAAGGCATACAACTGAAGGACTTCATCTCTCTCAAACCAAGTACATCAAGGATTTATTTTGCAAAACCAAGATGCAGTTTGCCAAGAGTAGCAGTACACCAATGACTAGTGGACTCAAATTATCTGTTTATGGAAGTGACCCTGTGGAGAACGGACAACTGTAAACAAGCATAGTTGGAGCCTTGCAATCTGTAACCATTACTAGACCAGAGATCTCCTATTGTGTCAATAGGATGTGTCAATTCATGCAAAATCCACTTGAATCTCACTGGAAGTCAGTCAAGAGGATACGAAGATACTTAAGTGGAACTTTGGATTATGGCCTACATCTTAGAGGATCATCTCAGCTGAAGTTGGTGGGATTTGCTGATGCTGATTGCGCCACGGATCCTGATGACAGGAGGTCTACATCAGGTTATTGTGTATTTCTTGGTGAAAACTTGGTGTCATAGTACTCTAAGAAGCAACGTACTATTTCCCATTCATCTACAGAAGCTGAATATAGAAGTCTTGCAAACATTGTGGCAGAATTAACTTGGTTAACTTCTTTACTTGAGGAGTCAAGGGTAGCTATAACTAAAATACCTATAGTCTGGTGGGATAATCCGAGTACAGTACAGCTTGCAGCAAATCCCGTATTGCATACTAGGACAAAGCATGTTGAATTAGATCTATACTTTGTCAGAGAGAAAGTTCTATGGAAGAAGGTGCTGGTTCAACATGTTCCTTCAATAGATCAAACGGCAGATGTCTTGACAAAGCTCATTTCCAGCTCCAAGTTTCCTTTGTTAAGAAACTTTGAGTGGGGCTGTTAAGGCCAATGGTTAAGTTGTAAATAGTTGGCTTAATTGTTAGTTTGTTAGAACAAATCTAGAGGTTAAGAAGGTAGTTTCACATTCTGTTATAAGCTTCTATTTAAAGCTTCTCTTGTAATCAGTTTCTGCAGTGGATGAGAGTTCAATATTTTCTTCAGCAACAAACTCTAGAAGTCCTCTGTTTTCTTCAATCCTAAATCCCCTGTTTTCCCTTGTTTTCTTCAATCCTAATAACTCGATACAACCCAGTAATTAGCAAGGAAATGTCAAGAAATTAATTTATAGAGAGCATGCCAAAACAATTTTTTCCTGCGTTCGATGTAGGAAAAAAAATTAAATAAATAAAAATCAATTGAATGAATGAACCTTTGAATGGAACAATGAAAAGATTTAGAGAAAAAAAGAAAGTATCCACACCTCAACTTCTCTGATCTCGTACTGATCTTTCCGGCTCAAAACCTTGAATTTCACGGTCTCAAGATCCGGAACTATAAAGACGGAAGAAAATAAGAACCTAAGACACAGAGACATAACAAATTCCAAACAAACAAGGCGGCGAGGGAAATTGAAAGAGGAGTACCAGACATCAAGGCTTCCTCCAGGTTGGAACTCTCGAACCGCCGAGGGAAAGCATATTTTGCGGTCTCGGAAGCCAAATCCATCAAAACTGTCAGAGAATCGACGTGAGACTAAAAAAAATAAATCAACAATTTATTGAAGATGGTAAGTATTTAACATTTACGTCGCTGGGAGACAGAAGAGGCTTGGGAGACTAGAGCCAGCACGAGAGAGACTCGAGCTTCGAAGCCGGACATGGCTCTTCTCTGTGGAGATGAGGATAGCGATGCTCTGTAGCCGTTGCTATTTCTTGAATACAAAACCCCAGGCATCACTAGAGGCCTGTGGAGAAGCATTTTTGGTTCCTTTGCTGCGTATGGCGAATGAAATGACGGATATTTATTGCTTATTTATCATCATCGTGTTTTGTGAGTGATTGGTGGTTAGAATTTTCCCAACGGTTGCTGCTTAGTACGCTTCTCTCATCAGTAGCCAGGAGCCTCTCCCTATTGGATATTAAGTATTAACTGATACCGCGATGGGACATGGGAGGCATTATCTGTAATCTGTATTAAAATATATTAGAGCTTGTTTTGCCCTGTGATTTAAGAAAAGAAAACTGTTTTAAAAAATTTTATCATTATTTCACTGTTATTCTTTAGACATAATTTTTTAAAATAAAATAAATTAAAAAATAATTTTTAAAGAACATATAAAAATTAATTTCATTGATTTTTAAATTTTTTTAAAAAAACATAAATAATTTTATCATGTGTTTTTAAAACTTGTTTTTAAAAACTAGTATTATTCTTTAATTTAAAAACAGTTTTTAAAAATAAATTTTAGAAAATATGATCAAACAAACCCTTACTAACTCAGATTAGCTGTTTGACTTTTTTTTTAAATATGAATCTCACTATTCTTGTCCATGGAAATTTAAAATTTATATTGATTTATGAAGAACCCGGGAATGCGTCTTGTCATTTGTAACGCATGGTTTTGATGACATGAATATTTTCAACAAAATAAAGAAATTGATAGCAGTCACACCCCGGTTAAATATGAGACTAATAAATTACCGATCTTTTTCCAATCATCCCAGTGTGAAATTCAAAGCATTTTTGTTCAGTGCAGATTTTACTGGGCTTACCACGCACTCATTTGCAAGCCCTATCTGAGTCCAATGCCCTTTTTGGCCCAAGTTCTCAATTAACACAGGGTTATCCCGTGGGTCTAAAAGCCTCGTTAGAAGTAAATAAAGAAGATCAGAAAATATGGCAGGCATAAAACATGAAATAAGTTCTGATAAAATAATAATAATAATAATAATAATAATAAAACATGAAATAAGTTAAAAGCCAGCCCTTCTGCTAGAGTAACGGAACCAGTTCTTATATCACTCCTTTATGCTGCAAACGCCAGGGTCCAATCTCTATATTGTGATATTAAAAGGAAAGAAAAAAACCAACAAAGCTCCCAGAGCCTGACTTATTGGTAGTCCTGACTCCTGAATTAGCATCAATGGGTTTCCAGTTGAAATGATGAATAAATACAACGAGATAAGAATAAGGCAAAAATTCATAACATACAGCCTACTCGTCCCCGCATTCTTAAAAGTTAAAACTGAAAGTAAGCCGATGTGAAGCACAATGAGGCCTCCTGCATGCTTAAGCTGAAACCTCTCTGCATACTTAAAATCAAATGCAAACACAATTATTCAAAGCCACTAAACTGTCAAGGCCTCCTGTTGGGCATGCCAATTAACAACATCCCTGTATGCCAAGTTGCCTCCAAAAATATCTAGAGCGCTACCCACAGTAACATCAACACGACCACTCCCTGCTACTTTTATCCTCTCTAAATCAGCCATTACAGTAACTCCACCAGCATACGTCACTGGAATCTGGCATCAAACAACAATGCAAACAGTTTGAACAAATAAGTCGGCATCTGAAAAGGGAGCATATGTGTAAATTATCTCATGGGCTAGCTCGAATTGAATCATAACGAGGCACAATTCCTACACAGCTGCAAACCTTGGGGCCAAAGAACATAAGGTTCAGTGTTTATGGGGGCCTCATCATCAATTGGTTGCAGCCATAACAAAAATTCACAACACCCATTTTACAGAAACAAGCTGTTACATAAGGACAATTCAGAAGATGAAGGTCTTGGTTTGCATTTAAGTATCCCACCACCTGTTAGTGGCATCAAGGTAGGACCCAAGAATACAGCATTTCATAGGTTGACACAAACCAATGGACTATCTCAGCATTTAGACAACAAAATGAAAGAAAACAAATCCCTTCAGCTGTGAGAGTAATCAGGGCATAGACTAAATGAAAGCATACTTTCATGAATCCATCAATGCTCCCAGCATATGGAAGCAGGAAAGGGAAGTGAAGTAGTAAGAGAGGGTAGAAGATATGAATATGAGGAATTGAAACAGGTGCAAAATGATGTTACCCACCGGTGAGTACTTGCCAAGCAATGCCACAAGCTCCTCATCTATTCCTAGCCTGCAATACACAAATAGTTGACACCGGGTAATTTAGATGAATACATTGCTCTGCAATTGCAGTAGAGAAGGTACTCTAAGAATAAGACTTCAAAAAGGTGTGAGTCATAGTTTGCTGATTCAAGGACATGGATTACATATTCCAACCCAGGGTTTGACTGTACCACTTAGTTTCATCCCATTGGTTTCTTAAATTCTTAACTTCGTCTGTTAGAGTTACCAGAAATCTGCAACACGCATTTCAAGCAGATTCATTTTTGGAGGTTAAATCCACAAATTGATAAGACACAAGAAGGCCAGCAGATTAGACTAACTAAAAGAGCATTTGGTAAAACTTAATTTTTAATGCTTAATGACTTAAAGATGACTTTAAGTTAAATTATGCTTAAGTTATTAAATCATATTAAGTCATTAAATTGATTAACCAAAATCATTTTTATTTTTAAATTATAACATTAAGTTATTTTACCAAAATATATATAATATGCTTAACAACTTCAATTAAGTCATTAAGTTGATTTACCAAACACCCTCTAAATAACAATCATAATCTTCACTAACTAGCATAATTGCTAAAACCAATTAACCAATTCAAAATTGAACAGGAAATAAAATTTACTTATTTATTTTAATCAGAACAGGACATGGAAGTCTTAAAGCATTAGATACGGAGTTATGATAAGAGGAGGTAGAACAAAGCAACATTGTTGGACTTACTTTTTCCCCTCAACATCAACACCATGGACCAGAAACTCATCAGAGTAGCTTGCAAGAAAATCCAATATTTCCTGATCAAGACATACATCACTGAACTTCTGCCACCTATCAGTGACAATTGCATATTTACCTTCCTGCACATCAAAATCAGCACATGTAGAACTGAGGAAAATATGGTAGAAAAAGCTTACAGGTTTTTAGATAAGCCTATTAAAAAACTAAGGATGTTGACTAAGGAGAAAAAAGAGCAGTGGGAGCTCTTCAAACAAGTTCAATTTTTTGTTCTTCTCTAATTCTTAAGACAGTCATTTATATTATAACTTCAAACTCAAGTTCCTGGCTTGCACTATGGCTCTGAGCTGCAGCCCCAGGCTAAAATACCAATGTGTTTTTGAGTAATCAACATTCAAGATCTGAGCAAACGACATCAGTCTAAAATTAAATATATGAGTGCTGCAAATTCACTATTCATGCTGAATTTCAATTCCAAACTTCCAATTAAGACATCCCCTGTTAATTTCAAGCATACAAGGAGGTTCAGCATAAATATGTCAAGAGACTGACAGTCCAGTAATACTGACTTGACCTTTATTTGAGAGCCAAATATTCTTATTATGTTGGAAAACCAAGAGAAGAGAAAATGAACATAATCTTCACCAATTCCAAAACATTTAACCAGTGCATATCAGTCCAAATGTTATACCTTCTTTCGGCAGCTAAGATCTAACACAAGCCTCTGTTTCCCAATAAGATGGACAAGGTCTTTAAGCCTTTCAAGGTCCATTTGCCCATTGTTAAATACATACTGCATCAAAATTCAGAAGCATTAAAAGAAAAAGAAAAAAAAAAAGCATCAGAAGTCTTCTAACAGAGGATACCCAAATTTGTAATATGTCATTCTCATGCATCCCAAAAAGCAGTTAAGGAAATCCAAAAACTTGGTCAGTGCAGGCTAGTCTAACTGGGTTAGAGTTTCAAATTGTTTAGTATGATAAGATGAGTTGCACAAACAATAACTTTGTGCAGGGGAACTTCCCCAAAGAAATGTCAGATAAAATTTGAATATGGTTTCAGCCTGCTAATCAAAATTGTGAAATTCCCAAAACAAAAAAAAAAAGCTTTTCTTATTAATGGAAAATAATGTGAGAAGGCGAAAACTAATTCTCATATATTTAATATTTCTTTCAAGGCTACAGGACTTCCAAAAGGTTTATGTTCAAAACAATAAAACTCATTTCAAAGAACTACTTTGCCATAGAGACAAATAGAGTACTTTAGAAGACATGCTAATTTTCTCCAATCATAAAACAAGATAGGAGGAATGCAAGGGCAACACAAGGGGTATGAAACAAAAATTTCTGACTCATCCTTCCTTTCCCTCACTTGACTTTTTCAAGATACCCTTCCCATTCTGCTTGTCCACAACAACAATTTTACAGACCATTGAGTTCTGGCTCCTGGTTTTAAGTTGGAAAAAAGTTCTAATTATATTGATTATGTAGCTTGCACATGTTAACAGAAAAATTACAACTATTCCAATCAATCTATTACCCATTAACACCAGTAAAGAACTTGAGAGTATAATTATATAAACTTTGGAGGTAATGAGGAAAATATATTCTATCCATATATATATTAAAACTTTCATTTGTTATTGATCATGTAGCTTTCAGACATATATGCATATGTTAAGGGCAACAAAAAGTGAACACATACAGATGTGACAATGACATGGCTAGCTCCTTCCTCTATGTAACTCAGGGCATTTTCTGAATTGATTCCCCCTCCAACTTGCAAACCGCCTAGATGTTAACAGTCCTCACAGTAAGTTCAGCAGAGGAAAAATCTGTAAGTTTAAACATATTATCAACCATAAAGAGTGAAAAAGGAATAATACAACCCCAAAGACTTTAATGCCTATGAGGAAGATAACGTGAATATTAATATTTTGTGTTCCGTAATTCAATTTAATGAGTCAAACAAAAAAGAAAAGAACCAGTGCATTATTATTTTAGATTCTAGGACAACTAAAGAGTAGCTTGCCTAATTAGACACTTGCTACCAGCAGAGTTTCTTATGTATCTATTAAGAGAATGTAATTGCATGAGTGTAATTTTACTTAAAACAAGCACCTATAAGCCTTGATGAGGAATTTTATAAGCTTTCTAATTCAACTAGCCAAAAAGTTAATTTTAGTAACCCCAAATGCATGACTTTCAATCACAGAAAGACAACAATCCTTTGTAATAAAGAAAAAGGAATTTTATGTTCTATGACAGAAAATAAGGATGCTAAAGTCCTTCCAAATTAATTAGAAGCCCCAACCAGTAAGAACAGAAGAACCAAAATAAGCCTTAAGGAGAACCCAAATAAGCCTCAAGGAAAATAATAAGGATAACTCAAATAAGCCTTAAGGAAAATAATAATAATAATAATAAGCCTTAAGGAGAACCTTAAGGAGAACCCAAATAAGCCTTAAGGAAAATAGTAAGGAGAACTCAAATAAGCCTTAAGGAAAATAATAACCACAATTTAACACCTCATACCAAGTTATGGCCACACACCTCCAATCACAAACTCATAATTCATCCAATTGCATTTTGTTGGGCAGAAAAATTTAACATCTCATACCAAGTTATGACCACACACCTCCAATCACAAACTCATAATTCATCCAATTGCATTTTGTTGGGGTTAATAGATTAATGCAAATGATATTTCCATTTTGTTTGTTCCCAAAGTCATTTCACAGGAACAACCTCTAGCATTCAATAAATTGGTTAGTTTACTTGTAATGTATGGCATCCCTAGTACAAATTTATCAGCAAAAGATCAAAAAACATGTGAAAGATAACATATAAGTAGAGAAACAGAAAATTACTGGCAACTGGCAGAGACATTGACCTACCAGGATAGGCATGCAATGCTTCCATAGCTGCAGATTTACTCAAGGGATCTGCTCCAAGCATAATAACATGACC
Source organism: Vitis riparia (assembly GCF_004353265.1). NCBI lineage: Eukaryota > Viridiplantae > Streptophyta > Magnoliopsida > Vitales > Vitaceae > Vitis > Vitis riparia. The sequence goes on from NC_048438.1 coordinate 17,534,715, forward strand.
ACCTGTAAGTCCATCCTCTTTGTACAACTTTGCAAACTCTGCTGCTGACTTATCTGATTCAAAATTGGTTACGAGAGTTGATCCACCCTCCTTGGTATCCCGAAGGGTAGAGCCAACAATCTGTTTCACTTTCCCCTGGAAATAAATCAATTTAAACAGTATAAAAATAGAGGCAATATTTCAAACAACAAAAAGAAATGCCTAATCCATGTGCTGCTCACTAGCTTCTTGAGGCTTTCTTTAACCAATCTCAATTGCACAAACAGTCCATTGGTAGGTTTTTTAAGGAATTTTCAGGGCCAGAGGCCACAAAGAAACTCGCACTGAACTGCCGATAAATCACTGGTTTAAGTTCAGCTCTTTATATCGACAAATAACGATCCGTTCTCAAACAAGATATTTTCAAATGGGAATATAAAACTCCAGGGAATAAGATGGAGTACACTGAAATACGAATGCTTAAGGCGGAGAACACTCACCTTGTGTATATCAATGCAAGGCCGGAACCGAACTGCACATCGTACGGATAGCCGCAAAGGTTCTGAAACAACCTGAACATTAGAAGAATTTCTTTCTGATTTATACCAATTGAAAATTCATCGACAAACACGTACTGGAAATTGGTGAAGGCATGGCCGTATTGAGCCTACTCGCATTCAGGTTCACGCCGCGGAATGTGGTGTTGGACCTTCCGCTAAGCCAATCGAGATTGGAGGACGAAGTGGCGTGGGGGCTACGAGCTCTCATCATGTTCTTAAGAAATGACTCCGGCGATATTTGAAGATAGAAATTAAATCGGCCAGCTACGATCTAGGGTTTCGCGGTTATGAAACCTAGATTTTCCAAAGTGCAGGAACAGATAGGTTTTGAATTGTGATTGTCGTTAGTAGATGCCGGAGGTAAGAGGAGGGCTTACATGAGCAATCCCACACGGTAGCTCGAGGCACTCTTAAATACATCCCCTTTTGCCCTTTTCATGCCCTCCTTAGGATATTATTATTATTATTATTCCAGCGTTTTAGTGTGTACCATGTAAAAACCTTATTTTGTAAAAATAAGGTTGCCCGCCTTTCTCAGCGCCGCAACCCATCAATCCCATGGTCTCCAACCCCTCTCCCTGTCCCGATGGCATTTTCTCCTACCCGAAGTCTGAACCCATTTTCAGATTTGGGCTAAATGCTTTTTGTAAGGTTGGGATACTGGACGATGCTGAGATTGCTTTTGCAAATATGGGGAGAATGATTGATGGGAAACCTAGTGTAGCAATATATAATATTTTGATTAATGGGTATGCCAGACGTAGAGAGCATGAGAAAGCGATGGCTGTTTATGAGAAGACGATTAAGGATAGGGTCAAGCCTGATGTGTTTATATTCAATACCTTGATCAGAAGTTGTCGGAATTCGCTGTTCGGGCTGGCTTTGGAAATGTTCAAAGAGATGAAGGATAAGGGACGTAGTCCTAATGTTTCTAGTTTTCATACTTTGATTAAGGGGTCTTTCAGGGAAAGGAAGTTTGAGGAGGGGACTGGGATGGCATATGAGATGCTTGAGTTGGGATGCCAGCTTTCGAATGTGACTTATGAGATTCTAGTGGATGGGCTTTGCAGAGGGTAGGGTTTTAGAGGCATGTGATTTCTTGATTGATTCAGGGAAAGGAGCATTACCTAATGGGTTTGATTGTTTTTGTCTCATTGAGGCGCTTTGTGGTGAAGAAAATGTGGGGCGGGCATTGGAGTTTGTGGACGGCTATGGAGGAAAGGAAATGCACCAAGCTTGATTGCTTGTACTACTTTGATAGAAGGATCGAGGAGATTAGGAAAAATAGAAGAAGCATTTCAATTAATGGAAAGGATGGTAAGAGAGAGGGTATTCTTCCATGTAGGGTGACTTATAATTGTTTGCTTCAGGATCTTTGTGAGGTAGGAAGAACTTGTGAAGCAATTGAGGTTGTTGATCACTAGCAAGGGTTTGGGATCAGATGGCATGACCTTTAACATTCTGGTTCATGGGTATTCCAGGGAAGGTAAAAGGAGGGAGGGGGAAATGTTTGTTGTATGAGATGTTATGAAACAGTTGATGAATGCTTATCACAAAAAAAAAAAAAAAAAAAAAAAAAAAAAAAAAAAACAGGTTGATGAATGGCCTTTCTAATGGAGGAATCTCTCACTGACATAAGTAAACCTTATTAGAAAGTAAAGATATTGAAATTTTCTGGCTGCATTTTGTAGCAGTTCTAAAATTACTTGGGCCTGAAGAGGTTGTGGCTCCATTTAAAAGGAAGAGATGATCTTGTCCTCGAGGAAAGGGAAACTTCAATGGATGCATGAAGTGATTATTAAGCAATTTTAGTGAGACTTGGAGGTTTTTCGCCATTGAGTTGGAGGATTTCTTTTTACCCACAAAACAACTGAAGATGACAGCGGATAGTTTTGAATGGTACATATGGTATATTATGCTATTTCAAGGTTTTTTTTCTTATTTATCTTTGTTGTTTATTGTTCATCAAATTTGTAAATTTTGTTGTGATCATTCAATGTACTAAATTCTATGCAGGCTTTTGTTGAGTTTTTTTTTGCCGTGTGATACCTTTGTTGGAATTTATTCTTAGCTTATGTTTTCTCTTTTTAATTTTATTTTGTTTTAATATTTGAAAAAGTTAGTGACTCACCTCAAGTAAATTCCTGTTTGGTTACTGAGAAATGGAGGAAGGAGATTTGCTTTGTAGGAAATGGCCAGCTGGCGTGAATTCGGGGAGATAGATATATAAGGTGCTGTTGATTAGAGGGTTTTTGAAGTGTATGAAGGTGCTGTTGGTTTGAGGATTTTGTTTTCTTCCCCTTTTCCTGCCTTTTCTGAGCAGCCAAACGGCCTGCTTGTAAGGTCTTTTATGCTTTGGCCATTCATTGTAAAGCTGAAACTGCTATTCTGCACTTACACATGGATATTACATTCATGCATTAAGCACATACCCGTAAGACATAGATTAGAAGAGACTTGTAAAGAATCTTTCATCGAGGACCTTACTTGGTTCACAGGTCTAAAGATCTTTGAAGTAAATTGTCCTTAAACCTTGAGTCAAGGTGGTATTTGTTTTTTTAACTTTTTACTAAAAACAATTTATTTTCAGAATTTAGGTTATTTAATTTTTTATTTTTTATGACTTAATATAAATTTTTTACTAAATAAAAAAAGTCAAAATATATAATTTTTTTTTTAAAAAAATAATATATTAATTTTTTTTTACTTTTTAATATTTAATAGAAATAAAATATTATAAAAACAAATAACATAATATTAGACACTATTAAGTATTAAAGTTTTATTTATAATTAAGTTAAAAAACAAACACCACCCAAGATTATACTAGTCCGAATGGTGTATTTAGTTAAGGTTAGGATATGCATTTTTTGAACAGGTTTTGTTTTTTTTTTTTTTGCATGAGATATAAGTACATGACAGCACCAACATATTAGGATGTTTGACCTAAAAATATTGTTTACTTGAAAAATTAAAAAAGTAAAAGTAGATGTGATAGTGTTGAAGGCTTTATTTTTTATAATTAGATCATTTTTATAAGGGTAATATACAATGTACAATGCAATATTTTTTGTTTCAAAATAATTTTTTATATTTTGAAAATAATATTGAATTTGTTACTAACAATAATAACTTATTTTTTCATAACAAATTTTTTATATACAATTTTTTTTTTTTAAGATCCAAAAATTTTCGAATCTTGATAATACTTTCTTTTATAATATCCTTTTATCATTTTATTTTTAATTAACATAAACCAAGTCGAGGATGGTGCATCGTTTTCAGTTTAAGTGAGGGTATAATCGTCATTTCAATTAAAAATCCCTCAAAACCGTATCCTACTCCAGTCCTCATCGTGGTCGAGGAGAGAGGTAGAAAGAGATAAAGATAAGTTTTGACCAACAGAATAAAATATAATTTTTTTTTAATTTCAAATTTATTTTTGTTTAAAGGTTTTAGGTGAATTTTAATATTATTTAAAGGTTTTAGATGAATTTTGATATTATGGATGAAGATGATCAGATAATTTAGTTAGAATTAGAGAACGTTATTTGAGTTGACTCAAGAAATAATTGTTTAGTCGAAAATAGAATCCAGTGTACAAAATTACATCACCATAATAGACGCCTTGATCGGAAACAAAATACCAGAAACATCCTTGATGTCCAAATTCGAATTGCCAAGCCCCCACCAGGCCACAGTTTGAGCCACAAATTAATGGACAGAGTTGTAAATACACGTTAACGGCGTCCTCCACTCCTCCTTAGTCCTTCCACATCCCTGTGGGCAAGCTTGGAATCTTTCTTTCTTCCTTTCCAAAAACAGAAGATATTTAATAGAGAGAATAAAGGGGAGGCTGCAACCGAAAATTGGAGTCACTAGCGAAATCACTGACGGGAGCTATTAGGAAGAAGCTCTCTCCCACTATTCATGGCCAAAATTTAAAATTTTTGAAAATCCTTAAACTCTCGCTGAACTAGTAAATCTAATGGCCTCCATAGCCTCATGTTTCTGTTTAAAACCCTCCGTCGTGCTTAGACCTCCTAGTTTCCCTTCCAGATTTCAAGCCCCTGTTTTTTCTAGGAACTCCTGGAAATTTCACAATTCTAGGGTTTTCGTGCCTGTTGTCAGAGCGGGTCTTGATGTTGCTTCTGGAATTAGGCCTGGAGGCATTGTGGAGACTGATAAACTGCCCTCCGATGTACGGAAGCGTGCTATGGACGCCGTTGATGCATGTGGTGGTAGGGTTACTATTGGAGATGTGGCCAGCAAAGGTGGGCTTAAGTTGAATGAAGCTCAGAAGGCTTTGCAGGCCCTCGCTGCCGATACCAATGGTTTCTTGGAGGTAGTTATTTCGGATCCTATAGTTTTCGCCCTCTGTTTGGTCGCTGCGAAAATTTAGTAAAGGAAAAGCAAGCACATTTTGATTTTTACTTTATATTTTAGTCTCGAACTTCTAGTTCTTTCAAAGAAGGAAAAAGAGAAGGGGATGCTTATTGCTTTTATATGTTTATTTATTCTCGTTGATTTCATTTGTTTTCCTTATTCAAATTTTTTTGCCAGAAAATAACCTCTTATATATCTTTTCCAAAATCCATCTTTATCTTTTTGCCCTTTTCCTTGAAAAAAAGGGATCGCTGTTTGATAATCCAAAAATGGAGTTTATTACTCATCGCTGGCTCTGGCACTCTCCGTGTTTTCAACTACCAAACCAAAGTCACAAGTTTGTCCTCATAAGCTGAATGATGAATGAATTTATCACATCAGAAGCCAGGTGCTTTCAGAGCTACAAATGCAACACTAATCATTTTCTGAATTGAAAGAAACAAGCTTTCATATTTTTTTGGACCTGGAGAAGGCTGAGCTCTCTTCAGTAAATGGACAAAAACGTTGTATAGATTACATTTTTCTCCAACGTCCATATTTCTGCCAATTGGAAGCATATTCTCTAAAAATTCATGATTTATAGGGAAAATTTCGCACCTGCTTTTATTCTATGATTTGAGAATCAAATAACCAATTTTCACATGTTAGCACTTCTTGTTTCTGTAGAATTTCAATTTGAAAGATACAGTTTGTTCATTGGCTCTTTGAAGTTCTTGATTTCGTGAGTGCAATCGTTTTCAAGATGGTTTGAACAGGTTTCAGATGAAGGGGATGTTCTTTATGTTTTCCCAAAGGATTATCGCTCAAAACTTGCTACCAAGTCTTTTAGGATAAAACTTGAGCCTTTTGTTGAAAAAGCGAAGGTATTGATTTCTCATTATGTTTCTTGTTGAAATAGTAAATGCAAATTCATAAAGGTTGTGTCTGACCAAAATGTGATGCTATCAATCTTTGACAGTCAGCAGCTGAGTATTTAGTAAGAGTTTCCTTTGGGACAGCACTAATTGCTTCAATTGTTCTTGTTTATACGACAATTATTGCACTCCTCTCAAGTAGAAGGTATCTGTTGAACGCGATTCATCAAATTTTTGCAAGTTCTTGTTCTTGTTTGAATTTTTATTTTCATTAATCACCTTTGTAGTGGCAACACAATGACAATTGAATTGCACCTATGTCTTTTCATTTTTGTTGTGCAACAGTGATGAAGATAATCGTGGAAGACGTGGAGGCAGATCTTATGATTCGGGTTTCACTTTTTACTTAAATCCAGCTGATTTGTTTTGGTAATATTTCTGAACTGGCATAATATTTATTGTTGTTTTGAAACACATGACATGGATTGAACCAAAGTGAGGAATGGGTTTACCACTTTATAAAGAATGAAGATGCTAATGCCCAAGGTCTTTATGGGTATATATCCAGATGAGCCTTAATCCTATAATTTCTTCCTTACATATTGCTACGGTAGCCTTTTCCATGCCCAATGCTTCTAATGCTCTAATTGGTTTGTCAAATTAGAATTGAATCGAGGTGCAATTCTAATTAAAGTTTGTCAATAGAGAATTTGGAATTTAAATTGGCAACTGGGGGAAAGAAGGGATAAGGATGTTTTGATCGCTTAGAATATTAATATATTTCAGTTTTCTGAGAATAAATGTACTAGGAATTTTGGGCTGATTAGCAAGTGATTGAAAAATTTCCTGTTCTATATGCACAGGGTTATTCAAGAAGAGCAAAGTAAATGAATCATGATGACCAGTGGGGGAGGGTTTATGAATTATAAACGCATCCATGCACACCCAACTATCAACTATGTCTTAATCCTTGCTACTTTGGCGCATCTACATGAATCCTATTTACAGTTTCAAGAGTGTATTAATAGAACCTATTGACATTGAATTATATTTGCAGTGTTGGTAAAAAACTATCTTTCTCAGTCTATATTTGGCCTGCCTCTTGTGGGTCCATCCCAAACATGAACTCTGACATTGATTTCCTAAACCACTTTTAAAATGCTTGGTTTGCAATGGAGTCTTCAATTTGAACCTAGGTCCTGGTTGGACACATGCATGATTAATAGGCATAATGCCCCTCCCTTCTCAGACTAAACCTGGGCTTTTGCCACCCTAGGCATGAGTAATGTTATCCGTATCAACTCAGTCCCAGAAAAAAAAAATAGGGAGGTGATGATTATTTGGGAATTTGAAGATGCATTTTACCTATTTATGAGGCTCTTTAACACATGTATGTTCTGAAATGTAAACCTGTTATTGGCACAAATTTTCATTTCTTTTTATTTTTTTAATTTTTCATATGAGGAGAAAAAAAATACTCTTCTTGTTCTTTGTACAATAAAACATGAAACATTCTCTACTCTATCCCATATGAACTGGACAACTATTCTCCTGTAGTGTTACAACAGTTCTCATTATGAACTGACAGACTATTACTTTTATGAAGCTGATGTTGATATCTTGAAATGTGGAAGAAACTTGAGGTAACCACACAATTAGTTGATCTAACATAAATATTCATTATAGGTACTGGGATCCATATTACTATAGGAGGCGACGAATACAGAAAGAAGATGATGGGATGAACTTCATAGAATCTGTATGTTAAAAAAACTGAATTATGTCTTATGTTTATTGGTTTTGAAACAAATTGAACTTGATGAATAACTTGTATGTAGGTTTTCTCATTCGTATTTGGGGATGGTGATCCAAATCAAGGAATTGAAGACGAGAGGTGGAAGTTGGTAATACTTGAGCACTGAGTTCAGTGGTCCGTTACTTTCAATGTTTTTTTTTCACCCATTGTTGTAACTTTTTTTATAAAACCTCCTTTCAGTAATTTTCTGCTTTTTAAAAGATGCATTATTTTGATTTTCAGCTCACATAGTTTCAAATTATTTTTTGTGAAGGTAAAAAAAAAAATTATTTTTCAAATTTTCATGCAATTAGTTCATCTCTTTCACTAAGTTGATGTTTATATCCCAGAATCCTTTGTTTATTGACATTTTATGATATTGATTTTGCACGTACCTTAGTGAAACCTATACTGCACTATGAATGCTACTGGAGTCACAAAACAAATTGCTTATGGAAATTTTCTGTAAAAGGGACTTTCATGAGGTAGAATTTTGTCATATCAGTCCTGTGCATTGTCTTGTGTTTCACTTTCATCACCTTTAAAAGGTACCAAGAAAGGAAGAGTTTACAAAAAGACAGAATTACTAGTTTTTATTCTGTGCAATACACTGGAACTCCAAGACACTGGTGGATATCTTTTTCCATCAAAAAGTGATGGAAAAAAAGTAAGGGATGTAATAAAAGACAATAGCAGGATAATTTTATGCAATGGCAATGCACTGGAAAAGCCTGAAGCACTGAAGTACACTGTATGCTTGATCTAGTAAATACGATCCATCAGATGGCTGCCCTGGATTCTCTTTAGCTGCTGAACTGGCAAGGTTTTACACTTTTAATAGTAATCCATGTTGCATGGTCTGGTGCTGGTGTAAGCTACAAGTATGCATTTAGGTGTCTAATTCTTTACTGCTGCACATTGTAGGATGCACTTGTAGACACGTGGATATGATATAATTAAAGGAAAATAGAAAGAAAAGTCAATTAAATATTAATAAAAAGCTAAACTATCCTTCTTTTCTCTTTTATTTCTATCTTTTTTTTTTTCTTATCCCTAAATACTTTTATAAAAGTTCAAACCTAGTAAACCCTCCTTTTCAATGTAATCGTCTGCTAAAGAAGTTGAAAGTAAAAAAAGTAAATCAATGAAAATCAAATTGTACAATTATTCAACTAGAATCCCATACCTACACTCATGTCATGTTGTGTGGACATGAGAGATCATATGTAGTAACTTGATCATATTTGCCTAAGCTTCACAATAAAGGAGAGCCAAACCAAGAAAAAGCTTGATATCTCATGTAGGCTAAGGAAAGTATCTCTTCTTCTTTCAAAAGTTGTTTTAAAGGGAGACTTATTACTTAAGAATGATGATTGATAGGAATAATGCATCAATATATTAATCTTTATTTTCACACTCTTGCTCTAACCATTTCCTTGGGAAAGTTTAGGAAATTACCCTTGGAAATGAAAATAAGTTGAAATAAGTTCCGGAGTTGCCATAATAAGAATTGGTGGGGTTTCAACTGAAAAGAAAGAAGTGTTTGTTAGATTGAGATGGAAAATGCAAAAATAGAAAAAATGGGTCTTGGTCCTATATATATACTAAAATACATTTTTGCTTATTCAGCAAGCAAAGTTGGAACTGAATTATTCTAGATCGTATCAGCGAAATGGTAATTATATGTTTCAATATCATTCACCATCAATTTCATTATTCGTTCCTTAGTTTTCAGGTTCCATATCAAAAAAAAAAAAAAAAAGAATAAAAGAAAAAATCCTTAGTTTTGGGGTTCAGACTTGCCTCAAACTTTGGTATACTTTGAATGATCACTTATTCATTTAAATTAATACTTTCACCCCAATGTGTTTGGTTGCGAAGGATCAACTGCCTTCAGTCGTATGCTATGAAACAATGTAAGATTCCTCATTTCACTTATTCTGGATTTTGGATGTCAGAAGACCACAGTGGTCGTGGACCAATGTGATGTCAATGCAAGTCCTTCCTTGATAGGTTCCCTACCTCCGACTTGTTTTCTTGATTTTCATTGAAACTTATGACTAACCTCTGATTGAAACTTAGAACTAACTTCTCAATTATTTTGCTATGGGTCAACGATTGATTTTTGTGGCAATGTAATGATGATATAGTTATTTTCCTTGATTTGTTGTTGCAGATTGGGCAATACATATCTTCCAATGGTGGTGTTGTTACAGCTGAAGAACTTGCTCCATATCTTGATTTAGAGACTGCTGACAACAATCTAGTATGTTCATGTTTAATGTAGTCTAGTTTGTCTAAAAACCCCAGTCTGATGTTTTGCTTCAGAATTTGGAAATTTATTTGTGCTAACTTCTCATTGGGAATACACATCAGTCCACATTATTTCTACTCCTTAATCAGTCACAGAACTTCTCATTGACTAATTGAAAATTTGGTAGTATTAAAAGACAAAAAAAAATTCTTACACTGTAGTAATGTCTTTTCTTTTTAATCTCTTATTCTGCTAATACACATTCTCTCTCTCTCTCTCTCTCTCTCTCTCTCTTTTTTTTCTTTTTTCTTATAGGTTGATGAATCATACATCTTACCTGTGCTTTTGCGGTTTGAAGGGCAGCCAGAAGTGGATGAGGAGGTGTGTTCAAATAATGTATCTAGAAAAATGCAACTGAGTTTTCTGATCAAAAAAAAAAAAAAAATGCTACTGAGTTTCTCTTTTTTTGGATAATTGTGTTCATTTGATCTTGTTTTGCGGATGGCCTTTTCTGATCTCTCAGTTAAAGGCTGTGTTTATCTGAGAATGTTTTAGTAGGATTGAAGGACACTAATGAATAAATTAGAAGCTCTGGATCAAATTATTTGTAAAAAGAAAGACATTTTGTCATGCCAAAGTTTATATTTTAACATGTCAGATCAAATCTGCTTCTAAGAAAATACTATCATCTGTATGCACAAACATGGATAGAGAATGTAGACGTTTTCTTTGATAAGGAGAATATTACAATTTAACGCAAACTAAACAGACCAGTAATTATGAGTAAAAAGTAGATTTATTAAAATAAATAAATAAATGTCATATTTAAGAGGAGCATGTGCTCATTTAGTTACAAGTTTAAAGAGTATTGTCAAATATCATTTATACAACTGATGTCATACTTGAACTCAATATAGTGAAATCTCAATCTATATGCCCTTAGCCAGGTATAGCAGTGCAGTACTTTTATGAATAATTCAGAGCATAACCTTTTTTTATGAGAATAATTCAGAGCATAACCTCAGAAGTGCTGTTTTGGAAGCTAACCTCATTCAGGTATATGCTGACCCTGTCAAAGAGAAATAAACACATAATCATCCAGGACACTTGAAATGATACCACAAAACTAGGGCTTAATTAGACAACCGTTTATCATCTATCTATTTCATTTAGAATATCTTGTTGCTTTAGCTCAGAGATTCTCCTTTTCTTTTTCATGCCTACCTATAACAGAGAATCCACTTAAAATATGCTGCTTTGTTTGTGGATATTTGGGAAAAACATTCATAAACAATCTTCGGTCCAGATAATTCTTGTAGCAGTTTTCTCCTAATAAGTTTTTTGGTCTTCTACCAAAAAGAAATTGATGTTCGTTTTAAACTTCCGTAAACCTTACTAAATTCCACTTAAGAAAAATTGTGAGGGTTGTGATATCAAAAGACAAATCAAGTGTCCTCATCCTGAATTTCTCTATGGGTATTTTCTTATATTTTTTGTTCATGGTGGTAAAACGAGTCTTGAAGAATGTCACTTGTCGTCACAATCAGCTGGTAGATCATTGTAAATCTATGAAACTATGATATTACATTTAATTTTATTTTTATTTTTTGTATTAGCCTTATATCATGAATGACACTTCTTCTCTGGGATGAAATTGCTGAAGATTATGATATCTTCAGATAATCTTTAGCAATTTCATCCCAGAGAAATTTCTATCTTCAGCACTTCTTCTTGCCTATAAAAGAAAATGATATCTGCTGCTCATGGTACTTATCGACTTTTATTTACATAATCTGATATGTTTGTGCAGGGAAATATTCTCTATCGTTTTCCATCACTGCAACGTACAGCTTCATCACAGAGATCTGGAAGGAAGGAATACGTTGGGAAAAGGTGGACTGATTGGGTTGGAGGGGTTGAGAAGTTCTTCAAGGAGAAGAAATGGCAATTCAGGTTTTTAATTTAATTTTTTCTAGTGATGTTAATGCAGGTAAGTTCTCTTCTATGATTAAGTTTCCCAATATGATTGGCTTCTTTCTTGCAGTAAAACTAGCAATTCAGAGAGGGCAATGGTCATTGGATTGGGTGGGCTTAATCTATTTGGAGTTATTATACTGGGTACTATGCTAAAGTAAGGTTCTATTACCGTCCCTTATTGTTCTGTGTGTGCTTCTTTTATTTCATTTTTTTTATGTTGCTTACATTGCTATTGTGTTCTTACCTGAAGGAATGTTGCAGTTACACCGAGTGGATTCATTACATTTGTTTCTGACATATTTCCTCTACTTCAGGTGTGATTTGATGCTACACTTTCCAAATAAATAAGCTGTTTTCTGTGATCTAGGGAATATTATTATAAATTTGCTTCCGATGTGCTGCCTCAAAGTTTAGTAATCACATTTACCTGCCTGATTGTGGGGATGTGAGTATTATGTTTTCTTAGAGAAAACCAAGTAAAGGAAAATGGGCTGGCAGAAAGAACACAAATATTTCCTTTGATGGATTCCCTAGAAATGACTTTAGAGGAGATAGTTGTCTTATTCACAATGTGAGAGGGTCTCATTGTTCCAATAGCCATTCCCTAGTTCCCCATTTCAATTCATGCTCATGAGCTCCACCATAAGATTTCAAGGGTCAAAGAGGCCTGAGTAACTTTACAAAAGGACACAGTCTCTGCTCTGACTTCTTACATGCCATGCATTGTGTGAACCATCATCATAGGGCACCATGGACCAGTCGATTGATAGGCAGTAAGATTGGGGCTGAAGCGTTTCTTCTTTGAAGTTGTCTCCTCTTATCAAGTGGCAGACTTCTTGGCAAATACTGGGAAACTGTAATTTTGCCAGTGCATACGTGGTGTCTTTGCCAAAGCTTTAGTGGACGATACTAGGGGCAGTGGGTGCCTCATGTTGTCCTCTTTTTCCATTTTTTCTGATGAACTTCTGCCTTCTCAACAATATGTACATACATATATATATAACATAAAATAAATTGGGGAAAAACAAAGATACTTCTATTGCTAAAGGACCATAAGAAAGTTCAAGTGAGATGAAAGTAATAAATATTTCTTGTTTATTTTTTATGAGAAATTAACTATTCATTGATATCAATAATATTCTTATTTGCCTATAAAAAAAACTATTCATTAATGTCAATTTTAGAATGAGAAATCCTTCCAAAATACAAAGGATGATCAAAAGTGAAAACCCAACAAGCGCTGCAAAATAACTATACTGAACAAGTATGAGACAGGAATATAAACAAAATATGCAACAATGTACAACTTAAGGGGAGGGAAAATCCCCTACAAAAGAAACCATCTGCTTAGCTCTGTGTTTAACTAAACAATCAGCAATCTCGTTCACTGAATGAGGGGACCAAGGGAAGGAACAATCCAAGCAGCTTGCTAGACCTAGGATTTGACATATCATATTTCCAATGATCTCTCTGCAACTTAGACATACATGAGATCGCTATAGCAAAATCTCTTTCCACCAAAAAATTGGATAGATTCAAAGCCTTAGCTTGCAAACACAGTAAAATTATCCAGACTGATTGTGTGGTAGATTCCTTGCACTTTTCCCCTTATGACACTTTAATATGCATTCTTTATTATTTATAAAAAAATGGTATAGTGGATTACAGGTATATTTGTGTTTTAATGGCAGCTGAAAAAAAAAAAAAAAAAAAAAGCACGGATACATTTCCAATCCTTTGATCACTTTAAAGGTGAACATCTCCAGTAATGCTGCATTGTTACTTGCCATTTAATCTAAGTTAGGCAACTAAGGTTGGTTGTTAATGATAGCAACAAACTCATTGATGCTGTTGTTTGGAGGTTTGAGATCTAGGATTACATCTTTTACTTGTGGCAATTGGTTCATTCAGAAATGGAATCTGTGGTTAGTCTTTTCTACTCTTTAGATTTATTACCCTTGAATGCTGAAGAATAAGTCTGTCTTGTTGGTTTTAGAACAAATAGTTGATACATTCAAAAGTTCTCACAGTTATGTGCTTGCTGCTCATGCCCTTGAGACCTTACTCAAGTGGCAAGGGATTGGGGTGGAGATATGGGAGGTTTCAGGTTCTGAGTCCCAACAGGACCAATATTTTCAGGATTTTAAAAAATGTTACCTAAAAAAAAAAAAATCAAAACCAGAAACGAAAACAAAAAGGGCTGCTGCTAATCTGATCTCCAAGTAATTGGGTCATTGACTGGAAGAACCTTATTCTGTTGACAGTTTTTAACTACAGTTTGTGGTTGTTAAGCATTGCCTATTTTTTAGATTATTTGTTCATGTTTTTAAGTATTGGTTAACCTCGCTTCTATCTATTTATTTATAACATAAACTTTGCAGATCTATGCAGGTTCTTTTTTTGCAATTCCTTTGACCCGGTGGTTCCTCATTCGCAATAAAAATGCTAAAATTGAGAAAAGGAACCTAGCAAGAGAACTCCGTGCTCGGGCCCTTGAATTACCAGATCTTTCCCTAAGACGAAAGGTATTTGTTTAAGTGCTTATTCTATGTTTTAGTTATGGTCTTGTGGTTAATTCCAATTGTGGTCTGAAATTTATTAGTTAGTTGCTTGTTTGACCTTCTCCCCTTCCTCCCCACCCCTCCACAAACACACACACCAAAGAAAAAAACAAAAAAAGAGGTATTTGTTCTATGTTTTTTTTCCTTAATGGGATCCCCAAATTTCAGTTGAAAACAGACACTAAATTTTCATACTTCAAAACTGGCTTTTGGCTGCCAAAAGTAGTTGATTTTGTAACCATTTCATGCTTATATTGTACAGTAAAAACTAGGTGCATTTTGATTATTTTTATTCTAGAAAAGTTATGTGGTTGTTATCTTATGGAGGATGCAACTTGGTTCCAGGCAACCCAAGAACCATGATAAACTCCTCTTGGGTTGGTTTCTCTCAATTCTTATGCTTAACTTGGTGCTGCTTTGGGTTAAAGGATTTGAAATTTTGATTGAATTTTCTTTGAATCTTGGTTCATTGATAGGTTTAAACAACTGAAACAGAAACTAGCCTACAAACTTTTGGGGCCTTTATTTCTATGACTGGCTTGTGAATCAAACTTTTGTTCTTTTAATATGCACTTGTCCACAGGGGATTAACTAAATGGTAATTGATTCTTGGTGAGACTTGAGAGGATTTATCATGTATGAAGCTTTTGTATTAATTCTATACATGTCACAAATTGAGGCTTTTGTACCCCTTTTATAATGTTACACCGATCAAGGTTTGTGGACCTTCCACAATGATGATATACTGCTACCTTAATTCACTTTAATCTTTCATGTGTCTAGCTGTTCAATTTTTGGTCTTTCATTGTAGCTGTTTGTCTTGCCTTTGCATTTTGTTTTTCCCTGAAGAAGCTTAATCCACCGTAGATAAGCTTCCTTCTTTGAGGGATAATTAATTCATCTCTGTCACTGTTTATCTGTCAGCTTCTGAGTGCTCGGAACATGGCTCAGAGAACGGTCATTGGGCAGGATAGGATTGTCTATAGCACTGACAGGGACTTGTTTGAGCAAGACTATGATACCCAAGATTGGGATCAAAGATTCCGTGAGATTGAGAAGTCAGATTGAGAAGGGAGCTAGGACAGCAAATTTTACCTTTTGGCTATTGGTGAATACAGTAGAAACCAGAGAAGCCACCATATATTATGACTGTAATCGATATTTGATGACCACAAATGTATATGCGTTTGTAATTTGAATTTTTGTTTTTCTTATTGGAGGAATCCCATTATTGAAGTTGAAGCGCGTACTCTGTTTCCACTTAGACCTCTTCCTGCCTCAGCCAGGCTCAGAGCATTTGACAAATACAGGTATCCAGAAGCAGTTAATTTGATATTGTGGCTGCCCCATGAACAGAAGAGCTCGAGTAGCAGGTGCCCCTCGCTCTCACATCTAAATCCTGGCTTTTCTTAAAACGCCTGATAGCTCGGGGACCCTATTCATCTCATCATTTTCTGGGTACTTATACTTGGGTGTGCTAATATCTGGTCTAGTGACTTCGGCCCTATGCAGGGTGGTCGAAATACCGATGAAGTCTTAAAAATTCATGTTTTCAGGTGTTGACCAAAACTAATTTGTATGAGTTGTCAGGGTTGAGCCTTTCCTAAACTAAGAAAATGACAAATAATATTATTTTTGAACTTGCAAAGTGAAATCTTTTTCATTTTAATCATAAAATAAAATATTTATTTAAAAAAGCGGGATAAGTTTGAAAAGTAATATTTAAATTCACTGAACTATGTTGCCAAGTACTGAATATTGATTACAATAAGCATTTTAAAAGTTTAATCAAATTTTATTTATTTTATAATAGTTACATCATCAATGTTTTTATTCTTATTATATGAGTGTACTTCCATTTTGTTATTTAATAATCTTTCAAGTCATATAATATTAAAAAATAGATCTTTATTTTTTAAAGAACTTCTAAAGAAGGTCACCCTCTGCTAAACACGTCACGACAGAAAATAACAAATAATTTTAAAAAATAAAAATAAAAATCTTGGAAAAATGATTGTAAGAAGTCCCATGACGTGATTCACAACCATACACTGCCATATTACAAGATTCACAACATGGCAATACTACAAGAGCAACATATTCTGGCGGCGGCTCAGCATTCAATAGAAAATGCAAAGCTTTTTCAGGGGTTTGTGCAACACTAAAATTCTTTCAAGGGTGCTGAAAAAATTAACATTACACTCACTTCTGCCACTCAAATGCATTGCTAGCAGAGGAGGCCGTTGTCATCATATTACCCCAAGATCCTTTCAACAGCCAGCTGCACGCCGGTACACACTTTCAATAAGAACACAACAGTATTTACACCACCTGATGCAATATTTGTGCGCCAGGGAGTGGGAAGGTAGCTGGGCAGCAGTCATCATTTCCACCATTGATGTAAATCTGGAAGCACATCGACCGAAATAGGCTGTAAAATGCACCTATAAATAGACTGTTTTCAAGCAACTTGAAACAGCAGGATACCTGCATCACCAACATATGTATACAAACATTAGTTTGGTTGTTGCTCATCATGGATCCTCACATTATATAATGCTCAAGAGATGCAACCTGTAAAACAACCACCACTCTCTCAAATATTCCAAATGGTGTAAGAGTGTCCTTTTTAGTGGAAATTTTTCCCACAAACTTGGCTGGAAGATGTCCAAAACTCTCTTTAACAAGAAGCCTTGTAACAATATAGTTTTTCATTGATGACCTTTTTATCTGGAATGGAACCTGGGCCCCCTATCTCACCCCAACCACTTGCCACCGACCCAACCACGGGAGGCACCATAATAATACAACTGTCATATTCTATCATGGAACTTGATCCATATGGCCATGGTCCCGTTTAGCATATCACAAGACAGATATTTTGTGAAAGTGCTTTAGGTGACAATTATAAACCACTCATTAGCTCCTGTGAAGTGCATCCCTATCCAATGAGAACCATCAAATGGTAAAATTATGCAGTGTCAACACTGAGTCCAGACACCAATTAAGCCATGTCATTATCAGGATCATTAAAATACTCCAATAAATGATAACACAAGCAATCAACCTGGGATAACGACAACCCAGACCATATGCTAGCCCTATTCAAAACATGCATGATAAAGAGGACTGAGGCTTAGCATTTGATGGATTTCATTTAGAATATAAAAAACATAAAAAATGATTCTGTTAGGATGCAATTTAAGTTATAACTATCAATCTGCATGCATCACCACAACTGTTTTCTGAGCATCACAGGAGCTGACACAAGGTGAATATTACAAGTATTGCAAATTCCAAGAAAAAAGAAAAAGAAAAAAGATCTCTCTGCAACAAACAGAGATTAAGGGGGGAAATAGAATTTATAGTATATGATGCTTCTAGTAGCTTTCTTTCTTTATCCTGAGAAGGTACAAGAGAGTTCACTTAAAAAAGAACTTGATTTGCATAAATATGAATTAGAATACAATAAATCATAAGTTCCAGCTATAAGTAGCAGGCTCAGATAATGGGATAAGCTATAACTTCAATACCAGAGTTTGGACTCCACTGTGAAGCACATAACAGAACTTATATGGTTAAAAGAATGGGAGTACTTTTATTGCTCCATTTGTTCCTCCAATAACATTAAACCTCAAACCCTTTTAGCTCCTTATTTTCTTCACTACTAAAATTTAATGCACAGCTCACTCAGAGAGGCAGAGTATCAGCAAAGTAAAATTCAAAACTGCCTTGCCTTGAGGGTCAGTCCTAAGAAAGCATTTTAAAATCTTGATCCCAACTACTCAAGGTCACAAAATGAACCCTCTTTCACTTTCCAGGATTCAAGTTCATTAGGTAAGGCATATCTAAACGTTCTACTTTAGCAACCTACCTACCACATCTGTCTTACTTTATTCAGCCTTGGGACTGGCTGCTCAAATTCTTTTCTAGTTGCACTTTTGGTAATTTTTTTTTGCATACACCAAATTTCAAAGTTCAAGATAAAAAATTCATACACAAAATAATCTAAATAAGATGAGGAAATATGTTTATGGGAACTACAAATACTATAATCATTTTATTTGTATACAGTTGTTTATCCATATACATACTAACACTAGTAGAGATTAACATTCTTCCTTATCAAGGGAATTATTAACAAATAAACATAAATTAATCAGGTAAAATAATACTAAGTGATAAGAAGATTCTTTAAAAAAAAGGAACTGAATGAAAAAGTATATTTAAGGGGGATGATGTGCTCACCTAAAACTATTAGTGCAAAAAGCATCATCAAAATCATTCGGACAGAATGGTGATCTACTTGTATATGATATCGTGATCTTTGATATCTTGACCTCCATACCCCTATCCAGCTATAAGAGCGTGTGACTTTTGCAGATAATTGAGAACATAATCCTTGAAAAATGCCATATCGAAAGGCTAATCTCATTCGTGCTTGATGACCCTGGCAAAGGGAAATAGACAAATAAGCATACACAACACTTAAATTGAAGCCACAAAATAAAGACTTAATCGGGAATAATATTGTCATTGAGAATGGAGATCTTTTCATAATCCCACTGTCCAATGCTTTTTCCAATCATGGATGAAACTGTGTCATTTTGTCAGGATAATTTTCAATACATTTTTACTGCATGTCAAATTTACTATATAGGATGCTATTCATTTATTTTTTATTTCTAGAAATACAATATTATGCCTTTTTCCTTGGTTTGGGACAAAAAAATGCAGGTACCAGTTTCAGGTTTGCTACTAAGCCTAAGGCTAAGCTAGTTGTGGATTGCTCTTGTTCACTTTGAAACAATAGGTATGCCTTTATTTTATAGGAAAAACATTTATGTGTAGAGACAACCCGTAAATATATTTTAATGAGGGAAACAACCAGCATGAGAAATGTAACATTACTGGTGCACCATGTGAAACATCCATTTGTGATGGGGAATGGCTTTGTTCTTCTCCATCTTTCAGCCTCTTTGTAAAATTCCTAGAGACCCTGCTTCCATAAGCAGGCCATAAATTAGCCAGGAAACAAAAGATGCCCATTCTGTTGTGGCATCCTCTCCCATCCTTGTGGAAGAAACTTTTATCTTTGGCTCCATCAGCTTCCAGATCCCAACTGCCATCTCCAGCATGTTTGCCACCAGCAGTATCTCGCAGTGCCTCTGGTGCTTCAAAACTCAACTGTGCAGGATAATGAGAACCCACATTCCTTAATTTACCCTCCTTCGATGATTCAAAATCATGGTCTACATGCATAGCCCTAGCCATATTCAAGTTCTCACTTTCTCTAGTTTTTTGCTCAACAATCTCATCAGTACTGTCATTATAACTAGAAGTAGTGACTGGATCAAAAAACCTCCTCAAAATAGTACTATCTCCCTTTTCATAACGAGGAACTTGTTCAGTCGGATCTTGGCCAGAAAGAAATAATGCCAACCCATCTCTATCTTGTTCATTTAAATTAATCCACTCAGTATTTCTCACTGAATTTCCCATTGATGAATCCAACAAGCTTTTCTCCACATGTACAATTTGCTCCCTAATTGCTCTAATGAACTGTTTGTGTCTGGAAATCACATCTTCCCTCATTCGAGACTTGTCTGTTGCAGCTGACAGACTCACTGCTCTTTCAAAGTCCTCCAACTGATTCAGAGAAAATAACCAAGATAAGCTAACAAATACCTCCAACTGAACAGAGCGAAGAGTGAAGGTCGGCATTAATAAATACCTGCCATTTTGCTGTTTCAAGTGTTGTTGCAAGATCACGTCTATGATACTCTATTGATGTGAGTAGCTTTGGATCTGAATGGTGTCCTTGAACAAGGCCTTGCTCATGCAAAAGAAGGCGAAAAATTGATTCCATCCTAGATATTAAGCCAAGATCTTAATTTTTGGATTCATTTCTAATATAGGGTATTCATAAAACATTCCAAATATAGCCAACCAAACCAATTTCCATTACCCTAAACGAGATAAAGAAAAAAAAAATGGTAGGATTAAAGAGCTGCATGAATTTAAGTTAAATGGAATCCATAGTTTCACCAGGTCCAATTTAACAAGAATTTAACATGCAAAATTCTGATCCCACATATTCTCAGCATCCAAACAGAGCGCGTCATACGGAGGAAGCATAATTTTGTAACAAATAAGTGCTCCATGCCGAGGGGCTGACGACATGATTAGCACTAAGCCGACAATCCAATACCTTTCATAACACAAAATCTAAGGCCCAAAATGAAATGAAGTTGTGAATATTCATTTTTACGACACATTCATTAAAAAATAAAACAGAACTTCACCGAAATGAACCTAGTACAAATAATCAGCTCATTTGAGTAACTTGAGTTCTTCATCTTATGTTTTGGAATCCAAGATAACAAACAAGACTCAAAACCTTCACTTTCTTTCTTTTCTTAACTTTTCCTTGGCTTTCTTAGCAAACAAACGGATAGGAAAGAGAACTAACCTGTCTGCAGAATCTTGAACGACTTCGGCCGCCGAAAACAGAGGGTCTGATTCCCATTGGTGGAAGCTCGTCGCCATTTCCAGCACCACCAATACAACAAAAAATATATAGAAATCTGCTAATTAAAATATGTATATCTTAGAGAGAGAGAAAAAAAATAACACTTTTATTTTCTCCAAGAATTGACAACAAAAAAATCAGAAAATAAAGATTAAATTGAAATGTCGAGAAATGAGAGTGGATTTCGATGTAACAATTTTGATTCAAATTTCACTGGAGAAAAATGCTTCTAGGGCTTAGGGTCGGGAAAGAAAGAAGAATGAGATCGGAGTGGAGTCTGGAGAAAAAGATCCAGTGTAACAGACCCCATATACTACACTGTTGCCAACTAATATACACTCGCCGCATCCATAAAATTGGTTCTTTTTGCATTCATACCCTTTCCCAAAGCGGTTGCAACTTTTCAACCGTTATTCCTAAAAATTGCGCTCCAGGCCCTCCTTACTTCTGTTTTTATACATGTTCCCCACAAAAACTCACTGCTCCAATCTACCTTAAAGAATTTCATGGCGTATGGATGTTTCACACTAATTTAAATTTCTCTTCCATGTTTAATATTATTTGAAAATTGTTTGATAATTTAAAATTTAGTAAATAATTATTTATCTATTTTTAATAATATTCATTATTAAATATTTAAAATTTATAAAATATGTTATTTTATAATATATTTTACACATTTTTTCAATAATAATTCATAAGAGAATTTTATATCTAAATTAATTAAGATAAAATAAATCGAAATTTCATTTTTTTTGTGATGCCTCTAATTATCAGAAAATGAGATGAGAAGAAAATCTGTTACAATTATAAAAACGACTTAATTATCTTCCAGTAAAATTAAGATGATGAAATATACGGTAATAAATCACTATAAAAAAATCTAATTATAGGAATTTGAAAAAAAAAAAAAAACAGTCACTGTTCTTCATTATTTATACTGTTAATAAGAAAATCCATAACTACAAGTTGGGGATTGGGTCAGCCAAATTTGACAGGGGGGAAAAAAAAGGGGAACATATTAAGAGTCAAAGAATTTGAGAAAGGAATTATGCGGGTTAGGAAGACTGTCATATCAAACATGACATCCCTCCATCCTCGGCATGGAGGAAAATATCGGTAATCACGGATATATCGGTACTTCGATTTTACGGATATATCGGATATATCGGAGATATATCGGCAGATATTCTGGAAAAAAATATCGGTAGGCTTAAAATTATTAAAAACTCATAGAAATGTAAGGAAAACCTCATAATAATATAATTAGAAGTATAATGGACATTTTAAAGTTGTTTTATTGAAAAATTTGATATATATATATAATATAATTTGCGATATTAGATGTAGTTATATCATATCGATCTATAAGAAATGTTAATTTTGTAATTGTTCTCATTATAAAGTCACATAAAATATTTCATTTCATTAAATATCAATAATTTGTACACATTAAATTCATTAAATAAACATATTTCATATTCAAAATATACTAGTTCATGTTAATTAAATTAATTAAATAATTTAGCATGTTAATTAAATTAATTAAATAATTTAGCTAAGTTAACTAGTTTAATTTAATTCTAGATGTGAAAATAAATCACAAATAATCATCTAAAATAAACATATCAATTTATAATTAAATAATCAAATTAACCTAAGTTAATTCAATAAAAATATAAAAATTAATTACAATTGAATGTAAAAATAGCATTAAATCATCCATATTGCAAACATACTAATTAATTGAAAATACATGAATTAATTACAATTGCAAACAAAATTAATTACAATTTAAAACAAATATACCTTAAAATGATTAAATAATTGAGCAACCTTAATAAAAATTGGAGTAATGAGAGAGCAAATGAAGAATGAAAGCAAAAATGGATGAAATGGATGAAATTTGGGCTATTTATAGAATAAATTTGGGCCAAAATAGCCGTTGGAACATTAATTTACCGTTGAAAATCAATTTTGGCCGTTGGATAAAAAATTGGGAGCAATCTGGCCGTTGGATCGCCATATTACCATTGGAATCACATCTAGGCCGTCGGATCAACACGGGCGTGATCTGGGCCGTCAGATCAAGTTGCATGAAGGAGGGGAAATATCACAAAAAAATCAGCGATATATCTCCGATATATCACCGATATATCTCCGATATATCTCCGATATATCGCCGATATATCATCGATATTTTGTCACCAGAGGCGATTTTTTCAAAATATCTCCGATATATCTCCCAAAACCGATATATCGCCGATATATCGCCGATATTTTGGCGATATTTACGGAAATATCTCTCCTCGATTTTTCTCCTCAAAATGTCGTGTCGCCGCCTCCCGATACAAGATATATCGGCGATATATCGCCGATATATCCCGATATTTTCCTCCATGATCCTCGGAAGGTGGGGATGTGAATGCGGAATGGAAGTAGCCAAAGTCATGGAGACTTAATTAAGATACAACTTTTACTGGGATTTGATTTTGAGGAGTGGATTCAATTGTTGAAGCAACAAAAACACACACCACTCTCCAAATAAATCTGCCCTACAAACGAGATCAAATTTGGGTTATGAATATCAAAAAGCTTGTGTTTGTCAAATGAAGTATTTCACCATTTGAATTTCCTTCTGTTTGAAGCCACATTTCTCATAAAATCCTTTGTTCTCAGCACTACAATCCAGAATCACCTTATAACAACCCTTCGATCGTGCATGCTCTGTAAGAAACCCAAGGATTTTCTTCCCTAATTGCAAGCCACGGGCATTGGAATCAACCACAATATCTTCGATATGTCCAACTTTTCCACAATTCCGTATAAACTTCTTTTCAATGAAAACACTTCCAGTTGCAATGATCTTTCCAAGTTGATCATCTTCAATTACACATATAACATGATCATCACCAAGGGAGCTGAGCTCTTGAAATCGTTCCTCAAATTCCTTGTCAGAGACAGAATCACATACACTTAGTTGCTGCAGTAGCTCTATGAAACCTTTGCTTTTATCTGAGACCTCCAGTTTTCGAACTTGAAACTTTTGGTCATTGCCGGATGAGTTATTGTTCTGCATACTTTCCAGAGAAACCTTACTTTTCGCCCGACTGTTAAAAACTGGCAACATTCGTTGAAATCAACAAAGAGCATTAGATGTGCCACAGTAAATAAAATCTTCAAAGAAAGTGACCTTAATTGTCAATGATACTTCACAAAACTGAAGGGGTGATGGCCTACCAACAATTCAGAAGTTCTAGCTTATAAATACTAGTGATTTTATTTAAAAATCAAAAATCAAAAATCAAAAATCAAAAATAAGAAAAGGAAAAGCTGATATTTTACTATAGGAACTCCCAGTTTCATGCTGCTTCTCCCCAGAATTTGAAACTGTGCTCAAATGCATAGCACATGGAATCCCCACAATCTAAGCAAACAAAGAAGGCCTTCCCACCCCTCTTTTAGTACTTAAATTTAATTTGGTTATACACAAAAAACACCCATGTAATGGGTTAGATAACTCACCAAACATGCATTTTGCAGCCCAGGAAGCGTTTTACTTTCTCGACTCTTATAATCTTTTAGAATTATGAAAGGCAGTTCCCTCTTCATGTTGGGAGCTCACTTTCTAGGCAGCTTACTTGTTGCATTTTATTCATCTCAACTAAGAACATACTTTTATATCAAAGCACAGGAATGTCAAAATTGTAATGATACATGCAAAGTTGCGAAGTTCAGCCAACAGCATGAATATCCTCCTTGTACATCAACCAAACTTGTTAATGTTTTCTACTTGACTTAATAAAGACTCGTTAATTGAACTATTCATCACAAACAAAAAATGTTTTTTTTTTCCTTATTTTGAGGATAATAATAGTGAAGGCAATATCTTAGAAATGGCTTATACTTTATAATGGTGATACAGACATATTGAACTACTAACTCGTGTGTTCAAATGCAAAGTGGAGCACAATAGATGGATTTAACACTAGCCATATAAGAACTCTCCTTAGTTGAAAAACATAAGGGGAAAAAATACAAAGAAACCATCTAGATCAGGAGGAAGATACTAGCCAGACCAATGCCCTGCAGCATTGCTGCAACTGTTCAAATTCTCATAGCTCTCAATTTCAAGAGTAACAATTGGTGAAAATAAAATTTTAAGATAAAATAACATTTTGAAAATATCCTAAATATCCTTAGTATGCTTTCTCATAGCAAATAATTTTGTAGTCCAGAATTCATGAAATGAGAGAATTACAGCAACACGCACCAAGAGCCAGCCCTTGAATTTGGGGGAAAAGGATTAGGGGTTCTGCATAACTCATTGTAATGATTCAGTCAAGAAAAAAAATACCACACACACAATTAAACTGTCAAATTGCCTTCATGAAATCCATAAACACCAAACATATTGATCAATAAACCATCTTGTTCTGTAATCATGAAGACATAGTAGTTAATCAATATTAAAATAAATAAAATAAAAGGGTGTGACCCACAAAATCTGATTCAATTGCCAATGAACAGACACAGTAGCATCACAACAAAGCTATCTCCAAAAAAATTATTTCCATTCCCATACAACAAAAAAGAACAAAAAACTAGAGTAAGAATTTTGCAATATTGGCATTGAAATGAAGAAAATGCAACATAAATATTCTCTATGCAATGACTAGCCTCTGTTTGGATCACGAGGAGAGGAAGGGAAGTCCTTCTTCAGCAAGTTTAAGCACTTTTCTTTTCTTTCCTTTCCTTCCTTCCTTCCTACCGAGATCCACGCAGAGGCATAGTTTAATCCCAACGCCCAAAACACACAATAGGTCACAGTTTTGCTCACTTGCTGCCCTTCTCACATCCAAAGAGAAACTCTAAAATTGAAACCTTCCAGCAATAGCATATCCAACTAATAAAGCACCGTTAAGTGCAACCCGACCATCTGTTTGGTCACCAGGAAAATGGAGAAAAATAAAAGAAAACCACATTTTGATTACTATGTTGTCTCTCTCACCCTCCTTGCTACCGAAAATCGGGAAAAAAATCCAAAAAATTCAAATCAAATAAGCCAAAGTGTCTCGTGAGTTTTAGATAAAGTGCAATTTTCTGTAATATCGAACCCTAGACGGCGAACAATTTACTATTCAAAATTTTCTTTCATTTTCTCATTACTTTCTCAGCATCCAGACGATTGTATCCAACGTATAAGTCGATTGATTGAATTGGGAAAAGAACAGTACCTTGAACCGAGAGATCGACCAAGACGCAGCGTTGGGAGAAAGGGACGATTCAATGCTTTTGCGGATGAGAAATCGAATGCTTTCGTGCAGTGATCTAGGTATCTTATCGACCCAAACGCAGAACTCTGGAGAAGCGATGATCGGATGCTTCTGTCCAAACAGAAATTAAGGCTACGTTCATTAAGCTAATTATGGGCCGAGAATGGGCCTGCCCAATTTTTGAACTATTGGGCTGTAAGCCTGTAACTGGGGCGATTTCTAGTTTATGTGGTGAATCTCTTCGTCAAATTTTATAACTTGGAGATTTTTAATTCATACTCAATTTAATAAAGTTGGATTTCAGGTTTCACAAATTTAATAAAATTTCTAAAAACATTTTTTAGAATTATTGCCATTTACAGTATTAAAAAAACTATTTATTTATAAAAAAATACTTCGATTCTCTTAAAACACACTTATAAAAAAAATATTTTTATTATAAACACTTCGAATAAAAACATCATCAAATGCACCTTTTACGATAACCTAATTAATTAAAGCGAATACCGAAAAGTATATTTCTAATAAGTAGAACATGATCAACGTCCTTAAATTTACTCATTGTTGCGGATTAGCAAAAAAAACATTTTATTATTATTATTCTTTTAATTCCAAAATAATTATGCATTCCTTTTTCTTTTCAATTTGTCTTCAACATTCATTCATTTTTGGTAAATTGTATCCATATTTTAAAAGTATTTAATAAAAAAATTAACAATTTAATAAATTTTAAGTTATTAAATATATTAAGGATATTTGATAAAATAATTTAACAGTACAACTTCAAATTAAAATTAAGTCATTCTAAAATAATTTAATTTATTTTCCACCAATAATTTCATTTTCACTTTAATTTTGACATTTTTATTATAATTTTGATAAATAATTTAAGAATTCTATGAAATAAAGAGCACGAATCCAAATTTTATACGAAAGCTTGATGTTCTAAATTTTTATCATTGGTTCAACGGTTTGGAAGAAGCAAAGGAAGGAGGCAGAGGCGAAAGGCGGAAAGAGAGAGAAGGCATGTCAAGGTCGGTGCTTCGGCGTCTGCATACATTCATCGCTGCTCGTATTCGGCAAAATCAAGCCTTACTTCTCACCACTTCTGCTCTTCACCACTCTCCATCTCCTTCTCAATCACCATCTCTCGATGCCATTCAAATGACCGACAATTGCGTCCAAGTACTCTCTCCCTCTCTCCTTTATTTTATAGATGCGTTCGTTTTTCTTTTTTTTTTGCCCCAATTTCCGCGAGGTGTAGGGTTTTGAATTCAATTGCTCACACGAATTTCAGTTTTTTTTGGTTGTGATGTGAAAATTTTTCCGTTGTTGTTGGACTCATTGACAATCGTATCTAGGTTATGAAGCATATGGATATATTGATTAGGAAAAAACAGAGGAAACATGGAATGGAATTTTTTGGATCATAAAGTTTTGAGAAAACGTACATCAAAGGAGCTTCCCAATATGCGAAGATATTTAGGATCGCTATGAAGTAGTGGGTAGGGCTTTCAGCTTAGTGGTTAGATTCATAATAGTTGGCATGAGGGGCTGCACTGGGATATTAGGCGAGGTTAGAGGTTAGTGGGTTGCTAAATCCAGAACATTACCGTTTACATTTTACATTCGTATCATGTTTTGGCTTACGTTTACCTCTGTGCTGAGTTTTTTTTTTTCCTCGACTAAATATATTATCCATGTCAGTTGGTTTTGCAATGACATGGGTGTCTCATGAACGTACCTATTATTTGCATTTCAATTCCTCAAATGCTTGTGTTGTTGCATATTGTCACTTGGTCTCTTTTTATTGACTCTAGGAATGCCTTACAGAGAATTAAGGAACTGCAAACCAATGAAGCTTCCATGAAGGATAAAATGCTTCGCTTGAGTGTCGAGACGGGTGGGTGCTCTGGGTTTCAATATGTCTTTTTACTGGATGATAAAACTAATTCAGATGACAGGTTTGCTTTCTTACCCACCCATTTTTTGTTGCTCTGCCATGACTGCATTGGAATAATTTGCACTCAACAAATATTGTGTTTTCTTTACAACATCATCTTTTATTATTTAACATTTGCAGAATTTTTGAAAAGGATGGAGTGAAATTGGTGGTCGATAAAATTTCGTATGATTTTGTAAAAGGTGCAACTGTTGATTATGTCGAGGAACTGATCCGTTCTGCTTTCCTGGTAGGTCTCTTTATATTAAGCATGCATTGTTTATTAGCTTGTGTCATTCAGAAGTACATTTGTGCATTAAATATCATACCTGTGATCACAACTTGACTACTAATTGCTATAGAATGATTGCCTATTCGACTTGCTTTATGGTATATTTTTCCTTTTGATCCATATCACATCTAATTCTAATATTTCATCCTTACACAGGCTTGATGATAGTAGTCATTCTAAAGTTTCTTGAAAGTATAAGCATTCTAGAATAACTTTCTAATTTATAGGATTTATTTCTTGAAATTTTGAATAGAATCTCATCCAAGCAGTATATCCTACTGTACAGAAAAGCCCTCTGAAACGTCTCCAGCTTCTTTCTAAAAGACATCTGGACTCTGAAAAAGTGATAAAATGTCTTTTTTTTTTCCAAGATATGACATAAAATTTGTGAAATGCTTGATAATATGCTTTTAATGAGTGTAGAAAGCTTAAAATGTTAGGTAATTTCAGTCTATCCTACTGTACAGAAAACTGCTCTGAAACATCTCCAACTTCTCTCTAAAAGACATCTGGACTGAAAAAGTGATAGAATGTCTTTTTTTCTGGATATGATATAAAATATGTGAAAAGCTTGATAATTTGCTTTTAATGAGGGTAGAAAGCTTAAAATGTTAGGTAATTACAGGCAGCCAATATATACATGAATATACATATATATATACATATATATATTTAGGCTAAAGCCTTAACTCCTTACTTTCTTTTGGAATTGCACATAGCTTCAATAAATTGGGAAAATAAACAAGGCAGTGAGGTTTGAACTTATGACTTCCTGATAGCTTGGCTCTTGATACAAAGTTAAGCTACCAAGTTAATTCAAAAGTTTAAGATGTTAGGTTATGATGGGGCAATAATGCACATCAAGTTGATTTCAGGCAATTCGATAGCTTAAAATGCTATTAGAGTCTTAGCTGTTAGGAGGTCATGAGTTCGAACCTCAACATGTTTTTCTAATCTGCTATCCTCCCCACTTCTGCATTCCATGCTGCTTTCACCTCAGAGGAATCTGAACAAAGCAGTTGGAATGACCCCTTCCCGCAACCAAGCAACTTTGCTAGGTTTGATACCCCCTCCATATCCCAAACAAGCAACTGCTCAGTCTTCTTTGCATTGATCGTAGTAGTTATAGAAAAGGTTAAGAGACAGGCAGCTTCTTAGAGGAAGGGACTTTTATCAAAAGCAGGGAATCTGATGTTAGTGAGAGCTCATTTTCAAATGCTTTTATCCCTTGCATCCATCCCAATTTCATTCACAAGGATTCAAAATGATTTGATGGATGGAAGGACAAGAAGTTCAAGTTTTGAATGAGAGCATGGACACAAGATATATTAATGTGATAAAGTAATGATACATTGAAAAGCATGAGTATTGAAAGAGAAATAGGCAAATCAATTCCGAATCATGCTTATCTTAAGGTTCACATTAGATCCTTAACTTTTTTCCTATGTGGTGTGTAAATCGTTTGGATTTTATTTAAGTTATAACTGTGAAAAGGAGCTTTTGAATCTAGGGATTTTAAATTAAACAGAATTAAAATTTTATAAAATATAACTTCACTAACTAGAGTAGAATTGTCCCGTGTACTTGCGGTGTTCTTTGATTGGTATCTTTTATATATTCTTGTTTGCCTATCCAAAAAAAAGGCTAGAGGATAATTTAAAAATATTTACAAGAGTAGAATTGGAGGAATTGTAAGAATTGATGGCCAAGTGACTATTTGGTTCTCTTTGAACTTATCATTGATAAAGGGAGAATGAAGTGAACATTACCTGCAGGATTAGAACAGGATAGATGTTGTGGGGAAGTGGTTTTGGATTGTTAGGTTAACATTAAAGGGCAATTTTGCTAGATAAAGGCCCTATACTAATGGTGCCTACCCACATAAAATAAGCATGCTGAAATGGAGATGTTAAGATGGATAAATGACTAGAAAATGAATATGTTAGTTGAAAGCTAGAGGCCGGCATCTATTCAAGACAAGAGGGAAAGAAGACCATATGACCCTAAATTTAGAGAGGAGATGACCCTCAATCTAGTTTGATGGGTAAACAAGATTTGTGAAGCAGAACAATAATAATTGGTAGATAAACACTTGGTGGAGTTTAGTGCCTGGCTTTTGAGTTGTTGACTTGTGAGATCTTCCTGGGTCGGGTTCATACACTTGATAGAAAATTGGTTCGTATTTTTCATGATGGATAACTTTTAACTGTTAATTACTCAGTCTATTGACGGTCAATTGATCTAATAATAGGTAATAGCACAAACATATTTGGTTACTTTTTGTGTATTTTGTGTTCTTCCTGTTATATTGACAATTGCAAGGACATGGGCTAAAGTGCAGGGTGTGCCTTGTATGAGCCTGAGAGATGCTCACCCTAGCATGACTTCCTGATCAAATTTAGGCTTCTATTTCTTGGACCCCATCCTTGTATGGTTGAATAGTGTCTTCAAAATAATCATGTTTTTGGTACATTTGTACAAATGAGTGTATGGCATTGGCTAATTTCCAGTCTTGACATGCAGGTAAGCACAAACCCGAGCGCAGTGGGTGGATGCAGTTGTAAAAGTTCTTTCATGGTGAAAGAATAGTCCTAGAAGTGATGTCAAGACCTTTTTAACCTCTACACTCTCAACATGGCTAAGTCATTCAAGTTTTGCTTCAATTGATCATTGCATCTATATTTCTTTGTCCTTATTAAATTTAAACTCCATGATTACCATATGTAAGCCTGTTTATGTAAACATGAGGCATGTGCCAGCTTGTATGTGACTGAATAACCAGAGTTTTCTCTCTGATGTATTTCTTCAAATTGAGGATTCAACATCTAGCCATCTCTATTGATGGGCTAGCAATACAGCTAGTGTTTCACACTGTACCACGGAAATCATTGGATGGCTAGATGTAACAAACATTGATGCAATTTGATTGGAAGTCCTCTCATTCTTCGGCATAACAGATTTAGTTTTTGGTTGGAAGAATCACGGGAAATGGAGGCATCATGACAAAGTAAAAGAAGAAAAAGGATTTTTAAAGAAGCAAGTAGCTTACCTCAAATGCTACAAAATAAAATGAGCTGCGCCCTCTAGATATGGTTTTGTGGAATGGTGCTCTTTAGACAAATAAAGTGACCTGTGTACAAGCCACGGGCTAGCATATCGGTGTCTTTTTTTGGCTAAGCATGTAAGTTTTCATTCAAAAGCAACCTATCAACCTTGGATGGACGTTCCTTAGGCGTTTTGACCAAATTTCCCGAAGTAAAAAGATGGATATTGTGCTTTGAAATGTGGCATTTTATTGAAAACTTCGGTCGACAGTTATTTTCTTCCCACTAACCGCCAATCAGAATCAATGGCCACTAATACACCATTTAATATGCTTCTCACATTTGAGAATGCAGGAACAGCAATTAAACGTTATCCCTTCAAACTGCCTGTGAAACACTAATCCAAAAGTGATATTTCTCTAGTATCAAAGAAAACTGATTGTGGAACCAATCTTCCATAAAAAATTCAGGTGAAAACATAAAGACAGACAACATTCCAGAGCTGAATTGTGAAACAAAATCATATTAGAACACAAGTAAAAAAAAATCTACTTCGGACTAACATCAATGCTTAAAAATTAAAATCTCAGGTTCAAAACAGAAGGATCCAATAAAGAACAAATATAAGATCTTAGGCATTTTCAGATAATGTTTTAACAGTCTTGCGCAATGCTACCACTCACTACAAAACTCTCATAATAAGCAAATTTCTAAAAGATGCGATTGGATTTCCCCATGGTACTCTTCAGGTACAGGCACCTCACCTGATTGCAGGAACAGAAAACAGCAAAATGATTACTAAAGAACATTTAACTAAAATGCGAAACAGCTCTAAAGAAAATATGAAGTATATGTACCATCAAATATGCAATAAACCTAGAAGTACATCATGGATCCAACCAGTAGCATGATTATAGCAAAATGTCAAATGAGCAAAGGGTCTCTGTACAAGCAAGACAAAATACAAAGGGATCTTGTTTCCATTGCAGTATTAATTGCATAATTTTAGTTAGCTAACTTTTTTGGAAAAGGAGAAAAAAGAGAGGAAAATATCCAAAATCTCTTGTTTGATTTGCCTTGTGAAGTAACATGGAAAATCAAATATGATAGAAAATTTT
This sequence comes from Vitis riparia, assembly GCF_004353265.1. NCBI lineage: Eukaryota > Viridiplantae > Streptophyta > Magnoliopsida > Vitales > Vitaceae > Vitis > Vitis riparia. The sequence continues at coordinate 17,567,285 of NC_048438.1, forward strand.
ATGCATTTACAAATCCTTCAATTTTTTTTATGTAACAGAGGAAAGAGGATAAATAATTTGGGGATACAACAAAACCTAATTAAGTTTATAATTATTCTTCATTTTCCTTCACTTTTATTTTCCTCCTTATTTTCTTTCCTTTCTACTTTCCCTCATACATTCCATGATCCAAACACATCTAAACAACTTCCTAACAACCTTCATTTGTAGCTGATGCAGGACTATGGTATTAGCCAGGGAACGAGTTATATAACCCACAGACAGAACCATAAGAAATATTCATAACAATCTAATGAGACACCTTCCTCATGGGCTACTCAAAATACAACCTAGCAAATCACACATTGGCCAAAATTGACCAAGATGAAAGGATCTGAAATAGCATTTGGACTGCAACAAATAGACCAAAACCTACATGTGAATGGTATTTATAACCCACACGATTACAGGGTTTCTTATTTTATAAGAAACAAGATAAGGGTACATAGTCATGCAGTTGAACCCTAATTTTCAAAGCATAGGACCTACTTAATGGTTAGCTGCTTTGTCATGTTAAATGTGAGGTTGCTGAACTTACATTTTGCCAATTTTTCTTCAATAATGAGACAAGGAAGTTGACACTAAGTTGCACATTCTGGAAGATCTGCTTCTCCTCCATGCTGCAGTTGCCCACAGCAACACCCATGCAGAGAACCTTCTTAAGTTGGAACTTCACCATTGCTTTTGTTTCATTAACTTTTGACTCAAGGGATTCCTGATGAGTCACCAGTGTTGGAAACTTCCCTGCAGTAACCACCTGACAAGTATAAATATGATGCAAGGAAGAAATGTAACAAATGAACCTAGATTTTAAGCTATTACACTTAGTATCATTATATTATATTGATCAATATGATAAATTTACTAAGGTACTTAGTATGATAATGCCTCCTAAAGGGACACCAAGCAATCAGAAAATGAGAATTAGATTTGAGTCATATTTTTGTATGTTTGGATAGAAAAATAAAAAATATATTAAGACAGCAGTGCCTAGCAAAAGAGGTGCACCCAATGTACACAAGTGGTACACAAAAGCTAAATAACAGACAGAACACAACTGGAAAAATCATATTGAGTCATATTAACACACCGATCCCCCAGTGAGACACACTTTAGCAGTGTTGGACAATCCACCTAACACAAATACTTGTAAAATCATTTAAAATAAATCAACCCCATAAAAAAATATCAAAGAAAATAAACACAAAAACAAAAAACAAAAAAGGGGGGAAACAAAAACCTATCAGGCCAACTCTTTATTACTACCAGAAAAACATGAACATATTCAAATCATGTGAATATACATGTGAACAAGACATTCATGGGATTCAGTTTTCACAACTTAGGGACCAATCATTGGGAAAAAATAGTTAGATGAATCCAATGAATGCACATTTTAATCATCACATCATACAGCCTTCCATCACCAATCACAACCAAAATGTGCATCCTATCGATAGATGTTCTTCCAAACCAAGTCTAGCTGCTCTTGTTAAGAGAACATCATTATCTTATCCACTGTATACAACAATACATCCACTCTAAGATTTAATATAACTGCTAAAGGTTAACGATCATAACAATAATGAAATGGGCAACTAACTCATGGCAAGTAACACCACTTGCCTGCCTTGTTGAGACCAGGGCCTAAAAGACGAGGGATCTGCTTGATGACAGCTTCAGATGCAAGAAAAGCATGGTACTTCTTGGCAAGCTTCTTGACCAGTTTCTTGTTCTTATTGAGCTTTTTCAGCCCTTCCACATCCATGTACTCCAATCCTATTTTCTCTGCCTGCCAGTTAACAACGAGGGAAATGTTACATCAAAGAGAAAAGCTATATACAACTCATACTTCAACTGTAAAAGATGACTCTGAAATTCTAAGGGGAATATAACTCAATATTTTCAATTTGCATAAAAGTTCAGCATACATCCTTAGAATAGAACCACTCATATCTGAATTTATTTTTGTATAGAAGGGTACATTATTGTAAAAACCTAGCCATACAGCTTATAATAGGAAGTATAGTGTCACAGGAAAATCAAGGATTAAAAAATGATAGGAGAAATCAAAATCAATGTTTATTGTTTTGTTCTCAGTTATTTGTTAGATAAGTCAAAACAGTAATTTACCTCTTCCACATGCTGAGCATCACCAAGCATGCAGATCTTCATCTTAGGACGAGGGATGTGTGGCAGCTTCACAGACCCACTAAAACGCTTGTCCTTTTGGGGATCATAGTTCTTCAGTCCAATTTGGAGTTCAATGGTCTCAACGAAGTTACGCTTTTTCTCCTTTGCATCTCCAACAATCTGGGTGATGGCCTCTCTCAATGCCTCACTCTGAAGCTTGCTGATAACAGAAAACAGACGGCAAACATATTGGTTCTATATTCATAAACTTAGATCATCTTTAAAAGTTACAAAAAACTGCAGTACCCATTTCTTTTTTTCTTTTTTTCTTTTTTATATAGGACTACAGTGATCATGTATTTCAACACAGCATACAACTTAACATTCAATAAGCATAGTTGTAACATCTTTGGAAAGAAGTAGGCATAAAGTTCAAAGATACCATGAGTCCTATTAAATGCTTGAATTTCATTAACAGGATGCAAAAAAATAGACAACCAATATAGCATGAAACAAAATGCTTTTCCAATACAAAGACACCACATTGATCCAATGCCAAAAATGATGAAAATGGGAGAAAATTGCAGGTTCAAAGGTGAATTCAAAGCACATACAGACCTATAACATTTGGTTCATATCTTGTTATGCACAAATTTTTACCCACATTTTATTATGCAATTAATATCGGGAAATGCATTATTTGTAAAAGGTGAAGTGAGCAGGTACAGTCAATCAAATCCTAATGGATTGAATGACTTGGACTACTTATAAGAAGTGTATTCAATCAATCAAGCAGAAAAAGTCAAACAATCTCCGTTTAAACAAAGCTAAGTAAAGCTTGACAATGAAGAATAAACGTAGAGCTGCATTTCAATAAAAAGTAACACAGAAATTCCTCTTGAGTAAATGGATATGTTCATAAATTTCAACAAACAAACTACAAGAGCAATGTTTGTTAAAATTTTGGAACACTTTTCTTCCTCTAAAAAACGAAGGGCGCCGATCTCATTTCGTGCAAGCAAGAAGATTAACAGTCCAGTTCGATTCTTAGTTGATTCAGCAAACACACAGACACATTAAAACAGATAGAAGAGACACTAAAATACGCTAATACATAGAGAGAAAGAGAGAAGTACCTCATGGCTACTGCTTTCTGTTTCTCTACAGTTTGATAACTCTGTTGTCATTATAAAAAACAAGCGTGCGTCAACGTAATCCAAAAATCACACTACGTATATGAACAAAATGGAAGAAAAATAACTAAATTATAGATTTGATAGATTTGTCGGAAATTATTGAAAAATATCGGGATTTAGAAAAACATAAAGCCGCAGACAGATCTTCAAATGAAAATAAACCTACAGGAATGGAGAAACCCCAGAAAGTAAAAGGGGAGAGTAAACATACCTAGGAGAAGAAAACCCTAGAACGGGTTTGGCGACTGCAGCCGAGAAGAGAGATAAAGGAGGAAGATGTTGTGAGATATAAAACCCTAGACACGTGCCAAGGCTTTTACTTCTGGGTCCTTTCAGTTTTAATGTTTTGTACATTGCACCCGACATTTTTAAAATTGTCAGAAAACTCAAAAACGTAGGGCTCGAAGGAGTTTTGTGGTAAATTTGGGACTCAATTTGTTTGATGAATTTTTATAAAATTTATTTACCAAAAGAATACGTTTTCTATTAAGATAAAAATAAAAATAAAAATAAAAATAACCATTTTCTTCACTCAAATATTTTTTTTAAATAAATAAATCTAAAAAACATTTTAAATCTTAAACCAACTTATTTATGACCTTTGTTAAAAAATAAAATAAAATATTGAAGCATCCTAGAGGTTTATCTTACATGAGACTTCGACCTCTTAAGAAATTGATATGCAATGTAAATAATAATAAAATCTTAATAACATTAAAATCTTCTTACAAGGAATAACATAAGTTAGTTTAGAAAATCTATCTACTACCATAAAAATTGAATTGTTACAAAGCCCTGTTTTTTACCAGCCTTGCACCAAGTCCATGTTAATATCAATCCAAAGTTGAAGCACAAATGAATAGACAATATAAGGAATTTGTAGTAAATTTTACATTTTAGGTTTATCTAATGCCAGGACTTAAAGAGTGAGAGCACAAATCATTTTTTAAATTTTGTATTATTTCCTCACATTTTAAATTTATTTTTTGTATTTTATAATATAAAGAATACGAGGAACGTGCAAGGAATGTGAGAATGAAACGATGATCTTGCTCATATTTTTGTACCTTCATTAAAATTGTAAAAAACTCTCAAATCCAAATTCAAATTATTTTTAAAACTAATTTTTCCACCATAAGTTTGTTTATAAAATTTGTTTTTAAAAACAACTTCTCAAACACTTCTATTTTTATAAAATATTTTAACTTTAAAACAAAACATCATAAAGCATAGTCAAATCTGCTTTTATGATCTAAGCATAAATACAAATAAAAAGCAAAATTTAAAAATGGTAAATAAACTTCTTATATTTTTAATACTATAATATCAATATAATCTGAATTTAACATAACAAACATGGTAACTTCCTTACACTATAACAAAGTAAGCAACCGTACAAGTAATATCATCTTTTTTTCAATTCAATTTTACATACATGAAATGAGAGTATGAGTCATGCTAAAAACAACTAATTAAGTTTATATGGTTTTTATAATTATATTCAAATACATTATAATCAATGTTATATAAAATATATTAAAAATTAAATATGTTGTAGTTTTAATTTCATATAATTAACCAAAATTTTTTTATTGATTATGGTTTAATCACCTAATACCTTTACTTAGCCTATGATCAAAATATCAATACAAATACTCATTCCATATTACAATGTTATAGTAGAAGAGGATCGGGCTCCCATGAGGGTAAGTTTTTTTTCTTGGGAAGCGTCTTGGAACATAATTTTGACCATTTATCAACTCAAAAGAAGGAATTGGAATATGTCAAATAAACGTTACTTATGTAAAGTGGAAGAGGAAACTAGTGACCACTTGATCCTATTTTGTAAGAAGGTTACAATGTTATGGAGCTTGTTTTTATCTCTTTTTGACGTGCAATGGATCATGCATTCCTCAATCAAAATGAATTTGATAAGTTGATATGGTGCTTTTGTGAGTAAGAGAAATGAAAAGGTTTAGAGGGCTACCCCTTTGTTTAATGTAAACCTTATGTAATGAAAGAAATGAAAAAGTGTTCAATAACACTAAACGATCTGACCAAGCTTTAAAACTTTAATTTTTGTATATTTTGTGAATTGGGGTAGGGTGTATTTAGAACATTTTTTATCATTGATTGATTTTATAGAGTGACTTTTCTCTAGATAGGAGTAAGGTTTTCTTCTTTCTTTTTGCCTAGCTTCTTGGGCGTTGCTTGTATAGTTTATATGTATTATTTTCACATCTCCTAGGTTTTTTTAATACAATCTCTTATTTACCTATAAAAAAAAAAAGCCAAAAAATTATAGTATTCAAATTTTATATCAATTTAATTTTTATTTTCATCCAATTCTATTTTTTTATCTCACTTGTTTATTTCATATAAACCTAAAATTATTCATTTACATACAATTATCCATTATCCAGTTAAAACCAATTCGTCTCATTTCTGCACCCAAATACCCATTCATCTTGAAACCCATTTATCTCGTCTCTACACCCAAACACTCATTTCATCTTGAAAAATAAATTGTCTCCATCTCATCTCTGCAAACCAATACCAATTCATCTTGGAACCCATTTATCTCATCCATGCACCCAAGTACCCATTTCATCTTGAAAAATGAATATCACGTTGGTCTTCTTAAGTGCGTTGAACTGTTGTTGCCCCACCACAACCCCTTTTATAGCTTCTTTAATCAGAATTATAAGCTAAAAAATTAAAATAGTACGAAAGCGAATATGCAAAAAGCCTTTTACTTGTATTAAAAACAGGAATTTCTTCTTGGATTATGATGGGGTTAGCTTCCCCATTTTATAGTGGATTTCAGACTGTTGCTCGGCTGGATGATTTTCACTTTCTGCAGGCTTTCTCCCTATCCCCCCCAAGTTCGCAACGTTCAATTTTTTATCAGACACATTCTATTTCTTCCTACCCAAGTAGAGATGCTCCTCCATACACGAGATGAAGGTTGCTTGATTTTATGCACCTCCAGAGTCCAGACAGATGGGAGTGTCTCACCATACAAATTCTAATTTGCACAAAGCATGGACTTCAACATTTTTCCAATATGATGAAGCCACTTGTATGATAATATAAAAGCGTTATTTCTCCATACGTTGTTGTATTTTATAATTCCTTCAAAAAAAAAAGTAACAGACTACTAATGTTTTTTGGATTTTCTTCACTAAACCTACTCAAAAGGGAACCTCTAAAGCTAGAAATTCCTCCTCATTATATTTGCATTTCCATGTACATATGGAAATTAAAATCGGTTTGAATGAAATTTAGGTGTCAAAGGGACAAGGGACAAATTAGTTGAGTTCCAAGGCAATGTTAATTCTTCTAGGCATATATATTGTGAATACTATGTTGTAGTAACATGGCAACATCTTTACCAAATATAGCAACAATCACCGTAGTGGATGGTAAGAAAAATGAAAGTTAGCATTAAGTGATGAAAATGTTAACAACCAAATAAAAAACCAGGTATCAAGAAAATAAACTAATTTTTGATTCTCATAAATCAAACTGAAACTTATCATGTTGAGCACAAAGCATTGCACCCAAAACAGGTTTTACCATCTTCACAGTTTGAAGCATTCAGTTATACAAAACCATGCTGGAGAAAAATACTCAAGTAAAACGCTTATTGCAACAATCATTTGCTACCTAATGCTTGACCAAATTTCAAGAAGCTTGCAACTTTTAAATGGGAAAAGATTGTACATTTCCACAATTCTTCATTCTGATGGTCTTTGCCCCAAAACTGGAATGTCTTCATATCGTTTCTGCATTGCGACAAAGACAAGCAGTCAGTAGGGCTAGGAAAAAGCCACAGTAGCAAATTTCCTCTTCTTTTTCTTTAGCAAGTCACCACTATAGGTAGAAATGAAGTGATAAACTTCAGGAACCTTAAGGCCATTGACTAACTGCCTTTACGTAGTACGTCTTATCTCTATTAGCATGCAATGCTTGACATGGAAATAAGCTTTCACCATGGAGAAACCGTTGGGTAGACCAAAAAATTCCAATTGAATAATTTGAATGTCACTAATTTTTATGGCTTTTGATTTTTCCAAAAGTGCTACAATGGAACTTGTAACTCACCAATACAATTTCTGCCAGCTACTTTTGTGGTTTTTTTTTTAATAAATTTCATGGGGAATTAATAATGTGAAAAAGAACATTTGGCAACAAAGATTAATCAAGTGAGACATACATAATAGGTGACTTGCTATAAATTACAAGTTTCCAGCAAACCTCTGCAGGGCAGCCAAAAGGAGTCATGTGCATTGCAAAGATCCAATAAATTAATATCATTATACAAGTGCTATATTTCTAAGCTGAGCTAGTGACACAAGCTTTAGCTTTTGTAGTCCTACTGTCTATCAGAAACTATTTCACCCAGATTCACAGAGCAGCTCTCTCTCCACAGAATAATGTGAAATCTGGCTGATTCATTGAGCACCATTTCTTTTAAATACAAAGGTGTTATGATAGTAGGATCCAGAGATAACCTATGCCCTCTACTAGTACACTATTGTGGAAAAACTAAGCTCCAGAGAACGCAGTACTAGCTTTGGCTTTTGTGACCCTTCTAATGTCTGCCACAAACTCTTTCACCCAGCTTCATGGAGTAGCTTTCTCCCCAGCCCACAGATCTGTGTGGAATCTGGATTATTTCATCAATTGCCCTTTCTTTTAAACATAAAGGTGTTCAACTCTCTAGAGTTCAGGCCATAACCAGGGCCATCTGCTAATACATTATCATCGAGAGACTAAGCTCTCCTTCAAGATTGGAGATCCCTAATGAGATCAGGCTCTACCAGTAGGAACCTATTCCCAAGCCAGGTTTCCTGGATCCTAGTGTTCCTAGTCAGGGAAAAATAGATGAATGAAGCAGGGGGCAAGCGGCAAGTCAAATGTCCCCCTTAGTTTGATGCACATACAGTCTATGATTTTATGAGGAATCATTTCAGCTGGCTCAGATTCTAAGCACAGACACTGCTAAGGAAAAGCCATATCCATGTTGAACTTGGCCCAAATGGTTCCAAATTTGTAAATCCATTGTTTGACATTGTATGCATTGTTGACAGGGGTTAGACATTTTGGGATGTCAGCACACCTCTTCCTGAAAACTCAAACATAAAAGGGGCTAATCATCTATGACCCTCTATGGTTTTCTATCTTCTGTTTGCCTATTAACAAAAAAGGGGAAAACCATATGATCTCGTTTTGTTGACCAGAATGAGAGATTAGGAATGAATACTTCAACCTAATTCCTAGTCCCAGATAATGGCAATGATGTTTTCAAATTTGCATTATATGTTTGGATACAATAGGAGTCAAATAGTAGAAATAACATCTCATTTTGATTTCAATATTTGACAAAGAAATAAAACAAGAAAAATAAATTTATTTTCAGTAGTACACTGTTCAATATTTACTCTACATTCCAACAACCAAAATAGCACAAAAAAAGTATTTAGAAAAAAAAAATGTTTCCAATTTCTTCTGCCACTTTTTTGAAAACCAAACAAAAATATTCACTCTTTCATTAACCAAAATAATAAAAAACTTGATAAGGATGAGAATTTGTATTCGACATACCTACTTTCTTGGATAGTTTATCAAGTGTTTTTTCATCCCTTGAAGGGGAATGAGATTAGAAAGGAGGTGTAAAGGAATGAAAATCATGAGTTAAAGACAGACTCTAGATGAAAATTTCATTCTCATTCCATGCTACTATGAACAACCAAACACAAGAATAAGCTATAAATGAATCTGCTCAAAAAAAAAAACAGAGAATGAGCCACAAAAAAATGGGAGTCCTGTTCGGCTATTCTATTTCTAGCAAAAGAACAACATATTATATTCATTCAGCTTCACATGCGTTCCAAGTTATGAAATTGTTGGTGTAGAAATTAGATAAATAAGTCAATATTATAAAATAACCATGTAATATGATCATATACAAAAAATACATCTCTATTGTCAAGTTTGCCATCTAAAAAAACATATCTGTAGTCTTATTCTCCTGTTGGCGAGATTATAAAAATGTGACCCTATCTGTAATAACATTTACAGTCTTTCGTCCACAATGCAGTTTTGAAAATAGCCTAGCAAGATATGTTCCCCTAGCCTTGAGAATTGTGCTTATCATATACAGTACAAAATTTTTACCTTGATCACTTTACATGCAGCACAAACATATGATTTTTTTCCCACAGCACAAATAGGACATAGACACTTTGATTCTCTGATTATTCCATCCTTCATTATGGCATAGTTTTAAAAACTTGGAAATTTCAGATGCCATAAAAAGGGATGCATCTGACACCCAAAATATAAAATGACATGTATAGAAGCTCTCAAATGTTTAGTTATGGCGTATGCCACTCAGCTTTATCCTCTAATTAATTGATGGATTTCTGGGAAAAAGAAAAAAGAAAGAAAATGAAAATTATAACCTCTAAGATCGTTATTTGGTCATAAAAACTTCAAAAATTGGTCATAAGAAGTAAGAACTTCAAAAATGAGTATTAAAGAATCAAACATTACTTAAGCCACCCAATAGACATTCCTATGACAATAGGCATGAGAAGGAAATTAGCAACCTGAGCAACACAAGATATTGACAAGTGCATAAAAATAAATGCTGATCCACGTTTAGAAAACAAAACAAAAGAGTAGTTTGTAATACCCCAACATTGTTGCGCTCCCAGAGCTTATGAACTCCATAATCCACAGCCTAAAAACAGGAAATCGATTAGAATAAGAACCATCGTTTCAATCATTACCAAAAAAAAAAACAAAAATGAAAAGAATCGACAGGAAAACGCCATATAAAGTAACACCATCTGCCAATACCATTGGAATCCTCGATCAACAAAAGAACATAAAATTGTGAGGTAATTAAAAACCTCAAAAATTGCAGCAAAAAACCAAGATTTAATAGACAGATGTTCTTCCAGGACCCGAAAATGGGTTGCAACCACTGTCCTGCATTTAGTTGCTGAGATTAAAAAAAAAAAAAAAGTCTGCGAATTTTCCATTCCTTTGGATCCAATACAACCAGAACCTCTATTCATCCACTCGAGGAGATTTTCCTTTTATTTTCCTTCGATTTTCTCAGCAATCAAACACAGTTATTTGGCTAAAATTGAGGTTTTCCATCTTCTTTTATTTTTCCCGGGTTTTTTTTTTTCTCAGGGGTCAGTCAGATCGGATGAGAATGAATTGAAATCCATAAACTTAAAACTTACACGTTCTCCAGCGAAGGCGCCGAGGATGACGAAGGTAGCATAGACGGAGGTGCGGCGCATGATAACTCTGTAGAGGCCTTCGAGAAGACCACCTCCGCTTCTTCGAGCAGTGGAATCCATGGCTAGAGTTGTTGGGTTTGTGGGTCTCCTTCCTTTCTGATCTATCTGCTTAGGGTTTGCAGAGCAAAATCGGGAAAACGTGCTGGTAAATAAGCCGTTTTATAGGTCAAACTTAACTTGCCAAAAAACCGGTCGAAGTTCGAGAAGTAGGCTTCATTGGGTTGGGTTCGAAGCGGACGAGCAGATTTAGGCCCAATTCTGCTGTGGGCAATGTACAACTTCTGGTGGGTGGGTTCCTACTGGTTGCAATCCGGCCCAACCCTAAATTTGATTTGCGTCGTCTAGGGTGGACTACTTTATGGCGTGTTTGGTAAGAAAATAAGATTTTTTTAATATAAAAGTACAAATAATAGTTAATTATATCTTTGAGAACTATTTTAGAGAATATATCTTGAAAATTTCCAATTTTTTTTTTTGAAAAAAATTATCTTGTATTTTAGTATGTATTGTATTTGGACATTATTGGATAAAATATTAACAAAGATTTTTAAGAAATATTAAATAATATTAATAAGTGAAATGTTTTACTATAATTCACCATTTCTTATTTTTCAATGGAAGATGACAATAATCATAGTACTTTCCTAATATAGGTCGTAATCATTTTCGTAGCCACTTTCATCACACTCACAACCAAATTCTCCTCGTTTGATTGAAAATTTGATTATTTATCATTATTATTGCTTGTATTAATTCATTTATTACCTTTATTGTCATTGCCCCTACTCGTTGAAATAAGTCATTTTCTACCTCATTATTGGATTCCTTATTAAACTATTCACTCGTTGAAATCCATTTAGTATAATCGTTATTAAAATTAATTTCCTCATGAACTTCATCATCATGTTCACTTAGCCTGTTATTCTTGTTTCCTGCATCATTTTCTCAACCTTGAAGAATGCCTAGACCAAGCTATAGGTAATTGTGAAATCAAGGTTTGGTTAACCTCGGCTTTAATGATAACAAAATAAGGTTTTGAACTAATGTTATATTTCAAGTGTGATTAAGTAAGAAGATTTCAAAAGTGACAATCACAAAAACAAAATCAAGCCAAAGAGAAATTAAAAAAAAAAAAAAAAAAACTTCAAAGAGAAGTGTTTTTTAAGACCTAAGTTACACAAGATCTATTTGTAAGGTTGTTGGTACATTAGATTTTTTATGAATTACATTATTAATTTATATAGCAAAATCATCAAAAAGTAATTTTGTTTTAAATTCTTTAAAAATTAGATAATTTTATGTTTTCAACTAAAACCTCATGTCAAATTTTTTTCAAACTTGTTTAAAAGGTTTTTAAGTTGAAAATGATGGTTGTTGAGCCAAAAACGTCTCAACTGGTTGAATTGGATAAGGAACTAGTCGACCTATTTACCTCAACCAGTTGAAGGGTGCAAGAACTTTATCTCTCTTCTATAACACTTGTTCAACTTGTCGAGGTTCAATGGTCATTTGCCAAATATTAAATACTAATGGTTGGTCAACCAATCAACTCCCAACTCGACCGATTGAACCCTTAACGGCTAGTTTGATTGTTTTCATTTATAAAAAGATTTCAATCTTCATTGTTTTAAGAATTTAACATTCCTAAATATTTCTTGAATATATTTGAACATTGAGATAGTGTTTTTGAGTGCACCATTGTTTTAAAACTTGCATATTATTAGTGTGCATTTAAATCTTAGTTTTCCTTGTACATTTGAACCTAAAGTTTTATACTAAGATTTTGTGATAATATTTTCTATATTCATTTATAGATCTTTGATAATAAAAGTTTAAGTGTGTGATATCACTTAGGGATTATCAAGTGTGGGGTATCACTTGAGGGGTTGTTCAATAGTGGGGTATCTCTTGAGGATTGTAAAGGATGCTTTGAGCCAAAAGTCCAATAGAGTGAATTGGAATCATAATCCAATTATATTGCTTAAAGCTTAGTTTAAAAGTCTTGAAATAGTGGAACCTCAAGTTTGGGATTGAAGTTAGAGGAGAGTAGACGTAGATCGGGATGCGTTGAACCACTATAAAAACCTTGTGTTTGCATTCTCTCTTCCCCACTATTTTACTTTATATACAATTGTCTTTATATTGTTTTATTATATATTTGTATATAATTGTCTATTGCATTCATATAATTTGAATTTACAAAAAGAGACCATCACTTTATTCATCTCCCTTTCAAGGTGTTTATCTTAGGTTGGATTAGTCTATTATTCTTGTTTCTTGCATCATTTTCTCAACCTTGAAGAATGCTTAGACCGAACTATAGGTAATGATGACGATCCAACCACTAAAGGCTTATTTATAGGAGGGACCTCAACTTCAATAGCTATAACATCCCCACTATTAGTCCAACATATGAACATTTTGTTTTACCTCTTAGATTCAAAATATTTGTATCGATTTTCATCGTTAAACGTAGGAACAAAATAGATTACCATCTTGCTGATATAAATCAGGGCAACTCCATGATCTAAAATCTCTATCAATGCATCATTGAATAGGTTAAAGATGAAATAGTTGTCCAAACTCAACACCGTTAATCACATAGATATCTTTAATTGAAAAACATATTGTGAACATTTTCAATTTTACATGTAATAAAAAAATAATTAAAGGGTCAAAGGTAACATCCATTAAAATTAAAAGTAGTTCCTATATTATTAAAAAATATTATTTGATACTAATTTTGAATTAAAAATGCAAAAATAATGAATATTTTAAAATTGTATGATATGTTTTAAAATATGAAAGATGGATTTCTACTTTACATATATTTTCAAAAAACACATGCATTTTTTATTTTTTATTTAATTTCAGACTTTTCAATAAGTCTTTTTATTTTTAATATATTTTGTTTTATTTTACTCCAAAAAAAAAAGGGGGAGAATTACCCTCAAGGGTAGGATGGAAAAAAAAAATACTGAAAATGGTGGGTAGATTTGATAATTCTTATGAAGACCTTATATTTTTATTATACTAATTTACCATGAATTTCCCAAGTCTATTTACCAATTGAGAAGTACATCTTATTTCCTGACAATTATAAAGTATAAGTACAATACAAATGCAATATAGTTACAATGAAAAAAAATATTAACATTATGATACATTACAATATACCAAAATGACAAAATATTGAATTCATTTTTTACTGAACTAGCATTTCTACGCTATCATGTTGTATTCCTATCATAAAGTATTATTGCAAGCCAAAATTATAAAAAGACAACAAAAATACACTATTGTAATTTCAATACATAAAGTTGTTGATGTATAAAAAAAATCTATAAAATTATTTTTTTATATAAAAATATAAAATGTGCAATAAAAATACACTATAATTACAATATAAATACAATAACATTACAATATATTACGATAAGGTAAAATTTTGAAAATTTCAAATTTCTTATAAAATTGGGCAATTGTGGGTTTTTTTTTTATATAAAAATATAAATGTACAATAAAATTACACTACAATTACAATATAAATACAATAACACTACGATACATTACGATAAGGTAAAATTTTGAAAATTTCAAATTTCTTATAAAATTGGGCAGTTGTGGGTTTTTTGGCATATACATGTCTAATACACAACAAATATTGTTCTTTATTATATAAAATATGTCTCAATTGATTACAATTTTCAATTTTCAATGAAAATTCAAATATGTTCATAAAAATCCAAATGTGTTCATAAATATCCAAACAAAGTGGTTCCAAACAAGTATGAAACAACTTAATTTTTTTTTTCTTTTGCCATCTCAAACAAATCTCAACAACAAAACTAAAGTGCAAACCTTTTCAATGGAAATCAGTAATAATCATATCAAACAACCCACCTGAAAAATAAATTAAAAATAAAACACATCTTCAATATGACCAAAATAATATAAAAAATTCAAAAAAAAATAAAATTTAAATAACATGTTACAAAAAAAAAAAATATGTAATTTATTTCTCAAAACCTCCTTCAATATTTCAAATATAATATTTTAGATCTACATTGTTAAAATTATTAACAATTCATTCCTTCAATCCAAATTTTGAATTATTTATTTATCTATTTGCATAAACTAATGTATTTTTTTTTTTGCATTTAAAAAAAAAAATCTTACTTTTAATGGATTTCTTGCTAGATTCACACAAAAATACAAGCTTTATGAAGACGGTTTCAGATCATAACTTGAAGTGCTAAAGTTTTTCCCTCTTTCCTTTTTTTTTTCTTCAATACCGACAAGCTGTTGGGTTAAAGAATATATATATATATATATATATATATATATATATATATATATATATATTATTGTTACTTTTCACTTATTAAGGGTAGTCTTAACATTTAAACAAAATAAAGCCTTTGGAAGAATTATTATAATTTCACCCTATCCTTCAAAAGAATTATTAAATTTATCCCGCCTTTTCGATCATATGTTTCCGGACCTACTCTTAACGGTAATTCTCAAAAAAAAAAAAAAAAAAAAAAGTCCCCGACTCTTTTAGTCTAGGGTGACACAATCATGGGAAAGGAAATCAGTGATTTTACGAAATAGGAAGAATACCAGTGTAATTATAAGCCAAGTCGGAGGAGATAATTATAATTTGCCCTTCCATTTATTTTCAACCCTTTTTTTTTTGTTTTTAATTTTTAAACTATATTTAGAAACCCTAACCCATCCCAAACCTGGCCGCCGAGCCAAAGGGCCAGCCCCCGGCTCCGAAAGTTCATTGAAAAGGATATTTACCGGATCGTCATCATTAAAGAATCCTTCCCCAAACATAAAAAGCGGTGTTGCCACAAGCTAACGCGATCCTTCACCGATTTGCGCGTGTTTCGAAGTCTACTCACTCGTGAACTCTTTTCATAGCACCAAAAGCCCAAACTCTCCCTCCCTCCAACAAACCATTTCATTTTTCCTGGGATGGATTTCTCGGAAGAGGGCTTGGAACTGAAGGAAATTCAGAGGCTGGAAGGACATAACGATAGGGTTTGGAGTCTGGCCTGGAACCCCACCAGCTCTTTGCTGGCTTCTTGTAGCGGCGACAAGACCGTTCGAATCTGGCAACGTTCTCCCTCCACTTCTTCTTGGCACTGCAAGGTTTCTTCATTTTTTTTTCTTCGGTTTGGTTCATCAGAATATGTTGGAAATGTTTTGGTTCACTGGGTTTTACTTTGGCACTAAACGAGACGGTAGTATTAGGATTGGTTGAGTGGAAGCTTCTGCTTCATTCGTCTCAAGTACTGAAAAAAACGAGGTTTTGGATTCATTTGTGTTTTTTTTTTGTTCTTTGTTTCCTCTCAATTCAGCAAACAGTTGGATCGATGATTGTATGTGTATGTGTGTGTGCTTTTTTTAAACTTATTATTATTAATTTTTCTGTCCGAATTTGATTGTATTATGTCCTAGGAGTTTAATTATCGGATGATCGGTATCCAGAGTGGAGTCGAGGTATTATTATTATTATTTTGAATTCATGATGATGTGGATGCTATTACGCAGGCAGTTTTGGAAGAAACACACACTAGGACAGTTAGATCGTGTGCTTGGTCACCGTCCGGCAAATTATTGGCCACAGCGAGCTTTGATGCCACTACTGCAATCTGGGAACTTATTGGTGACGATTTCGAGTGTGTATCCACTCTAGAGGTATTTCCATTTACGTCAATTTGGCTTTGATTTTGTGAGTAACTGTACAACTGACATTGTTCAGTAAGTCTTCAGTCTAATATCTCCAGTCTGCTAATTCCTTTGAAAAACATTTGTCATGGGGAATTTAATTTCC
This sequence comes from Vitis riparia, assembly GCF_004353265.1. Taxonomy (NCBI): domain Eukaryota; kingdom Viridiplantae; phylum Streptophyta; class Magnoliopsida; order Vitales; family Vitaceae; genus Vitis; species Vitis riparia. The sequence goes on from NC_048438.1 coordinate 17,583,823, forward strand.
TCTATTCAGTGAGTTTCTCACTGTGGCATCTGAGCATGGACCATTGCCTCTTCTTTTCATCCACTCTTGGTTTATGTTTAATTGAATATTCATTTGGAACTTTTGGGCTTTTTGCGTGCAGGGACATGAAAATGAAGTTAAAAGTGTTTCTTGGAATGCATCCGGGTCTCTGCTTGCAACGTGTAGTAGAGACAAATCCGTTTGGATTTGGGAAGTGCAGCCTGGCAATGAGTTTGAGTGTGTTTCAGTGTTGCAAGGACATACACAGGATGTTAAAATGGTTCAATGGCATCCCATTATGGATGTGTTGTTCTCTTGCAGCTATGATAATACTGTTAAGGTGCAAAATATATTTTTATAAATCATTTCTGTTTTGCATGTTCCTAGTCACAAGCCTATAGAATTAGTTGTTTTTTTTTCTTTTAAATCAGGCAATATGGACACTAGGATCATATAATGATAATTGAGGTGTTGGTTATATATTCACAGATTTGGGCAGAGGATGGTGACAGTGATGATTGGCATTGTGTTCAAACTCTAGGTGAAGCTAACAAGTATTAAACCTACCAAATCTCTCTCTCTCTCTCTCTCTCTCTCACTCACTTATGTAGAGTTCTCTTGAAAAATTATTTATAGTGCTTTTTTTTTCTTGTTTTTGTTTGTTGTTGGATATGCTGATTTCTGAGTTAACTGTTATTAATCTCTCTACTGATGTAATCAATCATTCTTATATCCATGAGCCAATAAAATGAAAATATGTGGCTTCTCTAAAGTTACCTCTATTGTACCATATAGCATCAAGCTTTTTATGGTGATGAACAGTTGGGTTCTCTAAAGCTTTCTCATTTCTATGTTTTATTTGACTCACTCACGGAAGGAATGTGTCTTTCCTAAGTCCCAACATGGTATCCAATTATCTGTAGAAATAAAATTCAGGATTTCATGATACATATGTTTTAATATTTCCACAACACGAAGAGAGTTAAAGTATAAAAACAATTAAGCTTCTTTTGTTTATATTTTCATGGAAAAGGCTTTTTTGTTGCATTCATAGTTGGTATTCATCGCTTCTCAGGTAAAGAAGTGTCTACTCAATATTTGTGGAGATAGGATTGGTGTAATATTCTATCCTTGATGAATAATTCATCAAACCTCTTCTTGGACCCCCATCCTCTGGGTTATTGAAGATGAACTTGATGGTGGTCTTCTTGTCATTCAGCTCATGCCCTTGTTGGAGTAATTTGTGAGGTTCACATTGGGATTATCATTTTTCTCAAAGGGATTCTATCAAAACACGAGATTCTAGCATGTCTCCAAGACTTTAAAGAGGGAAACTTGATGATTCTGTCTAACTTCTGTGGATGACAATTGTGCTAATGTGATTACTCATACTGTGATTGGTTTAGGGAGGGCCTTGGTGATATGCAAAACCTTGCGTGGGGAATTTTTGGTTTTTGGTGGATTTTCTTAGTAGCTTTCTCATTCTAGGTAGATATCTTGCCCAATAGAGGAGCATTTGAGTGTTAACACTATTTTGAAAAATTATCTTCTCATGAAGTGGCCTTTTTGGTTTTTTGGTGTTGTTGGCTGTGGCTCTAAGATTATCCAACTCACCCCTACCTGTCACCATTTTTTTATTTTTTTTTATTTTTTGTTGTTGTTTTTTGTTTTTTTGTTTGTTTGATGAGAGGTGATCTCCTCTTTCCCACTGTTCTTATTCTCCTTTTCATAAATAGTGCTTCATTTCACAAGAATATTGGATTTTAAAGTAGATAATAATGATGCTTGAGGATCATGTGAAATGTTGCTAATGGATCCAACTCATGTGATACCTACGTAAAAGATATACATTTTTGTTCGTTTTTGGCAACATGCTGTATTTTGTTTTTATTTTTTAGTTTTGGTCGTGGCTTAGGCTATGGTAATATTTGATTTCAATTTTATAGTGTTTTTATCCTAAAATGCTTTTGTGGAGGGAAGGCAAATTTTGGATGCTGCTTTGATAGCTAACGAGGCTATAGATTCACTTTTGAAAAGTAATAGTTGTGGGCTAATTTGCAAGCTTGATATAGAGGAGGTGTATGATTATGTGAGTTGGAGCTTCTTACTCATGATGCTAAAAAAGATGAGTGGGATCAAGTGGTGCATTTCTACTGTGAGATTCTCTATTCTTGTCGACGACTCTTCTTTGGGCTTTTTTCAAAGCTCCAAGGGGTTGAGGTAGGAGGATCCCCTTTCTTCGTATTTTTTTGTGATTGTCATGGAGACCTTCAATTGTTTGCTTAAGAGGGCTAAGGTTGAAGGTTTCCTGTCAGGGTGGCAGGTGAGAGGTAGAGGAAGAGAGGGCGTGGATGTTTCTCATTTGCTATTTGCCGATGACATGTTAGTTTTTTGTGAACCTTCTCCAAATTAGTTGGCTTACTTGAGTTGGGTACTTATGTGGTTTGAGGTCATTTCAAGGTTGAGAGTTAACTTGGATAAGAGTGAGTTAATCCCAGTGGGGAGGGTGGAGAATGTAGGGGTGGTTGGCTCATGAGTTTGGCTACAAGGTTAGGGTGCTCCCATCCTCTTACTTGGGCCTCCCTTTGGGTGCTCCTTTTAAGTCCATGGCAGTTTAGGACAACATGGAGAGGTTTTGGAAAAGACTAGCTCTTTAGAAAAGACAATATATTTCTAAAAGAGGGGGGGAAGGGGGGGGAACTCACTTTAATTCATAGCACTCTCTCCAGCTTGCCCATTTATTTTATGTCCTTGTTTTGCATTCCAAGATTGGTTGGGCTAAGGTTGAAGCAAATTCAAAGAGACTTTCTTTAGGGAGGAGGGACCTTGAGAGGAAACCTCACTTGGTTAGTTGGTCTATTGTTTGTTTAGATTAAAGAAATGGTGGATTAGGGTACGAGAATCTCTCGTTGCTCAATAAAGCCTTTTTGTGCAAATGGAGTTGGTGTTTTGCTAAGCAAAAGGGGGCTTTTTGGAGGCAAGTTATTAACGGAAAATACAAGGAGGAGGAAGGAGGGTGGTGCTCCTTTGAGGTGAGGGGAGTATATAGGGTAGGGTTGTGAAAAGCCCTCAAGAAGGAGGGGGATTCATCAAGTTGCAAAATTACCTTTTTGGTGAGGAATGGTAGGAGGGTGAGGTTTTGAAAGGACAAGTGGTGTGGTGATGAGCCTTTGTGTATTTATTTTCCTTATTTGTTGTAGCTTTTTCTAAAGGGGCGTGGGTGGAGGAGATATGGAACCATTCTCCTGAGGGAGGGTGTTGGGCCCCTCATTTCCCTAGGTGACTCAACGATTGAGAGGTGGAAATTGTGTAACATTTCCTTCTGAGACTAGAAAGGAAGAGGGTGTTTAGGGATAGGGAGGATGAAATTTTATGGACTGAGTCGAAGGATGTGGCGTTCTTTGTCAAGACCTTGTACAAGGTGTTGGAGTCAAGAACAAACAACTGTGATTTGGAATTCTTGGGTACTGCCAAGGGTGGTTTCTTTGTTTGGGAGGCTACTTGGAAGAAGGTTCTAACTTTGGACCATATTCAGAGGAGAAGGTGGTCCTTGGTGAATAGATGCGTCCTATGCCTCAAAGGGGAAAAATCAGTTGATCACATCCTCCTTCATTGTGATAGAACGATGGTCTTATGGCATCGTTTGTTCTCCCTATTTGGTGTGTTGTGGATGTTCCTTCTTTGGTTAGATAAACTTAGCTAGGATGATATGGTTTCTCTGTGGTCAAGAAAATGAAAAAGACTTGGTGGACTGCTCCTTTATGCCTTTTTTGCATTGTTTGGAAGAAAAGAAATGGCAGGGTGTTTGAAAATGAGGGGCGGTCAATTCAAGGGTTCAAACTCTCCTTTATTTGTAATCTTTGGGTGTGGTGCAAGTTGTATATAGTTCCTAGTCCTCTTTCCATTGTAAGCTTTGTGGACTGGTTGGGTTCGGGCTAAGGGGGGTTGTTGTTGGTGTCCCTCTTTGTTTTTGTGTCGCCTTTAGGTGTTTCTTTGTGTACTTCCTATGTACTTTGGAATACTTTTTTTGACATTCTTTTTTATAAATTGTATCTGTTTACCTATCAGGAAAATAAAAATAAAAAAATGATTTCAATACCTAATAACATTTTCTGCATCTTCACCTTCTTATTCTTTAGTTAGATATGGTTCTTATTCTTTGGCTTTTTGGCATGCTATCATGGGCTCAATACATTGAAATCTCTACATAGCCTTTATGATTCTTTATAAATTTCTAGGAGTCAGGACTGCTTGTTATATATTATGGAATCTAATTCAAATGCATTCTTATACATTTTTTCTTCAGTGGGCACACCTCTACTGTTTGGGCTCTTTCTTTTAATCCAGAGGGGGACAAAATGGTTACCTGTAGGTATGTGAAATTGGTCTCACACCATCATGACCACTAATTAAATTTTATACTAGAACCTATAAATGGCACCAATAAGGATATCACTAATTGAAATGAGAACTTACTGACAAAGAGTGTTATATTTAATGATAGTGAACTGATTTTGCAGTGACGATCTTACTGTAAAGATATGGGACACGGATAGCATAACAATGCAAGCTGGTGAAGGATATGCACCTTGGTGAGTAACATCCTTCCCTATGTATTTAGTTTTTCACTTTCTTCAAATTTTTTTAGTTTGAAGCATCTTATTATACAATCTGTTACTTAAAACATGACTATTAAACAAACAAAGAAAATCTTCTGTTCTATTTTGCTTTCAATTTTGAGTTATTCTTCATATAGGCATTACACGCACTTGCATATATTTGAATTAAATATTCCGTCTCCATGTTAAGTACTTGTATAACCTGGATTATTTGAAAGGAAAGCACACCTGATGAGTGTCTTCATGTGTTAGATTTTCAGAGTTCAGTGTGTCAGGCACATTATATCAAGATTTGACACTTGTGACTGACCTAGTGAATTTGGCATTGGAAAATAAGCCTTTAGAGATTTTGGAATGCTATAAATTCACTACTACTCTTGATGCTGTCCTGGAAAGGTCAAGAAAAAAGCAAATCTAACTATGGTAAGCTTGAGCCATGATGGAATGGAGATATCATATCTCACTTTTCTGAGTAGGGTTGTAAATTGGTATTAAACTATGATTTCAGGGACAAGAAAAAGTATCAATCTAGTTTATTGTTTGCTGACATGCAATTTTAAAATGACTTGTTTTAAGTCTTCTATGAAATATCTACCTGTCAAAACAAAAAGTCTTCTATGAAATATCTCTATTTAGAATTTTTCTTGTCAGCATGGTTATAAAATGTTCTTTGTTCTTTCTAATCTTCTATTTTTTTTTTCCAGGAAACATCTTTGCACGCTCTCAGGCTATCATGATCGAACAATCTTTTCAGTACATTGGTCAAGGTAGGGACTGTCCATTCAGTTACAATAAATATTTATGTCACATATAGGTATAGATGCATTTAGATTTCCTGTTGTTTTGCTTGGATCTCTCTCTTTCTCTCTGTGCATATTTTTATAAGTTATTCATATGCCTCATCTGCAGGTGCTATCATTACAGGATATGCTTGTTCTCCAAACTATTTCTTGACAATAATTATAGGAATTTGTTTTCCCATGAATAGAAAAAAGCTTTATTTTTGTCTTACACCATTAAAACCACTGAGAATCATTTTTCTAAAGCTTAAAGGTTGGAGTTACCAGGATATTAGTCAATACTCCTATTGTCAAAAAGTCAATTCTTGTGTTAAGAAGGATAAAAGGATTGAACTTTGAAATGGGGAAGGTTTGTGGGCGGTTCAAGGTTCAAGTCCCAATGGGAACAAAAAATTTCCTATTAAAAAAAAACAAACTCATTACCATCATTTATGCTTAATATCTATTGCTTTAGTTCTGAACTTCATTTGATGGAAATATTATGGAGGGACCCGCAAATTCCACCCTAGAGAAACAGGTTAATTGTGGTAAATATCATTTAATTTGGAATATTATGTGGACATTGTGGTTGATTTGGTTGAATCATTTTGACCCCATTTAATAGAAAGATATTATTTGAACAAAAATAGATGTTGGGTCTTAATTAATTCAACATGAGACAATCAACTTTTTCTATTTTCTTTATTGAGAAAATTAATTGTATGGTTTGATTCGATTAATTAGGTGATCATTGAGTCACTGAAAATCTGTCTAGTTGTTGTGGAATTTGATATAGTACCATGTTTGATCTAGTCTTTTGAACTAGGGTACATGCCTCAAGATTTAATTTGTCTTCTTGGGTCTGCATAAGAACATCAGTAAATTACATCAACACCAAAACCTTTTCCTTCACTCATATCTAATACATAGAGTCACTTGAATGCCCAGCTGTTTACACCAAGGTCACTTGGGAAGCATCTTGGTAACCATTAGGTTATTGGTTCGCTGGTGCCATGTTATTTCATTTGAATCAGGAATCTTTTGGTATTCTTTTCTACCTGCTTTATGTAATCTTATGCATTTGGGTATCATTATTGGGATATGTGGATAATTTAGTTGTCCTTTATTGCAACTCCACTGTCCTGATTTTATTTTATTTGATCTGTGAATATGACAGGGAAGGGATAATTGCCACTGGAGCTGCCGATGATGCCATACGATTTTTTGTTGAGAGCAAAGACGGCTTGGTATTAACATCCGTCCTTCCTCTCATTCATCACATTCCTCATTCACATCATCAGTCAGCTGCCTCATTGTTTCCATACTGCAGTTGTCTCTTTTCCATCAGATATTCTGTAACTTGCCTTTTCTGTTTACCTACCATCCCAATTCATCTGGTAAAATTAAATCTCTTATGAATGCTTAGAAATTGCCGCCCAATTAATTTTACCTTCAAGTAATCATGCAGATAAATTGCAGAAGAATGTGCTATACCAAGCTAACCAAACCTCCATTCTCTGATTTCTTCTTCTTGACTATCAGAGTTCTAAAGTAGCTTCTGCACTATTCTAGTCATTAATTATTCTCTTACTTTTTACAAAAGCACCTTCAGTTTTGTTTTGGGTTGAAAATACAAGAACTAACCATGATTCAGTTTTTAGATGACCATGGTTTGATTGTGGTTTTACGAACACTTTTTGGAATGGATTAGATTGCATGTAGATGAATCTCCCATGGCCATGATAGGCTTTGTAGATTGGATTAGTTCAAAGTAAGGAGAAGGGGTGAGAGGTTTATTTTTTGCTCCTTTTCTCTTCCTTCTGTTTTCCTGTTTTGGGCAACATGTCTTTTTTGCGTGTACCATGTTGCACCTTTGAGCCTTTGATTTAGGTGTTTCTCTTATTTATACACATTCTTCTGAACTGCCTATCAAAAAAAGAAAAAGAAAAAACAATCTGAACCAAGTTCCAACCCTGACACTGATGATGCAATCTTGAGGTAGATAGCGATATTTCAAAGATTGTTTTCTTTCTGAAGTAGCTTAAGTTCAGATCTGGGTTGAGGCAGAACAAACACCAAGCAAAGCTGAGGTAGTTGCATAACACTGGCAATAAAACTTTAGATTTCTTCTGGTATCTTCTCATTACATTATCTACTGTTACTTGTGACATCTGTACCTTCATGATCTTTAGTGGTCTAGTAATCCTTTTTCATGTTTCATCTTCCCCCCTTGAGATGACAGTGGAAATTAATCATGTGTGAGTTCTCATTAGCACAAGTTTTAATCAATTCAGCCTTTTGTAGACTCTGACTCGAAAGATACAAATATGTGTTTTTACATAAGGACCAATGGTATTAAGGAATCCAAATTCTTTTGTTTGGCTGCCTTGGAAGGTGAAGCTTTCCTTTCCTTTTTCCTCCTCTAAGTAAACCATGGAAATACCAATCGGTGGTTGGCCATTGTAAAGTTGAAGTGCACTGAATGACTTTAGCATTTTTTATCTTAGTGAAGTATTGAAGTGGATAACAGGATATTAGATACTTGTTTTTTTGCATGTGGACGATTCTTTTAGATGCATACCTAATCAAAGGAAATGTGGTTTTTTCGAGTTTGCTTGTGGATGCAAGGAAATTTTTTATGCTTGGTTTTATCTTAGCCTCTTTTTGGCTTAAAAAGTTTGAACTTGACAATTTACTATATTAAGGAAAGTGTTTTTCTTATATTTGGTAAATTAGTTAGAAATTTATACATTTTCAAATTATTTAATCTTTATATAGAAGAATTAAAATATTTTTATATAGAAGAGTTAAAATAAGTGAAATGAGTTTGAAATAACACATTTTTCTTTTCTTTTACTTTTCCTCTTTATTTTCTTGGGAACCAAAAATAGCCTCAGTGTTTCTGTACTGCAGGTTGATGGGCCTTTGTATAAGTTGATGTTGAAGAAGGAACAGGCTCATGACATGGACATAAATTCGGTGCAATGGAGCTCTGGGGTAAGATTTGTTTCTGGAATCTAATGTCTCGGTTAGCTAAAAGGGCCACCTACTCTTTTATTTTCATTGCCATTACATGAGCCGATTATCACAATTTTATTTTCTATCGTTGTTGCAACTTATCAGGAGAACCGCCTACTGGCTTCTGCAAGTGACGATGGTACAATAAAGATATGGGAGCTGGCTTCTATAACCTGATATAACTTTGAATTTTTTCGATCATTTGGCCTAAAAAATTTCTTAATGTCAGCAGCAATGTGTATGTGTATTATGTGGTTCGAAACTTTAGAAGAGAAGAAAATAAATATTTATCTAGGAATGTTATTGTAATCATACTGGGGCAGAAGTTATTTATTAACTTCACAACAATTGGGCTTATGGCTAAAAGAAATTGCCTCGATCCCATCGACCATCAACTCAGCTTTTACTAATGGGTCGGTATGAAATAGAAGTGGTGGGATAATCGCTGCTTTACTGTGTTTCATTTTGTTGCAGCTTTTTGAGCCTTAAATATCGGGTGGTTGTATAAAAATGTTGAATTGACAGGAGCTTAGTTGTCGAATGGTTGAGTTGTCAATTTCTGACGACCTGGATCGAGTAATTTGGTAGGATGTCGCTGCTGGAAAGTTTGACGGTGCATCGGAAGTATTGATTGGTGTGATGATGAATGCCTCTTACAAGGTGTGTGTCAAGATATGGGATTTTCAGAGGAAATGAAATGTCGAATGGGGACGTGTTACGCTGTTGGATCCCAGGTAGCATGTCGAACCATGAAATGTAGTGAAAAGAGCATGATATGGGGATGGACGGTGGCAGGGAGTTGTTTTTAAGATTTGTTTTGTCGTCCAACATAGAATAGCGGATTTATAAGTGCATTTATGGTGGTAAAAACATTTGATTTAGATTTAAAGACACTAAAAGAAAGAAGATAGAAATAAAAAATAAATTGTAACTGAAGTTCAGAACCTATCGACATGCCTTTTTTCCTTCTTTTTTTTCAAAACATAAATACTTTTCATTTTTTTCTTCTCTAACTCTATTTTCTCTTCGTTTTATTTCGTATTAGAAAGGATAGAGCTGTCCATCATGGGTTTAGCCCTTTTCTAAACTCATGTGCAACATTTAGCTCAAATCATTTGATGTTACTAAGTCCCACTTATGTTACTAAATTCTACTTATATTACTAAGTCAATCTATCCCCAATCTTAACTTATTATATCAAGAAATTGGTAACTACAATAAATAAACTTTGTATTGTAAAAGAATACAATCTTAGGAAGTTTATAACTTACTTAATGTCTTAGCAAATAAGACCATCTCCTATTTATAAGCATCTAAGGAACTCTTTGAAACCCACAAAAGTTCCACTTTATCCTAAAATTCTATGTAAGGCTATGTATAAAGTGTGTATAACAATACTTTGAAACTCTTTAAAATGATTTAAACACTTATCTTCCTCTCTTGTATGGACGACTCTAGGCTTTTCTAGAAGTTTCAACATTTTTTCACTAATAGTCAAGTATAGATTGCTCCAAAAGGTTCTAAAAGCTTCACACTCTCCTTCAAAAGCTTAAGGGAGGGTCATTTGAATAGATTGTGACACTTCTAAAAAAGAAGATACCACCATTGCCATTGTAACTTAATTTAATTTCCAATGACATTTACAACTGTTTGGTCATCCACTATGATAATTTCAAAATATCTTTCCATATGTCACTGAATATGTGTGGCTTTGACACCTCCACCCTTGTGCCTCATGAGTGGCCATAACTCACGCTGACACCACGGTTTTATAAATGACCAAGTCTTATCAAATCTCTTGATCATGTGTCTCCATATGTGCTATCATGACCTTTATCCTTGACTCTAAGCTAATGAGCATGCTCATGACCTTATCTTAGAATGACATGAACTCCTAGTACAATAGTGGTTGAACTGGTGAAACTAACACTCTCCCATGAAGGTCTTGGATGTGTTCTCTTAGATCCTTCATGCCCTTCTTTGTCCTTTGCTCTATCAACTCCATCCCTTCTCGAGCATCTGCTAAGACTAGCTCCATTTTTGCTAGCCTTGCATCCATGTTGGAAATGACATTACAAGACTTCTCCTTCCTCCTCACTACGTGTAGTAGGGCTAGTCTCCCTCTCATAAATTTGATCTTATCTTACTATGCTAAGCATATCTTAATTTACTATACTAAGTAATGTGATGCGACTTGCTAGCTATGATGCACAACGAAGACAATGCTTGAAAGGAAGTTTTGTATTGCACAAAAATGTTTTATAATATTAAGAAGCTCTCAACTTGCTTGGTGTCTTGATCAAATGAGACCACCTCCTATTTATAAGCATCCAAAGAACTCTTTAGAATCATAGAGGTTTCTACCCTAGAATTCTCTAGAATGCTTGTACAAGGCTATATACAAAGTATGTATAAGAGTATTCTATAATTTTTAGAATGCCTGAATTCTTTCTCTATCTTTCACTTTTGTCTAGAAATGTGTGGATATCTTTAAGCTTTTCTAAAAATTTCCACACTTCTCCACTAGTAAGCCAAGTATTAATGACTCCCAAAGTTTCGTAAGCCTCTTACCCTTCTTTAAAGGTTCAAAGGAGGGCGGCCATTTGAGCTGATTATGACACATCATACATGGTTACTAAAAAAGAAGATGCCACCATTACTATTCTCAATCACACCGCTGACCTTTACAATCACCAAACCTACCTTACAACACCACCATTAATCTCCATAACCAATAGCAATATTTTATAGATATTTTAGCAACTTTCATATATGATGACCCATGTTTTAATTCTAGGGTTTCCCTGTTCTCTTTCAAAACTTAGATGAAAATAAAATTTTGATTTTCAGGTTGAAACAAATGAAATGTTACTTCTAGGATATCAAGATTATTTTATTATTTTTAATCAAATAACCTAAAAATAGAAGTGAAGAATAATATGATTAAAAAGCATCCTATATATTAAATAAAGTAAATAAAAATAATTTGAAAATGAACAACACAAAATGATTCCTGTATTTGCAGATGAGTGTAGATCATCTTTTAACAGATTCATAGACTCTTAATCTTTAGTCCAAAAAAAGAAAAAAGAAAAAAGAAAAAGAGGGATTCATCATTCATGTATTCTTTCTGTACCTAAATCTAACAACGAGAATGGAGAATGATTCATGTATCTCGCTCCAAGAAATCCGCGATCTGCCTCCAACTAACATGGTTTGGGAATATCCATGTGAATAGCTTCAAAATCATCCGTTTATTATTTATTCATGTTCATCGGCTATTTGATAACTAGTCATTCGTTTGTCGACCTCTTCAATGGTGGGCAGCATACAGGAAAAATTGTCGATATTACCTGCTCCAATTCTTCATATCAAGATCAAACAAAATGCAATATACATCCCCTCCCAAAAAGGGAAAATAAAGTGTAACCCACTTCCCTGATTGATTAAGCAAAGCACCGACCGGTGCACATAAACAGATCAGTTTGGAGGCCAACCACAACTCATTCTCAGCACTGAAATGGCACATGAGATTGGTCATAAACAAAGAAAAAAAATCATCTGCAATGTACCAGCATACATAACTCGAAAAAAAATCATACACATAACGTATATTTATTTGTATTTTTTTTTTTTTAGTATCAACAAAACAAACATGGAGATAGGGATAAAGCTCAGAAATGGGCAGGTTATTGTGATGAAAAGGAAAAAAAAAATGAAAAAGGAAGCTAAACTTACACTTAAACTAGGAATAAATCTTACATCTATTCTCTATCCTCAGTCCGCTTGGACTAGGTCTTCTTCCCTCGGCCACCAGCGCTGCTCGAGCTGACATTATTCTACTAGTCACTAATGAAGCATCGAAGACGGAGCAGTCAACCCAGTCCTTCATCAGCTCCTCCTGTCCCCACATATCCGGAATCCCCACGCTGCCCGCCACCTCAACTCGGTGCCTCTTCAGCCTCTCGCGTCCGCTATCCTCCGATGAGGCCAAGGCCTCCGTTTTGATGGGTTCTTTTGAGACATCCCCCACTGCACAAGAAGACCCAGCCTGTAATTCAGTTTCATCGTGGGTGGAGTACTCATCACGGGTGACTGGAGACTGTCTTTGTGATTCGGCTTGATCGGCATCAAAAGGGTTGTGTGGTTCAACAACTTGATCCTCGCAGGGCTGGTGGTGCTTGGGCTTCTTGCGCTCTGGTGCAACTGACACACCAATTGGATGGTTGGGGTGTTCACTCGAAGTCTGTCGATCCACTGAGTTGGTTTCTTCTTTAGCCATGAAAGGAGAAACGGGTAATTAAGCCGGGTAGCGGCTGCTTCTTTGTCTTCTTCCTTTGCTTCTTCTTCCTTCCTCCTCTTCCTCTGGTTGTTGGTTCCTGTTGAAGATTACATGGAGGCTTTATGTGTGGGAATAAAGGCAAGGAGAATGGATGGGGTGTTAGTTTCCACGTCACTCTAATGTGCTTTTGTATGGTGAATGACAAGTGTACGTGTCTTGCTTGACACTGGATTCCATATTGTGTGGCTTGCTTCACGTTTGATATTCACAGAAAGGAAAAAAGACGAAAACAAAATTTCAAAAAAAAAAAGAAAAAAAGAGAGAGAGGTAGCCAGGTGTCTTTCCTTGGAAATTAAGGATTTTTGGAGGATTGTGAGGTTGATTTTGATTTTGTGTTGGAGATTTTTGGGAATTTGCAGGATTTTGAGTTTGCGGCAAAGGGTATTTATGGAATATCACTGGTCATATAGTGCTGTATATTACATTTATAGGGATGGAGACTTGCCTGCATGTGGAGTGGGATGGCTGAAGGAGATATTTTCTGACGGAAACCTCAGTCACCACCCTCTACATTTATTTATTTTATTTTATTTGCCAACCATCTTACAAAAACCATCATTTTTCTTTTCTTTTTTTTAAAAAGAAGACAATATTAATTGGTTCATGCGCTAATAGCTTGAGACATGTGAGATTTGAATCTTTTGAAACCAAGATCAATCACCGCCACTCTTTACATTATGGACCACCTTCCCTCACATTATCACATTTATGCGATAGTTACTATTCCACCTATTGCGTGTTTCATGCTTTGACGGTTTGACCGCCCACTCATCGTACATTAATATAACCTCCATGAATCATTTCAAAATTAAGACCCTTCACCAAATCTCATCATCATCATCATCATCCATCACTTGTTAGGATTTTCGAAATTATAGTATTAATGATATTTGTAATATTTGTACACACGTAACGCCATTCTCTTGTTTCACGTAGCGTAGATGTTTGGATCTTTTCAAATATGCTAAGACCCTTCACCCACCACCCAATAGATTCAAAATTAAACCATAGATATGTTACCTACCTCTTACATTAATCACATACGATAATGGTAACATGCAACCAAGTTAAGAATATATGATGGTCCAATTGTGCCCCACATCAGAAAATTAAGGATAATAATTAAGTTTATAAGCATTTGAACACCCTCCTCCTCTTATAATTGATTTTTAAGAATGAATTTTAGAAAAGGCTCTCATGCAAGGGGTTTTTGAAAATAGTTTTATATATATATATATTTAAAACATTTTAAAATTATTTTTAAAAGGTTGTTTTAAAAATAATTATATAAATATAAAAAATTAATATTTAAAAATATAATAAATAAATTGAAAATATTTTAGATTTAAATTCATTTTTTTGCTTTACAAATCATTAAAGCATAGTTTTTAAAAACCGTTTTTGATTGGGTTAAAAAGGCCGCTAGCGTTAAATCCAAAGCTGACAACTGTGTTGCAAATTGGAATGATTTGACCTAAAAAAAAAATGACAAGCAGCAATCAATTAATAATAAAGAGGAAATGAAAACAAAACCAGGCGTCGCCATCTCCCACGTTGGATACAGCGGATGTACGTACGTACATGCATGTTGATGTTCTCACCCTTGTTTCTACTCGGCTTCAAGAATATTTTCAATGATTACGTACAGATTTCTCCATTATTTTAACGGTTCAATAGAGATATAGAGGTGATCATCTAAAGATGTTTGGCAGATTATTAAATTGGGATTTGTTTGGGTGAAAAAAAGAAAAAAATAATTATAAAAGGGTCGGGGTTGAAAAAGAAATGGTTGTATTTAGCTAAGGATGAGCTTAATGGTACTTGTCCAAAAGCGTAACTAAAAGCCCAAAATAATGAGGAATGAGGAATGAGGAATGAGGACAAGTGAACCCACCATTGGGGGCCTGTGGCATGGTAGGGCACGTGTTTCACGTGGGTGTGTCCCAAACACTAGTCTGGTCTTGTCATGTCTTTAGGTTAAGCCCCCCATTGTTAGTCCTTCGGCACCTAAACAATTATTGAAGTAAACTTATGTGTCTTTTCACTTCTTTACTATTAACACGTCCCTCCATAAAAATGACATCACCTTATTACAATCCTAGGAAGCCGAAAATAATGTCAATGGAAGAAAACAAACATAAAATCATTCATAAAAAACTGTGAATGTCATTTATTGAGTGAAAATTATTCTATTATATTATTAAAAATATTGTAAATAATTATTAATTATATTTCTAAAGCATATCGTTGTTTCCCATTTAGAGTTATATATGAGTTCTTTCACTCTACGAACATTTTCATTTTTCTCGTAGAGAATAAGAAATCTTTATTCTTTTATGTTATTTTGATTTTGATTTTATTTTAAAAAACCCAATATTTTTTTCTATATATTTTTATCATTACTTTGATCCAATGACTTTGTATTAGATAGAAATAGATCCGATGAATATTGACAACTTTTAAATGAAATATCGAAATAAAAAGATTCATTAGATAATGAATAATTGGTTGTAAGTCATCTCTACGATAAATCAACATTGATAAAAAGAATCCAATAATAACATTGCAAAAATAATTGAACAATATTCTTATGGAAAATCTCTGGCCGCTTCAAAGAATGATTGGGACAATTGAAGCAACACCTTTTGGTAAACGATATGATGCTGATTTGTCTTGAAAGAGATCGTTTCATACGGTTGAATAATTAATATAAAGATGATGATGGAGAAAAAAATCAAGGCCAAAAATTATTACGCATATTGGCTAGGGACGTAAAGCCACATGTTAGACACGATGCATTACCCTCCTCCAATCTTGTAACTGGTCCAGAAATTTCAACCAGACTTTTGATAACTTATTACTTTTTTAATTTTTTTATTAAATAAAAAAACTAAAATATTTGATTTTTTACTAAACATTAAAAATAAAATTTTAAAATAATCAAAATATAATTCCAATACAATCCTCTTCTTATTAATACTTAACACTTAATAAAAATAAAATAATAAAAAATAAACAATTAAATATTTAATACCGTTAAGTTGTATTTAGATCTAAATTAAATTAAGTTTTATTTAAATTTAAGTAAAACAAACAAAGACAGTCTAAATCTTCCCATTTTAGGTCAATGTATGATTAGAGAAATGATTCCTTAAATTAAGTCTAATGAAGGAAAATAAAAGAATTATAAAACTTTTATGTTATGAATTTTGTAGGTTTGTAACAATGGTAATTATTCTATTTGAGATTAAATATTAATTTATCTTTCTACATTATGATATTAAGTTAAAAGAAAATTTTATATAACAAATTATTACCTTGTTAATCATGAATAAGATTAATGGAATTATTATTACATTTATTAAAATAAATAAATTATACTATGTGGATATATTGCTAGTTAAAAACCTATTTTAAAAAATAAGATTTAGAAAATATGGCCAAACGACCCTTATCGATCCGATAGTTTTCTAAGAAATATTAATTTTTAAAAATATTTTCTAAATTTTATTAAACAATTTTTTTTCTTTCTAAAAGCCCTTTTTATGCTATAAAAGTGTTTTTTAAGGGCTCTTGGTTTTGTTATTTAAATCAATGGCAAGGCAGTGCCAAACTGACAATATAGCAGGCTTAAATAAAAGCCATTTTCAAAGGTTGGTAATGAGGCCCAACGAAGAAATTGGCCCAGTCCATTTCCGATCCACAAAGTATCTCATTTACAAAAGAACACATTTCTTTTTTATAAATTGTAAATATATATCTCTTTCGAATCCCAATTTCTTAAACGGTCCCTCTCTGGTGAAATTTCGATCAATCGCATGCTGAGGGATACTAACGCCTTGGCCCACGTTCTCCAGACCTATGCGAAAACCAAGCGGCTCCGAAGAGGAAAACAGCTCCACGCTCTGCTAATCTGCGCAGGGTACACACCATGCACCTTCCTCACAAACCACCTCGTCAATATGTACTCCAAGTGTGGAGAACTCGACCACGCTCTCAAGCTGTTCGACACAATGCCTCAAAGAAACCTGGTTTCTTGGACAGCTATGATTTCTGGGTTGTCTCAGAACTCGAAGTTTTCAGAGGCCATAAGAACCTTTTGTGGAATGCGAATTTGTGGGGAAGTCCCAACCCAGTTCGCGTTTTCTAGTGCCATTCGAGCTTGTGCGTCCCTGGGCTCAATTGAGATGGGGAAGCAAATGCATTGCCTTGCTTTAAAATTTGGAATTGGTTCTGAGTTATTCGTGGGTAGTAATCTAGAGGATATGTATTCCAAATGTGGGGCGATGTTTGATGCTTGTAAGGTTTTTGAGGAGATGCCGTGCAAGGATGAGGTGTCGTGGACCGCCATGATTGATGGGTACAGCAAAATTGGGGAATTTGAGGAAGCATTATTAGCTTTTAAGAAGATGATTGATGAGGAAGTCACCATTGACCAACATGTGCTTTGTAGTACTTTAGGCGCTTGTGGGGCACTTAAGGCATGCAAATTTGGGAGGTCTGTTCATTCAAGTGTTGTGAAATTGGGATTTGAATCAGACATTTTCGTGGGGAATGCCCTCACTGATATGTACTCCAAAGCAGGAGACATGGAAAGTGCTTCGAATGTGTTTGGGATTGATTCAGAGTGTAGAAATGTTGTGTCCTACACTTGTTTGATTGATGGGTATGTTGAGACTGAACAAATTGAGAAGGGTTTGAGCGTTTTTGTCGAGCTGAGAAGGCAGGGTATTGAACCTAATGAGTTCACTTTTTCCAGTTTGATCAAGGCTTGTGCTAACCAAGCCGCACTTGAACAAGGGACCCAGCTTCATGCCCAAGTGATGAAAATCAATTTTGACGAGGACCCATTTGTTTCTTCCATTCTTGTTGACATGTATGGGAAATGTGGCTTGCTTGAACACGCAATACAAGCGTTCGATGAGATTGGTGACCCAACTGAGATTGCATGGAACTCGTTGGTGAGTGTGTTTGGTCAGCATGGTTTAGGAAAAGATGCTATAAAAATTTTTGAGAGGATGGTTGATAGAGGAGTGAAACCAAATGCAATAACATTTATCAGCCTTCTAACAGGGTGTAGCCATGCTG
Organism: Vitis riparia; assembly: GCF_004353265.1. Lineage (NCBI taxonomy): Eukaryota > Viridiplantae > Streptophyta > Magnoliopsida > Vitales > Vitaceae > Vitis > Vitis riparia. Next base: position 17,601,669 of record NC_048438.1, read on the forward strand.
GATTGGTGGAGGAAGGGTTAGACTATTTCTATTCCATGGACAAGACTTATGGAGTAGTGCCTGGAGAAGAACATTATTCTTGTGTTATTGATTTGCTTGGCAGAGCTGGAAGGCTCAAAGAAGCTAAAGAATTTATAAACAGAATGCCCTTTGAGCCAAATGCTTTTGGATGGTGCTCTTTTCTAGGGGCTTGCAGGATTCATGGTGATAAGGAGATGGGCAAGCTTGCAGCAGAAGAACTAGTGAAGCTTGAGCCCAAGAATAGTGGGGCGCTTGTTTTGCTGTCAAATATTTATGCAAATGAGCGGCAATGGGAGGATGTAAGGAGTGTAAGGATGAGGATGAGAGATGGGAATGTGAAGAAATTGCCTGGTTATAGTTGGGTTGATGTTGGCTGCAAAACCCATGTTTTTGGAGCTGAAGATTGGTCTCACCCGAGAAAGAGTGCAATCTATGAGAAGCTTGACAGTCTGTTGGATCAGATAAAAGCAGCTGGATATGTTCCTCATACAGATTCTGTTCCACTTGACATGGATGATAGTATGAAGGAGAAGCTGCTTCATCGTCACAGTGAGAGGATAGCTGTTGCATTTGCACTTATAAGCATGCCTATTGGGAAGCCTATCATTGTGAAAAAGAATCTAAGGGTGTGTGTAGATTGCCATTCTGCAATCAAGTTCATTTCTAAAGTTACAGGAAGAAAGATCATCGTCAGGGACAATAGTAGATTCCACCATTTCACAGATGGGTCATGTTCTTGTGGAGATTACTGGTAAGATTTCCATGGCTCAAATATTGCTTTAAGGGAATCCAATGCCAACAATTACCAGATACTTCTGGAAAAGACACTTCTTTTGAGCCAGCATTGGCAAATAGGATGATATGATTGTCCCAAAGGAAGCTCTGGGGACTGGAACATGCTAAGAGTATATATTCATCTTACGAAGGAGTGCTCAGAAAGAGGACTCTGCAGTTATTTTCAATTCAATTCCTTCACATTGTTGTTTCCTTAGACAAATTTACATATGATTCTTTTCAAGGCAGGACTATGACAGATTCATGATGCTGCACTGCCAAGGTATAATAAAGCTTCGTAGAAGGGTTTCTTCTGTGCATCATGGACCGCAAATTTATCTTGATTGCCTATGATGAAAAAACACCGAGGGAAAATAAATTCAATTCAATTTACAGAAAACTTTGCGCATTATGGGCTCAAGAAAAAATTACCATAATCAATAGTCCCAATAACTAATGGACAAAGATTATTAAAGCACCGAGTCCAAGTGATTGGTGGGCAAAAATGACAAACAATTTGAACCTCGAAACCAAAGTAGCTTTGCCATGCATGACTGGTCAGCCACTGCCAATTGCTCTAAAGTATAAACTACAAAGTGATTCCACTCCAGCAAATGGTCCTTTTACAAAAGAGAGATAGAGAGAGAAAAAAAAAGGAATCGGGGCTAATTTGAATAATGCTTCACTACTAACAAGCTCAAAAATTTCAAACTTTCTAGTTGTATTTTTAACATCATCAATTCAAGGCGAAAGAAAGAAAACCATATCTGAAACCTTTTATTTAGGAACTGCTACATTTCAAACCAGGATACTCTATATCATTTCAGAGCCAGAAACCCACTAAAAAAAGGCCATGAGCAGTAAGTTGTCACTAGAAAGGGGAGTTTCAAATTCCTAAGACAGGATGTCGGATTGAAGGAGAAATTTCTTTGAAAGAGGAGAGGAATATTACAATAAAAATAAAGTTATTTCATGCTCTTGGGTAGCGTGAGCGCCCTTTCTTCTTTAGGAACTCTGGGATCTCCACAGACCCACCTTCAGTGAAAGAAGGGCGTCGACTCATTCCGAAGTTGGCATCTCCCTGTGCTAATTGACTTGCCTGCATTTTGACCGAAATCAAGTAAAACTAGAAAGTGGAAGTGATAGAACTACTCTTTGGATTATAATTATATAGAGTGACAGATACCTGGAGGGGCCTCCCCTCATTTTCCTCTTGGCGTTTGAATCCAGTGGCAATAAGAGTGATACTTACCTGAATGAAAGTCAATGCAAAGTAAGTATTATTTTTATGCCAAAATCATCAAGTCATTAGTTCATAACCAAGTCAGTGAAATAACGCAATCTAAGTCATTCTGCATTTGAAAATTGAAATGATAAACTCTCTTGTCCAACTTAAACATGCCTAGAAATTATGACCCAAGCGCATCATTTCCAATTTTCTCCAATACATTTTATCTAACATTCTCCATCCTATCTTCCACTATTACCTGTATCATAAATGAGAACTGAGCTTCCAAATCTAATAAAATATTCTAAGCAAACTCATTTTTTTCCCCATTTTCTATGGGTGCATTCCAAACATGATTTACTTAAAGGAATCTTCTATAGGTGATGCACTTGCTTCAGAATCATGATTTTCTGCTTCTTAAAAAAACTTGTAAAACTGCACTTCTCTTGTGACAGAATGAAGAAAATATTCTTCTTTTTTTGGTGTCAAAACTGAATACAAAGTGACCTATATATATACAAGTGGGATTCCTAATCTAAGCCATATAATATGCACAATCACTATCTCTAAGGAAATAATAACTAATTAGGAGAGATTCTCTCATCCATAAAATAGAAAGTATCCTAACACAATCCCTATAATCTTGACACTTAATTACAAATCATAATCCCATATTTCCACACTCCCCCTCAAGTTGGGTAGTAGATGTCTAGCATTCCCAACTTGCTTTTCATGTTTTCGTAGGTGGTCTTTGGAAGTGTCTTTGTCAGAATGTCTGCTGTTTGACGACTTGAAGGAATATACATAAGTCCGATTGTTCCCCCTTCAAGTTTCTCCTTGATGAAGTGACGGTCTATCTCCACGTGCTTAGTTCTGTCGTGTTGAACTGGATTCTTTGCAATACTTATGGTAGCCTTGTTATCACACAAAACTGTCATAGTGGAGTTTGATATAATTCCAAGTTCCTTGAGTATTCTTTGGAGCCACATTCCTTCACATATCCTATGAGCCATTGCCCTGAATTCTGCCTCTGCACTGCTTCTCGCCACTACGGGCTGCTTCTTGCTTCTCCAAGTCACCAAGTTTCCCCACACATAGGAACAATACCCAGTAGTTGACCTCCGATTTGTCAAGGATCCTACCCAATCAGCATCTGTGAATACCTCAACTTCCCTACTTGAGGTTTTCTTGAAGTAGAGTCCTCTACCCGGGCTCTTTTTAAGGTACTGTAAAATTCTGTATACGGCCTTCATGTGTCTTTCAGTGGGATTGTTCATGTAGCGGCTTACCATGCTCACAACAAAACCAATATCGGGCCTTGTGTGAGTTAAGTAGATCAACTTTCCTACTAACCTCTGGTACCTGTCTTTGTCAGTTGGATGACTGTCATTATCTTTATCAATCTTACCAATAGGATCCATAGGCGTGTCCATTGGCTTACAACCTAGCATTCCAATCTCCTGAAGTAGATCAAGGACATACTTCCTTTGCGTGACCACAATTCCCTCCTTAGTTCTACCAACTTCCATGCCAAGAAAGTATCTGAGTTGTCCAAGATCTTTGATTTCAAATTCTCTTGCTAGCAGCTTCTTGAGATTCCCTATCCCTTCTTCATCGTCTCCGGTAATTATAATATCATCAACATAGACAATGAACAAAGTCATTTCACCTTCCTTGGAGTGCTTCATAAACAGTGTGTGATCTGCTTGACATTGGATGAACCCATGTTTTTTCACAACTCTAGTCAATCGATCAAACCAGGCCCTAGGTGACTGTTTTAGACTGTATAGGGACTTTCTCAGTTTACACACTTTTCCTGAATTTTCTGGAGTTTCCATACTAGGTGGAATCTTCATGTAGACTTCCTCTTCTAGTTCTCCGTTGAGAAATGCATTTTTGACATCAAGTTGGTGCAAATTCCAGTCCAAATTTACTGTAACTGACAATAACACTTTGATGGAGTTGAGCTTTGCTACTGGTGCAAATGTCTTTTCATAATAAATGCCATAGGATTGAGTAAATCCTTTAGCTACTAGTCGAGCCTTGAACCTGTTTATACTTCCATCCGGATTGTGCTTCACGGTAAATATCCACTTGCATCCAACAGGCCTCTTACCCTCTGGTAATTATGAGATTTCCCATGTCCCATTTTTCTCCAATGCTTGTATTTCTTCCTGAACAGCAGTCTTCCATTCAGGTTGTTGAAGTGCTTCTTGGATGTTGGATGGGATACGATCATCTTCAAGAGAAGTGATGAATGCTTGGAAATTCTGTGAAAGCTTTCCATAGGACACATGATTACTGATTGGATGTTGAGTGCAGGATCTTACACCTTTCCTTAAAGCAATGGGTTGATCAAGATCATCAAGGTCATTACTGGAATTTAGATCATAAATTGTGTTACCTGGTTGTGAGTTCGGGTTGCTTGGATCCTGGTCCAATTCTTGGTTCTGCTCAGGTGGAGTGTTGTCCTCGGGCTCCTTTTGAGGAGGTTTCTCGGGCTTTTCCTTTAAATTTTTTCTAGAATAAACTATTACTTCTTTACTGCCTTGTGTAGTTGACTCAGGTGTGACAGAAGGGACATCCAAGGAATTGTTTTCGGGGACAGAAAGAGTAGTATCTGTTTGAGGAGGTAATGATGAACTCAAAGGAGAAGTAGTGCTGATTTCGGTTTCCCAAAATTGGAATTCATCTGTGGACCAGTTCTCCCCCTGAATTGCAGTTTTGGGGTAGAAGGGTTGATTTTCGAAGAAAGTGACATCCATGGAAGTGTAGAATTTCTTGGTTGTTGGAGAGTAGCACTTGTATCCTTTTTGGTTTGGTGAGTACCCGAGAAAGATGCATTTAGTGGCTGTCGGATCAAGTTTACTACGTTGGGACTTATGGATGTAAACGAAAGCAGTACAACCAAAGACTTTGATTGGGATAGACGAGATTATTCGAGCGGATGGATATGCAGCGAGGAGGATTTGACACGGGGTTTTAAATTGAAGAATCCTAGAAGGCATTCAGTTGATCAAGTAGGTTGTTGTGAGTACAGCTTCACCCCATAATTGTTTAGGCACGTTTGAAGCTATCATGAGGGATCGTGCAACCTCCATCAAATGTCTATTTTTCCTTTTTGCAACTCCATTTTGCTGTGGAGTATCAATGCACGAGCTTTGATGTACGATGCCATTCTTCAGAAGATATGACCCAAGAATGTTGTGATAGTATTCTCGAGCATTATCTGTCCGAAGGACTTGAATTTTTGCCTGAAACTGCGTCTGAACCATGTTGTTATAGTTTTCAAATATTTCCCTCACTTCTGATTTCTTCTTCATAAGGAATACCCAAGTCACTCGAGTGTGGTCATCAACAAAGGTGACAAACCATTTAGAACCTGTAATGTTGTTGATTCTAGAGGCCCCCCAAACATCACTGTGAATCAAGGAAAAAGGATGAGATGGTTTGTATGGTTGAATGGAATAGGAGTTGCGAGTATGTTTGGACAATTGACATATTTCGCATTGAAAATTTTTGGAATTTTTATTGAATAATGATGGATATAGTTTTTCAAGATATGAAAAATTTGGGTGACCTAATCGGTAGTGCCATAACATAACAACACTATCCGTCTTGGTACTAGGGTTGGAAACTACACAAGCAGTCTTCATTGGTAGCCTTCGAATTTCCTCAGCTCTCAGAAGGTAAAGTCCAGGACGCACCTCAGCATTGCCAATCCTCTTCCCAGAGTTCAAGGCCTGAAATTCACACATGTGAGGAAGGAATTTAGTAACACAATTAAGATCCTGTGTTAGTCTACTTATAGACAATAGGTTGCAATCCAATTTCGGAACATAGAGCACGGAGTGAAGAGTAATATCCTTGGAAATAATAACTGAACCTGTGCCAAATACCCTAGAAAGGGTTCCATCGGCAATTCGAACAGAGGAATTGTTATGGCAAGGAGTATATTCATGAAAAACCATGAGATTCCCAGTCATGTGATCTGAAGCTCCTGAGTCCACTATCCATGTAGTGTGATTTTCCTGTCTAACATTTAGGGCATGGGAAAAAATACCTTTCTGGGCTACAGATGCGGTACCAATAGTTGTTCCAGTTGATTGAAGAGTTTGTTGGAACATTTTCTGTAGTGCCTCCAATTGCTCTTTGCTAAACGGTCCAGGATTTGAGCTAGTGCCAAATGTGTCTTCTTCGGCTGCAGCGGTGTAACCCCGACCTTCTCTGTTTTGCTGTGACCGAGAAGGTTTCCAATCAGCAGGTTTACTGTGTAGATGTCAGCAAGTCTCTTTCGTGTGTCTAGGTTTTCTACAATGGTCGCACCATGGACGATTCTTCTTCGTTTGGTGGTTGTTGTTGTTGGATTGGGTTCCTCGTGCAACTAGGGCTGAGTTCTCAAGATTTTTGGAGGAATTTTGGGTTCCCAACATCACTTTTTGTCTGCTTTCCTCTCTGCGAATTTAAAAAAAAAACTTCCCTAACACTAGGTAATGGCTTGATACTTAGAACTCTTCCACGTACCTCATCTAAATTCTTATTAAGGCCAAGTAAAAATTTGTAGATGCGTTCCTTTTCAATGACCTTCTTGTATAGGAGTCCATCTTCGGGATACTTCCAAACCAATTCTTCATAAATATCGAGTTGTTGCCAATACCGTGTAAAGATATTAAAATATTTGGTAATAGTTGAATCTCCTTGTCGAAAATCTTGGAGAATACTCTTGATTTCGAAAATCGCCGAGGTATTATCAATGTTGGAGTAGGTCTCTCTAGCTACATCCCATATCTCCTTTGTTGTGCCATAATACATGAAGTTTTCTCCTATGTCATTGGTCATAGAGTTAATTAACCAAGACATCACCATACTATTTTCCAACTTCCAGGTTCGGTATCCTGGATCATCTTCCTTCGGCTGAACAATGGCTCCCGTAAGGTATTCTTCCTTACCTTTCCCGCAGATGAAGATCCGAACAGACTGAGCCCATTGAATAAAATTCTGCACATTGAGTTTATGACCTGTTATGGGAAGAATGATGCCGTCTGTGGTGCTGGCATTGCCGGAGTGAACTGCTTCAGGTCTGGACATCACCTCCGAGTTTAATCTTTCTGTTCTGCTCTCCATGGAAAAAGATGATTTTTTTTTTTTATACGTGGTTCAGATCTGAATGCTCTGATACCATGAAGAAAATATTCTTCTTTTTTCTGTGTCAAAACTGAATACAAAGTGACCTATATATATACAAGTGGGATTCCTAATCTAAGCCATATAATATGCACAATCACTATCTCTAAGGAAACAATAACTAATTAGGAGTGATTCTCTCATCCATAAAATAGAAAGTATCCTAACACAATCCCTATAATCTTGGCACTTAATTACAAATCATAATCCCATATTTCCACACAGAGCCACAAGTCTATCTTGAGAACCAGTTTTTGACGTGTTCAAGGTATCAAAAAGTTCAATTTGTTCCATCCATAAAATTGGTTATAGTATAAGAAAGGCAAGAAGGGCATTCTAATTGCAATATTTAGCATGTAAAAATCCAAGTAAATAATAACTATCTTTCTCCATTAATTTGTCAAATTTAAAGAAAAGAGTCATAATCCTTCGTACAAACCATCACCCTTATTGGTTTTGCCTTTTGTTTCATGCACACTTAGAAGGATGTGAAGCACCCATGTTGAACATAATATGAAGGGTTTGAGTATGGAATGTGTCCAACATGCCAATTTTTCAGATAGGTATCCACCAGGTATGTCCAAAAAGAACAGGAAGAACGATTCCCTTTTCATTGTAAGCTAAACAAGATGCACATTAGATACTCCTAGTTACCAATTTGGTCTCAAGAATAGAACAAGTGAAAATGACAATTTAGGTTGTTCCATGTCACAGAATACTAATATTTGCGGATTAAACGACTCTTGATGCCTTTTGGGGGTCTTGTGTGTTTAACAATGTCTCATTGTGTTTATGTTACACCATGCCCCATGGCAAGCCTTGAAGGGCCCATCGGAAATACCTTTGAAAACCTTGCTTGACGCTTAGAGGCACAAGAACAATCGCTTCTTAGGTCCATGCAAACTAGACTACACATGCGCACACAGCCTACTGAGAGCCTCCAATAGAAAACGTTTCTCTACTTCCCCATAAGGGGCTTAGTGTCACAACTGGCTCAAACGACCTTCCCTTGAGCTTATATTTGAAAGTGATGATGGTCATCCATAGAATTAGTTATGCTAAAGGATGGTGCTGCCCATGTTTAAAAGATAAAATAACTTACTTGACCGCTGAGTGATGGGTCTATCACTGCTCCAAATATCAAATTAGCGCTAGGATCCACAAGGTCATATATAACCTCTGCTGCAGCATTTACCTGCAAGAAATCTTTACATGAGCATTGCAGATTATAGTAAGAGAAAATAATGAACTATAGAAGAGCATGACCACAATCAATCTAGAAGATAGCAGATAGCAGAACCACAAAACTCAGTTCAGCATTTTATTCAATTAGGATTCCAAATGACAGCTCCCTACAGAAAACATAAATTAAAAAGTGAGAGGCTTTATGCCAAATGGAAGGGAATTCATACTTTAAACTGTTTTAACTGCCTCAGAACTAGCAGATTAGAGTGAAGCAAAATCAGATATTTAATTGGTCGAGTATGCCTCACAACTGCCTTTTTTGAAACTAAGACGAAAGCTACAGAAACATGCATGCAAATTGCAGAACAGGAGCTAACATTTTGGCCACCTCAAAGACAAAAACACTAACAGAATCATGATATACATTCACACAAACAGAGACTATCTATTTGCATATATAAATGGAAAGATAGATATATCCTTATTCTTTTCATGTAACTAGGCCATGGCGATTAAATAATTCTAAAGGTAGTGGCCAGAAATCGAAGGCCCCTTTTACAATATTGTTTATCCACTTTGAAGACATATAGGCCTTCCAGAGATTGTGGTAGACTAGGCTTCAGGAAGCAACAATTTCAGTATTTCCTAGAAAGGTTTGGTTCTCGTATGAGCCATAATTTCAAGCACATGAAATTGTGTTCAGAACATGCATAAAGAAAGTATGGCACCAAGAAAAACATATAAATATAGGTCAAGTCCATGAGCATAACTCAGAGAGAGAGAGAGAGAGAGAGAGAGAAAGAGAGACCTCAAACAAAGTCAAATCACTTCCACCAGTTATGTTCCACACAATTCCAGTTGCCCTCTCTATGCCAATATCTAGTAAAGGTGATTGGATGGCATTTAATGCAGCATCTCTTGCCCTGGTCTTTCCTACACAAAGAACAAGCAACAATAAATCACTTAGGGTTAATGCATGTACCCTGCTTCCTCTGTATGCAATAGTTATTTTTGGGACAGATTCAATCCAGAGAAGAATCTGCTGCTCAATGGAATGCAGATAATACAAAATATGAGCATGATCACAAGCTATTGGCATGGATTACAAATATCAATTGGTGCTTGCTTTGGTTTATTCTGTATATACTGCCTGCATACATTGGGTGTGCACCCTTTTTTTGGCGTTTCTTAATATATGCTCTTTGCTGTTTATCAAAAAAATGGGCAACAGATATTTGTTTCCTTCCAGTATCTTTTGAACAAACATTTTCATGTTATAAACTAAAAAGTACTAAAAAATAAAATAAAAAATTAAAAGGTAAATGTCAGTATCTCTAGGAAAATGCATGCTAATAAACAGCTTATCGTTTACTCTCTCATCAGTATTATAGCCTCCAGACCACTGTATGCCAAATTACCTTACTTGAGGGCTGCCATCTTTGAACTGTTATTCATTTTGGCAAAATAATGGCATATCTTAGGTTTTTTTTTTTTTTTTTTTGATAGGCAAATAAGAGTATGTATATTAATGACTATAAAAAGGATACCAAACTAAAGTGGCAAATACAGTATATCGGAAGTATACAACTGTGAAACAAAAACCAGCTATAGTAGCTACAAAACCACTTTTAAGAAGAAGAGCCCACCCATTCTATAAAATCTAATAAGAAGGATGGGCCTTCCTGCCTGTCTCCTAGACCCTCGAGACCAGATATACAGATTAGTTAAGAGGGAATCCTTGAGGGCTTGGATAGTGTGTTGTTCCATTTCAAAAGTTCTTTGATTTCAGTCCTTCCAAATTATCCATGAAAAGCAAAGAAGGGTTGTTCTCCAAACCTTCCTTCTCCTACCCACAAAGCTACCATGTCATCCCTCCAATAAATCCTTAATAGAAAAAGGAAGAGCCCACAAAATGCCAAAGAAGGAAAAGAGAAAGTGTCATAATTCTCTAGCTACCCCACAATGGCTGAGAAGATAATCAATTGATTCATTTGCATCTTTATACATACAACAAAAACCTGCCAAAACTCATCCTCTCCTCTTGAGCTGGTCCATAGTTAGGGTCTGGCCCTAAGTCGTTTCCCAAGCAAAAAAACTTACTTTAGTTGGAGCCCAAGAATTCCAAATTATCTTTGAAGGGAAAGTCACTTCACCCATATTTTCCAATGCATTGTAGAAAGACCTTACAGAGAACACCCCATTCTTGGTAGCTTCCAAACCATTTTATCCTCCTCTTCTCTAAATCTACCAAACTCGCTAAGTTTTAGAAAAAAATTATTTACAACATCCAACTCCCTATCATGAAAATTTCTTGAAAAGCAAGGGCTCCAAGTGACCATTCCTTCTTCTACCTCCCGAACCTCATCCACCCATGCCTCCTTAGCAATAGCAAAAGTGAATAAAGAAGGAAAAGAATCCTTCAAGGGCATATCATCGCATCACACGTCATGCCAAAATTTGACTCTTCTTCCATTGTCCACCTCAAATCTTATTTTTGATTTAAAAGTTCCCCATACTTTTCTAATTGACTTCCACAATCCAACTCCATGGCCTTCTCTCTTTTCCTAAGAGCACCAACCTCCCAGTTCTTCCCCAAATTTTCCGGAAATTAGTTTTCTCCATAGCATATCCCTTTCTGAGGTAAATCTCCAACACCATTTATCCAAAGGAGCTTTGTTGATAGTGGATAAGTCCTTAATACCAAGGCCCCTCTTTTTTTATCTTTGCAAATTGTCGACCAATTCACAAGATGAGGTTTTTTATCCATAGCTCCTCCTCCTCAAAGGAAATCCCTTTGGATTTTCTCTAATCTCTTAGCCACCAACTTAGAAATAATGAAAAGGGATAAGAAATAAATTGGGAGGCTACACAAAGTACTTTTCAACAACGTGATTCTTCTTCCTTTTGATAGATATTGCCTTTTCCAAAAAGCCAATCTTTTGAAGAACCTTTCTTCCACCACATCCCAAACAACTTTAGCCTTAAGGGGAGCACCAAGGGGTGGGCCCAAATATTTAGTAGGTAGTTTTCCTATACCACAACCCAATACTGAAGCTAGCCCCTTCACATTAGGGGACATCCCCTATTGGAATAAGCTCACTCTTGCTCAAGTTAATCTTTAGACCTGATTAGGCCTCAAATCAAAGCAAAACCCATGCTAAATAAGTGGGCTGATTTGGACAAGGATCAAAGAACAGAAGAGTGTCATATGCAAATAGGAGGTTAGAAATTAGAACTCTTTCTCTACCTCCCCCTCCAACCCTAAAGCCTGAGATTAAGCCACCGTTCACCACCCTTCTCAAAAGAGAGCTTAAAGCCTCCAAAACCAACACAAAGAGGTAAGGGGATAGGGGATCCCCCCATCACAATCCCCTTGTACTCTGAAAAAAACCTTAAGGAACCCCATTTACCAAAACTGAAAAACTAGCTGTGGAAATGCAAACCCGAATCTACTCAATCCATTTCTGACTAAAGCCCATTTTTCCCATTACCTCCAAAAGAAAGCTCCAATTTACATGGTCATAAGCTTTTTCTATGTCTAATTTACACACAATCCCCCCTCTACGGCTCCTCATTCTTGAATCAATGGCTTCATTAGCAATAAGGACAACATCTAAAATTTGTCACCCTTCCATAAATGCATTATGCAAATCCAACACCAGATCTCCCATAACCTTCTTCAACCTATTAGTCAGGACTTTGGTTAAAATTTTATACAAACTGCCAACAAGACTTATGGGCATAAAATCCTTCAAATCTTCAGCTCCACCTTTTTTTGGAATTAACACCAGAAAGGTGGAGTTTAAACTTTTCACAAAAGTTCCCCTTTCAAAGAATTCTTTGAAAAAGCTCAATATCTCCTCCTTCACCACCTCCTAGCAAGGAAAAACCATCAGGTCACGGGGCTTTATCCCTGTTCTAGTCCATAAGATCCTCAAAGAACTCCTTCTCTGTGAAAGCCTCTTCCAACTTGATAGAGTTCTCAATAGCAACTTGAGAAGCAGACCATTTATACTAGGTCTCCACTCCCCCACAGGTTCTGACAGAAGCAACTTGAAATAATGAACAATCTTTGTCGCAATTTCCGGTTCCTCGATTACCTACTCTCCATTTATCCTAATTCTCCCAATGATAGTCCTACTGCGCCTTGCATTGGCCATTTTGTGAAAAAACCTTGTATTTCTTGTCCCCTTCCTTTAACCAAACCTCTTGGTACTTTTGCCTCCAAGAGGTTTCTTCAAGAACAGCCCAATAACTGTAATCTTCTACTGCCAATCTTCTAGCATCCATATCTTCCGTAGAAAGACGACCTTCCCTCTCCTTGGCATCCAAGAAATTGATCTGGTCTAGAGCACAGGCCTTACGCACTGCACCATTGCCAAACACTCCTTTATTCCAAACTTTAATGTCTTCCTTCAATGCCTTCAGCTTGGAAGCCAAAATAAAGCTAGAAGACCCACTAAACTGATAGCCTTCCCACCATCCCTTCACCAAGTCTTTGAACCCATCCACCTTAAGCCACATGTTTTCGAATCTGCACAGGGTCTTACTGCTTCTCACCCCACCTCCTCCAATAGAATAAGAAAATGATCCAAAACAGGCCTTGGTAAAAGGGTTATCATATAAATTCACATTGTTCTGCAGAAACCACGTTGTAGATTTCAACTGAACAAATTTGCAATGATAATGGAAGAATTAATTATAGATGAACTGTGGCTCCTAAATGAGTTCCATATAACTTCACATTGTTCTGCAGAAACCACGCTGCAGCAAATTGGGTAAAAAAGAATTATCTATATGGTTTATGACCATTTCATTCAGCCATACAGAAAGAACTGTCTGGACCTTCAGCCGTTCTCAGCTAGAGAACACATACAAGCAACATGTATCACCTACCCTTCTTGAGCTCTTACCCAAGAAATTCAGAGAAAGTAGAGAGAATATTATAACTTTACTGCAAGATTAGCAACTATTCGATGATTTTAAATTTTATACTGTAAACAAGAAACAAAATGGTGAATATTTTTAGAAATGTCCCAAAATATAATAGTTGAAGAATATGTGCATTCTAGTAAAACTAGCTTCTTAAAATTACCAGTTGCAGTTCCTATGCCCATCAATGAAGAACCCGCATTGGCCATGATAGCTCGCACATCAGCAAAATCCACATTCACCAATCCTGGGATCTGCAGTTGAGGTAACTCACCGCCATTTAGAGAAGAACAACAATATGAACCCCAAAAGTTGTACACAATCTTGAACCAAAAAATCTCAATGAATCTAGTTATCTGAACAAAGCATAGTGACATGAAGAAAACTTTAGAAGTGGCATACCCAAATAAAATTCACTGTGACATGCACCACCAAATGTTACCCATACTGGTAGAAGTACAGTCCATTTATGCTCATCTTTTTTTTTCTTTTGATAGGAAAAAAAAAATATTAATAGGACCTAAAAAAGGTGCAACAAAGTACATAGACTGTATACAAAGTAAGCCAAGAGGCAAAGCAAAAAAATACAAGGTGCTTAGGAAAAAAGTCTCTTCCCAAGGACCCCAACAAATCAATAAAATCCATCATGGTTAGGGCAACCCCATCTCTATACATCTTAATCCATAAAAGAAGGTTGCAAAGAAAAGTAGATCTGATAATTTGATCAGAAATTTCTTTGCTTCTGAATGCTCTCTAATTCCTCTCCTTCTACAAACACCAAAATATGCACAACAGGATAACCCTCTAAACCTTCTTTCATTTCTTTCCTACAAAACACCCCAAGAGGAATTCTCTAACCGAACTTGATATTATCCCTACAATCCAAACAAATAAAAGCAAATTCCATAACACTTAGGTCTAGCACAATACAAAAAGATGTAATCTAATGACTCTTCATCTTCTTTACAAAGAAAACACAATTCACTAGGGACCAACCCTCCTTTGTAGTCTATCCAAAGTCAAAATCTTTCCCAAATAAGCTTCCCATGCAAAAACCTTACATTGATCGAAGCCATTGCATTTCAAATAACACATGTTGGAAACTCTTCTGCTCTTTCCTACCCCAAGAAATTATAAAAAGATTTGACTAAAAATTTATCCTTCTTTGCATCCATCCAATGCATCTCTTCTTTCCTCATATTTACTCATAGCCTTGCTTGAAGCCTCAAGAGGAAGGCCTCAACCCTTTCTATCTCTCACTTATTCAAATTCCTTGAAAAGTGAGTGTTCCAATGTCCACCTTCACCTTGCACATCAACCACCTAGACATCCTTTGTCATAGCTACGAAATACAAAGATTGGAAAGACTCTTAGATGTGAATCATTACACCATTTGTCATTTCAAAACTTCACACTTTTACCATTGTCCACAATGAATGAGGTTTTGCCATTAAGATTCTTGTAAACTCTCTTGACGACCTTTCACAATCCCACCCCAAAACCACCACTATTGTCCTTGGAACACCAACCTCCTTCCTCCTCCCCATGTTTCCCAACTTGCTTCTATAGGGATTCATTTTCTGAGGCAAACCTCAAATTCCACTGGCCTAGCAAAGCCCTATTTAGAATTGAGAGATTTTTAATCCCAAGGTCTCCATCAAGTTTCTCTATGCAAGCAATTATCCACCTCACTAAGTGTGGTTTTTCTCTAATGAAACCCCACCCTTCAAAAAATTTCTTTGAATCTTCTCAATCCTCACTCATCTAAATGGGAATGACAAAAAGAGACATACAGTAAATAGGCAATCTTGATAGAGTGCCCTAGATGAAAGTGAGTCTTCCACTCTTAGAAAGGTATCACCTTTTTCCACATAGCCAATCTCTTGTGGACCCTCTCTTCCAACAAATGTCAACCAACCATTGACTTATAGGGGGCTTCTAGGGTAAGACCGAAGTCTACGGTGCTAATATCCCCTTTCCTATAACCTAACTTGGCCACTACTCCTCCTCATTAGGAAGCTAGCAATGGGAATTAAATCTCTCTTCTCCAAATTGATTTTATTTGATAAATCGTTGAAGGAATATTCTCATATATCTCAAGAGTATTTATACAAAGTACACAAGGCTATTTTAGGATAGCCAACTATACAAAATAAATCATAACCACACAATCGGCTATATACAGTTGTACATAACCGACTCTCCCCCTCAAGTTGGTGCATAGATATCGCACATGCCAAACTTGGATAATGATAGAATGGACTACTAGTAAAAGCATGAGTCATCATCCATTTGAAGGAAACTAATAGAAAATATAGACGTAACCTTTCTTACAAAATTAGAATGCTCTCATTGTGATTATCAAGAAATTAAAGTGAATCAATTACCATTATCATGGTACCAAGGAAGATGAAGAAAGACAAGAAATAACTATGTTTGGAGTATCTTGAATCTATATATACAGAAACCCAATCTAATAAATCACTAACATGTTTCCTAAATCATAGGTTTGAGATTCCTTCTCTACTCTTCTTCTCTTTCTTCCTTCTTGCTTTGTTTCTTTAATTCTAGTCCTAATTCTATTTTTATAAGAAAAAAAAAACATAGAAGGAACCAGATGGAATTTGATGTTCTCATAACAAATTCACTACATATCACATACCATAATTATATCTGATATACCACGGACACCTTGTCGAAGAATGT
Organism: Vitis riparia; assembly: GCF_004353265.1. NCBI lineage: Eukaryota > Viridiplantae > Streptophyta > Magnoliopsida > Vitales > Vitaceae > Vitis > Vitis riparia. The sequence continues at coordinate 17,617,699 of NC_048438.1, forward strand.
CATCAGCCAGATTAAATGCTTCAGTTACCGGAGTTGACTGGGAAACAGCAGTCAATAACTTGTCATTTGGAATGACAATTAGTGTGTCAACACTATCTCTCAAAGCTGCAATTCCTTCCTGAGCTTGAACTGCCCTTCTTCGTCCCTCAAAAGAGAAAGGGGTCGTAACAATACCAACTGTCAAGATACCCATTGATTTTGCAACCCCTGCAATCACAGGAGCCCCACCAGTGCCAGTTCCTCCACCCATTCCAGCCTGTGGATAGAAATTAAAGGCCCAGAAGTGAGAAAAAATAAATAAAAACAGGAATGGAAGGCTAGCTTACCTTGTCCAAGTTTTTAACAGTATAAAGCTCTTAAAATTTTAATATTTTATCATAATAAAAGTCATAGAGCATTTCTATGAATATCACTTTACATATCAATATACTATTTATGCTGTCAATATACTATTTATGCTAACTTGCAAAAACTTTCCATGTTATACTTTTGCACCAGATTGCTCTTATTTTAAATATTCATTAGAAATATCTAAGTTTTTATTCAACTAAACAAAATTGACAATTTTTTTTCAAAACAACATCAGGATTGGATATGTCCATTAAATTTGAAACCCTCTCAGTTAATACTGTCTCATGTATCTTAACCATTATCTCAACCAGCTGCCACCCAACTTATTCAGCCAGGGATGCATGACTACCACATAAGTTTTTTAATTGAAGCTACATCAATAATTTAACTTGGCTAAATTTAAAAAGAAAAAAAAAATTGAAAACTGTGAAGCCTGGAATCATGCAGTTCAAAGCCATATTGTTAATTTAGACCTGATTAGTGAACCAAAGAAGCATTAGAATTAAGTAGGAAGTGCAATCAATAAACAAGATGCCAAAATCCACCAAAAAAAGAGCTAAAGATGAAATTGATGATAACAATAATAATAGAATAGCAATTCCTTCAGGTTGAAACTTTTAAGTAAACAAGAGATCAGCTACATCCTTTATGGCTAGTTGGAGTAATAGCAAGGATGAATTACATGGATTAAGAAGATAACACACCAAATAGAAAAAAGGCTATTACATTCTAGGGTTCTCCCCTTCTATCAACATTATCATCCAAAAGCTCTCACAAAAAAGAAGAGGAGACAACCATATAAGATACTGACAGTGGTAAAAGATCCATAATTGAGCCACTAAATTTAGATTATGTATGACAATAAATAACAGTTTTTGCACAAAAATTACACTCTACTTTGAATAACTTTTGTTTTCATCAAATATCTTATTATCTTATAATGTCTAAACAGAGTTTGAACTTACAGTAACGAAGACCATGTCTGCACCATAAACTGCCTCTTCTATAGCTTCTTTGCTTTCTTTGGCTGCATTCATACCAATATCTGGGTTCCCACCCGCACCAAGACCCCTAGTTAACTCTTGACCAATTTGTAAACGGTGCTCAGTATATACAGGTGACATTTTCATGGCTTGAACATCTGTATTAACTATCCAGAACTCAACACCCTGCATGGAACTCTCTATCATTCGATTAACTGCATTAGACCCACCACCTCCAACACCAATAACTTTGATCTTGGCTTCATTATAATTGCTTGGACCAGATGAATCTCTTATGCTTTCAGTCACACTCCCACTTGAAGCATCCTTCCTTGGACTACTTACATTGCTACTCCCCTCGCCTCTAAGCATTGATACTTCAGGGTGAAGATCAAGAAAAGGGTCCTTGCTATGGTATGGGCTGACACTGTGAGAATTGGCTGAACATTTGAACTGGGGTAATCTTGATGAAATTCTTTGGCCTGCACCCAACATCTCATTCTTATCATCAAACGTCTTCAAGGAGTTAACTCTCCTCTGGTGATTCCCCAATGATATTCTTCTTCCAAGGACATTTAGTAGCTCCATCTGGTTTCTGGTATCAGAAGGCGTAAAATATGATGACATACAAGTTGCCATCTTAAAACAGCTAAACACAAATCCCGGGCGCAAGGCGAGCAGAAGAATTTTCAGAAAATTTAAATACCCAAATTACTAAATTTCTTATTCTGCAGCCTATTGTTCTTCACAGACCTGTTTAACAAAAAAGGGGGCATAACACAAAAACAATTACAACAAGCCCATAAAAGAAACAAACATATGAATCTTTTGTAAGCAAACTCAACCTCGATTAGGTTCGATTCATGTTGATGCAACAAAATAAGTAAAAAAAATTGTGTTAGTGCCGTGTGATGAGGCCATACATCCTAAACTATATTAGTTGGAATTTGCAACCTGCACTGAATTACAGCCTAATTCCGTGGAAAATGTAGCCAGAAAATAAAACAGCACCCTTCTTATACCATTCTGAAGAAGGGTAGACTGTACTCAAGAAAGTATATCTGTTCTTACACTGTGAGATCGACCATTAACCTGCGATCAACATGGTACGTATGCTCTTGCACTGCAAGATTAAAATGATTATTGAGTACTTCCCAATAGCATGTTCCTAATTCCTTTCCCAGATGCCAAACAGCCATGATATAGCAGACCACTACTCGAAACCTACAATCCACAAATGCAAATTGGCCTACAGTCCCAGCACTGTGGCATGAAAGCACCACAAGTAGTGCACATTGAAGAAAAATGGCAAAGGAAAAGAAACGATCTAAAGAGCAAAATTCAACATTAATTACAGAAAATGCACAAAAACAGTAAAACCAGACCCACGACAATGGCCCGCGAGTATACCAAAAATTCAGATCAAGCAGAACCCTAAAATCCAAGAAACCCAACAAACAAGAAGGAGAACAACAGAAAATGCAACAAGTACAGAGGCATCATCAACAACAAAATCATTACAATTGACAACCAGAACAATCCTATGACGATATAGAGAAAATGGCACCTGGGTTCAAGGAAGAAACCTGAGAGCGTTGCAGAAACAGCGAATCCCGAACGCATTTGGAACTGAAAGAGAGTCTTGGGTTCAGACGCTTGGACACTAGGCAGTGTGTGGCAATGTGGGGATTTTGTTGATAAAATTGAAGGAAGAAGATTTGCTGAGGATTATAGCAAACAAGGAAAGAAGCAGCTAAAGTGGGTTTTTGGGAAGAAATGAGGTGTGTGTGGGCTCCAACTGAGGAGGAAAAGGTTCGTTGCGAACAAAGACATGAGAAGAGCTCCTTATCGGCGAGGGTTTAGGTGATTGGCTCTCTTCACACCCCCAACCCTTAAACCCCTTTTTTTCCCTACAAAAAACAACCCTCCAATATCAACATTGGGGCACCCTTCCAAAATAGCTCGGTAGATACATCCCCCACAATTCTAATGACGCGCCCTTCAACTTTCATGCCATGAAAAAGTCCAAGTGAGTAACGGGATTTTTTCATATATGTACCACTTTTCAAAAAAAAAATTATTAATAAAAATTTGTTATTTATAAATTAAAAATTTACAAATAAAATAAATATTTTAAAAAATAAATTTAGCTATAATATTATATTTGATTTCTTATAAACTACCGTATAATTCATATCATTTTATCTACACAATATATGAAAATTTAAGAACCTATTTGGTACCAATTTTAAAAAACATTTTTAAAAAACTGTTATTTAATTTTCTGTAAAATAAAAGTTTATTTAAAAATTTAAAATATTTTTAACTTTTATTTAAATTTAAAAATAAATTTTATATGTGATATTTTATTTTTAATCATTCTAAATATTTATATAAATATTTTTTAAAATAGACATTAAAAAACAAATGAAAACAAAAAGAAAATATTATCTAAAAAACTAAAAATAGTTTTTTTTATCAAATAAGTTTTCAGGTTTTATTTTTTAGAATAAAAAACTTTTTAAAAAATAAATAATTATCAAATAAGTCATAATATTTGTATACAAAACATATTTTGGATGATGAGATTGAATCTAAAGATTTGGATTGTCATTAGGTTCAATTTAATTTATCGTGACTCAAATTTATTATATATATCTATTAGTGGAAATAAATATATATAATAAATTTATTATCTTACATTACATCGAAAATAAAATTTCCATTGGGTTTGCTCCCTCAAAGGTTGCTTCCGTTTTGAAAACAGAATGCTTTGTCTAAAAATTTTGAATCATTTAAATTCATAATGTAAGTAAAATTTGGAAGATAATAAATAGTCGGATTAACAAAATTTGAATTGAGTTCCTTCTAACCTTTTGACTTTCCCAAATTAAGGTGGAATGACGAAATTACCCCAGAGAGGAAAATGGAGCCGACATGGAATTGGTATATGATTAATTCACCTAAGGAGTGTGCCCGGAACAATTGGAATAGCGCGGGGTGGTCTATGGCATCTTCATTTCTCGCGGCAGCAGCGGCGAAGGCCGGACCCAGCTTAAGGCGCCAAGCCCTAACCCTAACGGACGCTGCTGCTTCTAGAATACGGCACCTCCTTCAGCAGCGTCAGCGCACTTTCCTCCGCCTCGGCGTCAAGGCTCGCGGCTGCAACGGCTTATCCTATACCCTTAATTACGCAGGTTTCTTTCTCTTTAAATTCCTTCGGTTTTTCTTTTTGTTCTTCTTTTGTGTCGTTTGTTTCCAAGGAAAATCGTTCCTCCTTAAATTTTATGAGCATGAAAATATTTTCCGGGCACGTAGCGTACAAATAGATCGAATGTGGTGCGTTTGGTTGCACGAATTGGGGCCCTGAGTGCGAATCGGGAATTTCATTTTCATTGTCTCCCCGGTTGTGGAGGCTTATTGGTTTTATATACGCAAATCCATTATCGCAAATGAGGTTATTGCAGAAATTGTAGCCATCAATGCAGTTTTTTGTTGCTCAATCCAATTTCCTCTGGTGGGCGCCAATTGCAAATGCGCAAGTGATGGATTTGCTTCATTGTGATGCTTGTAGCATCTGAAATTGTTTTAAACCCACGGTTTTAGAGCGAAGGAGTTTTACATATTGACCATATCTTGGGCTGGATACATCTTAATACATGGGTGAAAATAGAGAGAATAAATGATGAAGAAAAGATGAAAATCTTCTTAATATTGATAAATATTAGAGTCTTAATAATAAATAATATCATTAATATCAATCAATTCATCATTTATTTTTTATTGATTAGCTTTATTTATTTATTAATAGGCATCTATTAACCTTATTTATAGGTTTTTCTAAGGAATTAAAATTCTACTAGGATTCTAATAACCTATTACGACTCTAATTCTAATTATCCTATAATATAATTAACTTGACTACAACAAATAATAATCCTAATTTAATTTAAAGTAATACTATTTCTAATTTAATTCAAAGTAATACTAATCATAATTTAATTCCAATTAATACTAATTGGACTCTAATTACAACTAATACAAATTATCTTTCTTGTGTATATATTAGAGATTCATTCCTCATCACTTGGTGGAATTTCCTTCATTTAAGGAAGGATCTTTTTTCGCCCATTGCGCACAAGTGTGCAAGTGCTCTTATGAGTCGTGGTCTTCCAAGCACAATATAGGCAACTTTCATTGACAAAATATCACACCATGCTGAATGTCACTAGACAATGAGAATTTACCAAAATAAATGTGTCATTTACTCATGCTATTTCATAGGGATTTGGATGATCTTCTGTCTTTAGATTAAGTTTCACAACAAGCTCCTCTGAAGCTAGATTAAAACCACTATCTCCATCAATAATCAAAGTACATAGTCTCCTTTGACAAACAACATGAGTTTGGAAGATACTAGTACATTGTCAATCCTCCTCTTTGTTTAGTCTTGGTATGTTCACTAGTGGTTGCATAAAAAAGTTGTAGCCTTCAACCATGTTTACATACGTTGCTCTACTCCTCAATTGCATATGCCTTAATGCTAAGAACTTTTGCTTTGATACCAAAACTGATGTAAGACAACCCTAGGATGGTTGCCTACATTCAAAAGTAGGTGGGTTAGGGTTTTGTTTTTTAGGGTAGAGAGGAACAAGGAATGAAATTTATCGTAGAAAAAAAAATAAGATAAAAACATAGAGAGAAGAAATAACGAAGAAAAGATGGAAACCTTAGAGTTTCACTAAGGCCTTCTAGGAGTCTCACCAAGTCTCACTTAAAAGAAACCAATGGAGTCTCACAATTGAGGATTACAACACTTGCACTGAAAAAACATAATATTATTAATATCAATCAATTCATCCCTTTGATTTGCATTGATTAGCCTTATTTATAGGCTTCTCTAAGAAATCCAAAGTCTACTAGGATTTTTTAATACTAATTCTAATTTAATTCCAACTAATACTAATCCTAATTTAATTTCAATTAATACTAATCCGACTCTAATTAAAACTGATACAAAGTCTCTTTCTTGACGTATATATTAGAGATTCATCATCATCACTTGGTCAATAGAGTTTGCCAATTGAACCCTAACTATAATCTGTGGAGCACAAATAAATAATAATTTCTGCAAATGAAACCTCCCCCTTCTTTTTCATTCTGTCTTTCCTTATACAACTTGTATTTATTATCTCCAGTGTTTGGTTTTCTTTCATTCTTATACAGTCATTGCCTCTTTAGAGTTGCCATGTGTTTAGTATGCTTCATATTGGCCTAGTTAGGAGGCCAATAGTCATAGATCTTTGTTTGGTCTTCTGAAGCCTTTTGAGGGGACCTTGTGATTCTTCAATCAACTGTCCTCCAAGCAGCCTTAAGACATATACTTCAGCCATCATCTGTCCTAGGAATGGGAAATGGCCTTTTGAATAACTGGAGACTGGAACAGTGCACCATGTTCAGAAAATTGCTTTCATTGCTCCTTTCTTTGACATGTTTATGTACAAAAACATGCATAGGCACTGGTTTGTTTGGGGGCTGTGGAAAGAGTGCAATGGAAGAAAGCTTGGGAGCCCAGAAGTATAAGGCTAGAATTTCATGGAAATTATTTTTTTAGATACTTTTTACATGGTCATTGATAATGATTTTTAAGCCACAGTAGCAATTTTTGTTGATGTCACTGATGATGTGGGAAGGGTTTGAGTTATGGCGCCTGTCAGGAGGTGATGTTCCGTATTTCTTCCATCCCTAGCTGTAACTTGTTGTTTTCCCACCACAGGGGTATGCATACTCCTTGTATTCTTGGGTGTTCCCCTTTCTCCTGCTTTCAACAATTATATTCTTATGTAAAAGATTATGTATGTATATTATGATACCTGTTTTATTTTTGTGTTTGCTTTTCAATTTGTGATGTCTTTCTTTGAGCTGAATTTGACATTATTTGTTACTGAGATGATGAGCCATTTTCTTTTAACTTCTAGTTGATGTTTTAAGCTTGTGTGGACTTGGAAAGTGACCAACATAAAAATATATGAAAATTACATCTTTATTTTTTTCTTCTTCTTCCTTGTTCTTGATACTTCCCTTTTTGTTGCTCATAAAATGCTCCTTGTATTGTTATGGATCGTAACATGATAACGTGACTTTCTATTGGGTTAGACATAGCATTATGAGAATTTTCTGATCAGAACCTTTTTTCATGTAATTAATTACTCCAGGGATCTTTTTGTTTTGGAAGCCATTATTTGGTATATAATTTGACTGTGAACAATTCTTAATTTATCATTGCTCTTTTTTAATAGATGACAAAGGGAAGTTTGACGAGTTGGTTGAGGATAAGGGTGTAAAGATTTTGATCGATCCAAAGGCTCTCATGCATGTCATTGGTACAAAGATGGATTTTGTAGATGACAAACTCAGGTACTCAAATTTTCTTTGGGCTTGTAGGCGCAGCATATATGTTGGCATAGTAAGAAAAGCATGCATGCATATGTGCACATGTTTGGCTTTACTTATATCATTTTTTATTTCTATTTTTTGGAAGTACTTCATTCTCAAATCTGTCATAACCCATCATTCTACTGAAAACCAAAGCAATTGATTACCAAATATCCTTGTGCTGCATTTGGGGCAAATGGAATTGGGCCATAGAATACCAAATGTTAGAATCAATAGAATACCTGTACTCTTAGAATGAAGAAAATATTTCCCACTCCTTGTCTGAATGCTCAAGGAAGATGTTAGTTTATTCTTCACTTGGGTGAAACAAGAATGTTATCAAATCACCACACTCATCTTCACCCCTATTGCTCCACCATCATCAATACCATCACCATTCCCTTAGTAACAATTTGACCGCTGCCTCTCCACAGAAGCCCCATATAGTACCCAGATAGATACCACTGAATCACCATTACATCCACCTGCGTTATCATCAGTTCACTAATGCATCAGCCAATACTGAAACTGTGTCACAACCTCCAAAGCCACCCCTACATTGCTGCCATCTTTACCACCTCCACTCCATGGTTGCCACCATGACACTATCATAACCAGCCTCGATGCATAAGTCTCACCTCACTATCACCAACACAACCCCAATGTCACTACCACCCTTGACCTTTCACTAATCTTGTTGCTTCTGCTAACATGACACTACTATGACCATCAACTCAACCTATAGTTTCAAAGTTCACAGTATAATAGTGAAAATTAGGTATATTTTGCATTTGATTGGATACATAAATTGAATTGGAGTAAGATCTAAATAAAAATCCTGCTTGTAAATGTGTAATAATTAGTAATTTTGAAAATGGTTAGCTTTGGAATTCAAGAACAAGGAATATCTTAGCATCTTTTGTTAGTTCCAATGAAAACTGGAAAAACTGTTTGGAGTTCTGGTTGAAATTTGGTCAACTTTATCTTAATTATTATATGGGCTTGTTTGACTTGGGTTATATGCTATTAAGCAATAATTGTAGAGAAGTGAATAAGAGTGCTGTTGTTGTTGTTGAAAGGAGTGAGTGTGAAGCATGGTTTTAAAAACCGGATTAGACCGACAGGTCACAATTTCGGTTCGGTTCGGCCAATTGGACCGGAAAGCGATCGAACCAGAATTAGACTGCTTGAACTGGCAGTCCGACTGACGAACCGGTGGGTTCCCTCCGGTCCCAGCAGCTCATTTTCCTTCCCCCTTCCTCGTGCGGCTGGTACCTCTACTGTCGCCTGGAGCGTCGTCTTGCCGGAAACAGTACTTCCACTGTAGCTTGGAGTGTTGTCCCACACCCCACAGCGTTGGGAAACCCCCCCTCCCCCTCCTCTCCTGCCGCGCAATGAAAAGCCCCCCCACCCAGCCCCCAAAACGCTGCAAATCCCGTCGTCCCGACGGCAGCACCTCCCTGGTGCTGGGAACCCCGCCCACCCCCCTTCTCCCGCCGCGCGCTAAAAAGCCCCCCCATCCACCCATGCTGCGCGCTGGAAACCTCCCAACCTTACCCCCAAGACGCTACAAATTATTTTCACCAATCCCCCCCTGCAAAGCCCCGTCACCCCCCACCCCCGGCGGCGCATTGGAAAGTCCCTCCCCCCCCCCCCTCGACGGTAAAGAGCCCCTCCACAATGTTGGAAACCTCCCAAAGAGCCTTGCCTTCCATTTTTGTTTTTTAAAATTTATTTTTGATGTTTTATATTTAATTTCTTAATTTTTTTCTTGATTATAATTGTAGTGATATGTTTAATATTTAATTTTTTATATATTTTTTTATTTATTGCACATTGAAAATTTAATTTATTGAAAATATTGGTTGATTGACATCTACAAGTAAAAAATTTTGTGAAAAAACTCAACAAACATGATAAATACTATCAAAATTTAGATAGAATTTATTGTTTTTATTTATTAATTTTTTCTAATTTTAATAATATATAAAATATATATTTATGACGTCACCAGTTCGACTGCCGGTCCAACTAGTGAACCGTGAACCAATAACTTTTCCAGTTCAATGACCGGTTTGGTTTTGAAAACATTGGTGTAGAGATGGGAAGTGGGTAAAGTTAGAGAGAGGGGAGAACCAATTGAGGGTTTCACAAAGGGTAAGTGGAGAAAAAGGTGGTTAAATTTTTATTTTATTTTTTTACCTTTAAAAAGAGAAAAATTCATGTGCATATGTTAAAAGGAACCAGGTCAGCGGCTGCTTGTGTTGGAACCACATTTGGGAAGAAAATGTGTATAAGGTTTTGGAGCTTTTGTTAACCAAACATAAAGAAAATCCATGTTTGAACTCGAAATGCATTTCTGGCTGTTTTAGAAGCTCCTCCAGACAGGTGTATGACATTAAGTTTTGGATTGGCCCAATTTCAAATTACCCAAGGACATACAATTCATCCATGCACCGAAACATACATTATTATTATTATTATTTTTTGATGGGCTTCTACCTGCATAACATAACTGGCTGCTCTTTCTTTGTTAGAGATAATCATGGCCAGAACCAAAATAGGCACACCATTAACTTGATTAAAACCCTTCTTTAATTTGTTTTCCCTTGTCTTTGGGCAGGTCTGAGTTCATATTTATCAATCCAAACTCTAAAGGGCAGTGTGGTTGTGGTGAATCTTTCATGACAACAGGCAATCCTGGAGCTGCTAAGTAGGTTGGTGGTGAAGGATTATGGCAAAGTTGTACTTGGTGAGAGCTTCCACTATCCTGTTCCTTACCCTATCAAGCCTTGCACTAACAGCTATGAACAATTGCTGCAAGAATAGTAAAAGAATAAAAGCCTAGGAACACCTGGAAGTTCTATGATATTCTTTGTTAACATAATTATTACATCTGCACATAATCTTTATAATGTAAGACATCTCAGAACTATTGGCTTGTGGAAATTACAGAATGGAAAATATTTTTAATGGCAGTGCTTATATGGGCCTTCATTGTCCCCTTCTCCACAGGAGATGAATAAATTCTAGGATCATTGAGTTGTTCAGTGTTTTATAGGCCACATTTGTTACCTTAGCATGAAATGTTTTAAAATCTCCTCTTTAACTTAGAACCGTGGTCCAGAGAAAGAAGAGCATTAATTTTTTTCACATGAAGTGTGACTTGTACCTGATTGATACCTTGATGGTAGTTTATGGATTCCACCTGATGGGCCCTGGTCCATAACAGGATGTTTGAAGAATGAAATCTGCCCTGATTTTTTTGGCAAGGGAGGGGCATTATTTTGGAGGGTTTGATTTTATCTTTTTAAAAATGCTGAAAAATATTGTGTAATGGTGGTGTGACACCATCCCATTTTAATTTGCCGCTTTCTAGTATACGATACACAAATGTATCCTACCATTACATTCTCCCCAATACAATCTCATGCTTGCAATATTAGTGACGCTGGGTAAATGGTATATAAATGTCAATTTTCTCAGTTAGATACTTATATGTAATATAAAAGTTTTCAATCTCATTTTTAAAATTTTTAATTATTATAAAGATATATTAAAATTTTGAAAAAAAAAACTAATATTTTTCATATCATATTTTTTAGAATTTTTTTCATCTTAAATTTATTAAGAATTAATTAATTTAAACTTTAAAAATAACTTTTTTTTAACATAAATATCATTCATTTTAATATAGAGAAGTTATTTTTACAAGTAAAATAAAAGGATATTTTTGTTAAAAATGAATATTTTTAGGCCTAAAAATATATCGAGGTAGATTTTTAAATCAGGTATTATTTTCAAGTTTTTAAATAGAATGGTAGATTTTATACAAAACTATTGGCTATTTTTTATCAAAGTAAATAGGCTTGTGTTTCCAGGCATAAACTTTTGGTATTTTTTGGCTCAAAAATATTTTCCAAGAAAGGGTGTTTTGGGTTAAGTCTAAAACCATGATACTATTTTATGAAAATTACAAAACCCTAGCCGTAACCTTTTCTTTTCAACACTAAACCTGAGCACAGTGGAGTAGTGGCACCATCACGGTTAAGAGGGTTGCGAGTGATGGACTGGTGACGTGGGTATTCTCACGTGCGAACACTTCCCACACGAGTACTAGACCAGAGGAAGAGACAGTTGACCATTTCCTCATATTTTCCCTCGCTCCTCCCATCGGAATTTTGATATTTCCAATTCTATCCCATCTTCCGATTCCTCCATACCCAATTGTGGTGGTTCTAGTCTGAGGGGTCTCTGATTTCATTCTCCTATCCTCCTGGTAAGCCCTATCTCAAATGTTGTTCTTTAATCTCCTTTTTGTTTATTTTGTTGTCTCAATATGTTTTGAGACAAACTTTGTTCCTTTGATTCCCTTTTTTGTATCAGGAATTAGATTTGTAGAACCGTTTTGGTCGATTGATGCAAAGTTCTTAACTTTGTAGGTTGTTGCTTGAAATCTCTTTTCTGGACCCCGCTGCCAGATTTCATTTTTCTTTGCCTTTGAAGACTTGGAACCATCTGGGTATGCTTATGAATTTGATTTCTTAAATCCCAAATCTCATAAGGGACCCAAAATATTGATCTGGGTTTTTCTCTGAATCTTTGATTAAGTCATGGTATCTTGACTTTTTTTGGGAAGATTTGCTGGTGTGGTGGTTTGTGGCCTGTGATCAATTCTTCTTTTTGTCATCTACACTGAGAAACCCGGGTGGTGGATTTAATATCTCGATGAGATCTGTAAGTGGGTATGGATTATTTTATCTCGTCTTTTGCAAGTTCAAAGGCTTTGGTTGAAGGTAGTTTCTCTCAATGTTTTTGGTTATGGAGAATCTTCCTGTTGAAGTGATCGGAAACATACTGTCCCGACTTGGAGCTGCACGAGATGTGGTGATCGCATCTGCAACTTGCCGGAAGTGGCGAGAGGCTTGGCAGAATCACCTACACACTCTTTCATTTAATTCCAATGATTGGCCTGTTTACCATGATCTCACAACTAGTCGATTGGAAATTCTTATAACTGAAACAATATTCCAAACATCGAGATTAGAGTATTTGTCAATTTGTATGGATGATGTTGATGAGTTCTCAGCTGCTTCGGTGATTGCCTGGCTCATGTATACTAGGGAAACCTTGCGACAGCTATACTATAATGTGAGGACCACCCCAAGCATTAACATACTTGAAAAATGCAGTAGGCAAAAGCTTGAAGTCTTGGATTTGGCTCAAAATTCTATTACGGGTGTTGAACCCAGTTATCAGAAATTTCCCTGCTTGAAATCCCTTTCACTGAGAAATGTTAGTATTTCTGCATTGGACCTAAATCTTCTTCTCACTGCCTGCCCAAAAATTGAGGTCTTGGTCCTTATCAACCTGGATATTGCGCTGTCAGATGCAACAGCCACAATGGAGCTGGCCAGTCCCTCATTGAAGGATATCTATGTCGAAGCAATCAGTATGGATAAGTTTACGTTGGAGGCTGATAACCTTGAGAATTTGGACTTGAAAGATTGTACTCTTGATGTTTTTGAGCTTATTGGAAAGGGAGCCTTGAGGATTCTCAAGATTGACGATGTTAGTGTGATCCATCTCGACATTGGTGAGAGTACTGAAAATCTTGAGGTTGTGGATGTTAGCAACTTCACAATCATGTGGCCAAAGTTTTACCATATGATCTCAAGATCATCCAAATTGAAGAGGCTTCGGCTTTGGGGTGTTGTGTTTGATGATGAGGATGAAGTTGTGGATTTGGAGGCAATTTCTGTTTGCTTCCCACGGTTAACCCATGTATCCTTAAGTTATGATCTGAGAGATGGAGATCTAAGAGATGGTTATGGCTTGCAGGGGTCAACTCATTTGGAGAATGTGGTTGTCTTGGAACTTGGATGGACAGTAATGAGCTATCTCTTTTCACCTTGGGTAGCTGGACTCGTAGACAGATGCCCCAATCTTAAGAAATTGATCATTTTTGGGATTATTTCAGAGGTTAAAACTCATGAAGAATGTTTGATTTTAGCGAATTTCACTTCATCCATTGTTTGGCTCATGAGGAAATATTTGCATGTAGAGGTTCAGTTTGAATATGAATAGTTCTGCAAAATTCTTTTGAGAATATACAGGTTTTTGTCAAGCATGACTTGCACAAGCAGGTAAATGATGCTCCATGAGGATTCCGTCACCCTTATTTTTCCTTTTCTATTTTCTGGAATGTCTTCCTTTTCTGCCTGGATAAATTAGTAATGTTGAGCAAGTGTAAATTTTTTTGGTTCTGTGTAAAAGGGAACAATATTTTGCTCTGATTTCTTGTTCTATTTTCTTGTGTTATGCCTCATGCTTTTCTTTTTTCTTGTTCTTATTTTCTTTCTTTGTTTCTTTTTTTTTTTTTGTGTTTCTGGATTAGACATTCTTTTTCATTGTACAATTGCACTAGTTTAAATACCATTGCAAATCTTTGTGATTCTCATTTTTCTATTTACATATGGTTTTAGAAGGCAGCTGCGTAAATGTTGAACTTTGATGGTGTTAAAGTTTTCCGTGTAGTTTTCCTCACTAAATATTTGTGATTGTTTATCCATATGTGGGTAACCTTTCTGCACAATCCAGGCAAAGTCTTCTCTTGGACCTGCTTCCATTTTAGTGTGTGGAAAGTGCAAAAGGCATTTCACTGGAGGGCAGGGAATTGGATGCCCCAGTAGTCCTAGCTGTAAACAATGGATTCTAGCACCAGGCACATTGCCCTGTGAAATGCTGTAGCTAACAAGTTAAGTATCCCATCTGGGAGTATGCATGCAACAATGAAACTTATAGGAATTGAGGAGGGATTGCCAAAGCTGTGAACCTGGCAGAGTGCTTTCCCCGTTGATGTCCTCTCCAGTCTTCATGGATTTCTCTGTTCCACTGGCAATTTCCTCCACTCCTACTGCACTTCAGATTGATCGTAGACTTAAAAAACCAACTATACACCTTTTATGTTCAATCATTTACCGATAATGCTTGCAAGTTGCATCCTCTGCATTAGTATTACATCTGCTGTGAGCACAGAACTCCTATTTAGCTTGACCTAGAATCATATGTGACTGTAATAATATTTCTAAGCTGATTGTTTGATGACTCCTTTCTTTTTACTCTAGAAATGAAAAAGTGGGAAAAAAGTTAAAAATGAAATGAATTTGGTCTTTATCAGTGAAAAATCTGGCATAATAGACATTCATGGTTGTGGTCCCTTTTGTGATTTGGTTCATTATTTAAGATCTTGAATGAATCATATTCCCCATGAATGAGATGAGAAGGCTTCATGTGGGTGCAGAGTGTGGTTATAGGAGGCTTGGGCCTTTTGGGAATGGGGTCAATTTTCGAGATAGGGAATCAGTTCCTGTTAATCTAGTTCAAAGTAGCTCTTTTGGTGCTGTTAGATGTAGCCATCATCTTAATATCTATTCAATGCAAATGGGGAGATGCACTTACAGGATTTGGGTCAATATCAACTATCGGGTTGATGGATGAACATAGGCTTTATACCCACCTTTGCCTCTCTTAATTTCTTGGCCTCATTGGTCTTCCTCTTGCCTGCCCCTGACTCTTCCTCCTCCCTCTCCTGTTCTTTCCCCTGTTTTTGTTCAACTCCTTCCGCTGCTAATTTCACATTTGTTTATATTGTTGCTTAACCATACTGTCATGTCCCCACCTAATCAAAATGATGTTTTTCACTACCTTATCTCACCCTATTATTTAGCATGTTGAAATTTTCCACACCTAACTTTTTAAAATTGACACAGCTTGTGGTTTTCTTTGGGCCCCCAATTTATGTAGCCAAACACAAAGTTGATGAAGCATCTCCATGTCCATGATTGTTAATAATAGAAGAGAGACCAAAAGAGGAGAAAAAACACACTCACACAACCCTTCATCTCAGTTCGTTGGGATCATTACGGGCAAGGAGAAAGGGAGAAACATAAACCAAATTAGAAAGAGGGCCAGGGGAACACCCAAGAAAAATGAGACAAGTTACATGTGTAGTGAGTAACTGAGTATAGATAGAGGAAACAATATTCACTTTTATTTAGTTGTATTATGAAAAATATTAAAAAAATAAATTTAATAAAAATTAGTTAAATTTTTATATATTTAAAAATTATTTATTATTTATATTGAAAAAATTCAAAAAGTATAAAATGTTTAAACTAATATATATCAATAATTTATTAATTTTTAATTTTTCTTCACTTTTTTTCTAGTACTTTTTATTTTTATTTTTTTTTCAATTTTTTTTCAGAACCAAACGTAACTTAAGATATTGGAGTGGTCCTCCTAGTTTCAGTTAGCAATGGGAGAAATCGACAAAGCATTTTTTTATGTTTACTCTATTATTGGAACACTTAAGCTGTGTTTGGTTCTCAAATTGAGAGGAAATGAAAATTAAAGAAAATAAAGAGAAAAAAAAAAGGAAAAAGTAAGTTTTTAGGATGAGTAAAAATAGTATCTATATAATAAGGTAGTATTTTTTAATAAAAAATGCATGAAATACTAATTATTTTTGGGAGAATTATCTTTTGGGGTAGATGACCCCCAAATTAATAAAAGATTCATATAACTCTTCAAATTAAGTTGAAGGATATGAAATATTAACGGACAAATATACCCTTTAAGAATACAAATAAAATATTTTATAAAATTAAGTTAAATAATTTTTTTTCAATATTTTTTTTTCAAAAATACTAAATTAAATAAAAGTAGTTTTCAAAAATATTAAATTAAATAATTTTTTTCAAAAATATTAAATTAATTTTTTTTTCAAAAATATTAAATTAAATATTTTTTTAAATATTAAATTAAATAAATTTATTTTTTAAAAATATTAAATTAAATTAAATTATTTTTAAAAAATATTAAATTACATAAAAAATATTAAATTAAATAAAAGTATTTTTAAAAAATATTAATTTTTTTTCTCAAAATCAACAAAGGTCATTTTTGAAAATATTAAAGGATGATATCCTTCAACTCAATTTTCATACTTTGGATGATATCCTTCAACTCAATTTTCATACTTTCATTGGATTTTGGGCTCAATTTAAAGAGTTACATGGACCTTTTGTTAATTTGGGGGTCCATCTACCCCAAAACATAATTATCCCATTATTTTTATATTATAGTTTAAATTTTATATTTTATAAATTTAAGTTCTATATTTTCTTTTTCGTATAAGTGTACAAAAATAAACTTTTTTCAAGAAAAATTAGAAGGAAAGGAAAAAATAAAGAAAAAAAAAATTTAATATTAATTGCAGATCCAAGGATGGTACGACTTTGGTTCTCAAAAAGTGTCGTAAAAACCCCTGCTCAGCCATCTGACCAATTTTGCCTTTATAAATATGTAGACATATATTTTAATATAAACCTTATCCTAAACCTAGCTTCCAGCCAATTTCCAAGCTACAAACTAAAATCTTAATATATAACATAAGAATACTTGGATCATTCTTATGTTAAATGATATTACAAAATTTAAAATTAATATTATTTCCCTTTTTTTTTCCATCCATTTTATTTTCTCACACTTCCCAAACTGCAATGGAGTCCCCACGAAACACTGGAACAATAGCTTGAATACACATCTATAAGAGCATACACACAAGTCTCTGACTACACTATGTGTCTATGTGCAACGTACTACAAACAAAAACATAAGATTAACACTTCCCACCCATCTAATTATTCATGAATTTCTTTTTCTAGTCAAAAGGGTCTGTGATCGAAGATCACATCTTGGAAGATCATGCATCAACCATCCATGCTATCACTACCCTGTTCTTTCTTTGCTTCACAATGGGCAGCTCCAAGTCTTCCTCATCTTCTTCATTTTTTCTTTAGCTTTTTCTGCCTTGGTCTGAGTTTTCATTTTCAGTTCTTCTAGATACTGCATACAGGTTGAAATTACACATAAATACTCGAGTAGTACTTGCATGTTGCATCATGAATTTCATAAATTAAAAGAAGTAAAGAGAAACATGGCTGCCTGGTTAAAGAGAGAGAGAAACCGAAAATTGCTAGCCTGCTATCAGGCTAATCACACTTGGGTTTTCCTGATGCAAGGCTACAAGAAGGGACTGTCCTAAGAGGGATGTGGTTGCTTTCACACCGACTATAGAACATGGGTTTTGAAGAAAATAGAGACATCAGTCTTTAAGCACTGTAAGAAAGATGATATAAGTACTACCTGTTGCTTTCTTTTCCTCTCAAAGTCTGCCTCTGCCTGTTTTGATTACAAGATTGAATGCAAAACTCTTGTCAATAACAACAAATTAACTAGTAAAATATGAATAAGAAGTGAAACTGTGCTTACCAGAGCCTGTTGAAGAAGGGTGTTCTCTTCCTTTAACTGGTTTAATTCTGCTTCCAGTTCAACTGTGTAAGCCTGCAAAAAGATATATGTAACATGTAATTGTAAGCAAACACCTAGTTCCAAGTTAATTTTGTAAAACTGTGTATTTTGTTAATGGAAGTTGAATATTTCCTGTAACAAATTTCCCCATGACCCCTTCATGTACTGTGAAACTTGTTTCTGAGGAACCCACCATACAATCTACTCCAAACTCTAAAGGCATAAACTGCTTTCATTCTTTTCTTGTCCACAAACAATTGGAAAAATTATTTTCAATTTTCTCACTACAAAAAATTCTATTACCTGAAAAAACCTACTACTTTTGTGCATATTTCATCAATTCCCAACACATTCTTTGGTGGAAACTAATATGCTAGTGGCGACAATCAAAGTCAATAGAATGTTTACAGGTTCAAATGTCAGAACCATAACAAGTATCCTTAGGGCACTAGTTAGGTAGCATGATGCAGCTCTTTTGAATTCGTTCCAATAAAGTAGATACGCATACATCAGGTTACGCTAGCAAGAAAACGTAAAGCTATCTCAGTATCTCCTACCAATGCCAATCATGCACCAACATAGAAACTGAGCCTCATTTTTGGTTTCCTTTGTATGTTTTCCATTAATGTTGAAGTTGTGCTAGGTTTTCGTTAGTTACCTTTTAAGTGATTCTCTAACCAGATATGCCTTTCATCCAGGACTTCCCAATTTCTGTTCCTGTTTCCAGAAGATGATCTAGCGAGTTGTCTGAGAGGATCATAAAGAGTATTTCTCAGAATCAAACATTTACTTTGTATTGTGCCCTGATATTGCCCAGAAAACACTTGAAGGTAGTTTCTGAGCCACTATTGATGAATCAGGGAGATAATTGTAGGAAGCACTCCAACTAAATTAAAATATATGTAAACGAAAATTGGAAGCTCCTATAACTAGATTCGTGGACTATGTTTTGACAGGACTATCCCAACTCCAACAAATGTGGGCTATTGGAAATGATTTCTGCTCTGACAGACCAGATAGATTGCAACATAAAATGTCTTACACTTCATATAGCCCATAGCATTTTTGCTCATCAGGATCAATCAGGAAATCATTGGTACCAATTCTCCTCTTTCTTGGAAAATTTGGCTCATCTAGCAAGAGTTGACCCTCAAATAGAGATTACCACAGATTTGTATATATGGTTTCTATTATGCTGGCAGAATCTCCAGTTCTAACATGTTAATGCAAGAATATAAAGATAAAAATTATTCATACAAAGGTATAAGGTTTTACTGTGGTTTGGCCAAGTATGCCTATATTCACAGATAAAAAATAAAAAAAATTCTTAGAGGGCACAAAAAAAAAAAAAGATATGACCGTTGAGTCCTAAAACATATAATGTTTTTCTACTCTTTGTATCTACACCTAAACCATGAGATCGGGAAACCACTCTAATACTATTTATAATAGATACTATCTATTTTCAACCCAATTGGTCCTCATGACTTTAAAATGTGTCTACTTAGTTAAAAGAAACTCATTACATATATAATGTTAGCCTACTAGGAAAACTCTCTGTAGTTGATAGGAGATATCATGGTATATATCAAAAGAAAAAAATGAGAGGAAAAAAAAATAGAAAATGAAATGTAGTAAATGTCATGATCCCAAGACAGGATCCTAATTCTAACTTTTGTTGAAGATTTTTTACATATATACGTCGCATTTGTCCCTTCCATTTCTGTTGTGCACATTCAGTAGTCTTGATATATATATATGTTTCTATCTTAGCTTTTGCTTTCTATCAGTTGTAAAATAATCACATACATCTACATGCCTTCACTCTTAGACTTCACCTTACCAAAGATTTTGACCACCATTCATGGGATCATAACACATATGTTGTCCATTTATTCCTTCCTCCAGACTTGATATCCTTAATTCTCCTGCAAACTAATGTTTTTTTTCCTTCCATGTCCTATTCATTGTGGGCCCCCCTTCCTCTTTTCTGGCCATGAATGTTCCTTCTGTGCCATCTATCATGCCTTGAAACACTAGTATACAAAGTTATGCCCCCTGCCTGCCCATCAAGCTTTGTACCACTTCAACCTTCAGTTATGATGGAGTCCAGGTCCTCTGATCCATTGTGTTCCAAGACTTCCTATGTATACAGCGTATGTGTTATGCAAAAATTCTCTAATAACAGTGTGTAGTACCTGCCCATCTCCCATAATAAATAAATTTGCATTACAATTTTGTCATTGGTTTGGGCACCAATCACATGCTCCTCAACTCGAAGTATTAGTCAAATTTATGATCTCACAATAGTAGTTCCAAACCATTACCAAAAAGGAATTGCACCTATTGGTCAATTTTCCCAGTCAAAAAGCAAATGGATGGTGGATTGCAATGAGGTTGTTTGGGTGTTATTACCAAACAACTTGATTCATAGCGTCTTCCATCATGGGCCCATTTTTAAAAGGAGTTCTACATGCAACAACTAGTATGAACTAGATTCCATACTTATTGAGTCACCATGAAATGACACGTTTGAGGGGTTTTGGGTGGGGGTGGGTGGTTGTGTGGATACATCATACAATAGTTAATCAATTTTAAGAACTGGGGTATTTCCATTTAAGAGTTCAAATGGAAGCAGTTAAAAGCGCATTAAAATGTGGATGGGAACTTTTGATAATTTCCTCCTGCTCACAAACCACCTCCATTCTCTCTTCTGAATGACTAGAATCCTAGCGGTCCTGTCTATCTTCATGATTTAATCCAGACTTTAGGCAGAGTGTTTTTCAGAGTTCTAATTTTCTTCATCATTCAAAAATCCATCTCCTCATTAATTGCAGTTTTGGAAATTGTCAAATGGCTGTTGATACAATTAACTTATAATATAGGCTTCAGGCTCCACCCCGGGATGGTGCTAACTGCATTCACCATTTCTCTTGTATTATGATTAATTAGTGTGAGCTATCTTCTACCATTTCTAGCCTTCAGGTGTAAAGCAAAGAACATTGAATTCAACAAGTGACACCACGCCAAATTCTCTCCCAAATCCAGTAGCTAACCTCAAAATTCTTGAGGTCTTGTTAAGATCTCCTTGTTTGGCTGCAAAAGACCCTCAAATTTGGTTCCAATTTCAAACTGAGAGTCAATACTACCCAATTGTCATCAAGACTCATCCACTCAGGCCAGCCAAATATATTGATGATTTCACCAAGATCTCATACCAATGAAAATTTGGGAAGAAAAAATTACATCTTGTCCATTATTTTCTTCCTCCAGCCAATATCAATTGACGGAATAAGTCAAAATTATTGGCCATAACTCTATCTTGTCTTTTTCTCAGCTAACACCCATGGTCATTATTTTATTTTGCCATTATTCTATGATGACCCACAACAAGTCTCACAAGAACAGATTTTGACATCATTTTACTTGACCGTTAGTGTGATGCAATTTCTGTTCAATGAACCGAAGTAAGAGTCTTTATACTTGGACGGTATCCTAGATGCGATTTCTGTTCAACAGACTGAAACTTGTGTCTCATGAAAACTTGCAGATCCTGCCAAGAAGCCAGGCTCACCTTACCCATTCCTCATTCATGTTTTTCTCGTTCTTATCCCACAAAGAAAAGTTGCAGGTCCTGCCAAGAAACCAAGCTTGCCTTACCATTCCTCATTCATGTTTTTCTCGATCTTATTCCACAAAGATAGTGTTGTTCCTCTTTTCCATTGCCAAACTTGTATATTGACTTCCACAAACAAAGAAAAACTTATAAAAGTAAAAATCATATGTATCGAAGGAACAAGTTGTGAAGTCTAATGGTAATTATCAACTCACAGCAACAACTGTTCAACTACCCACAGTCCTATACCACTAGTTGTGAAATCTAATAATAATAATCAATACTGTCATCTATAAATGTTAATAGAAAGGATTAAGGATCTCTTTCATCGGTGCCTCTTTGATAAAGAAAATGACAAATAATTTAATGGTAGTAGTGGCAGGAATGCCTTATCATATCCTGAATACTAAATATTCAACTTATTGAATATATCTCTTAAATGCCAGGAAAATGCAAGAATTGGCATAAGCAAAAGCTAACAAAGGTGGTGGCTATAAGAAAGAAAGACATTGGACCCTCTTATAAACCAGCCATATGGGGTAATACTTAACTCAAAGCTAACCAAATGACAACTCTCTTCAGAGGTGGGGAAACAATGGTTAACCAGATGTCCAGTGATGATGAGATTAGTTATCAAAGGTTGATGATAAATATAAGTGGATGATATAAAATGCCATTAAAAGGCAAGCTGAAATTGATCAAATGGCAAGAAACATTCAGCACATTTTATTTTCATTTGGGTTTAATCTACTTAGTGATTCCAGTCTAATGCGTTATGATGATTCTCAGAGACAGTTGCATTTGTGAACAAGTACCTGTTTTCTAGCTCGAGATCTCGCCGCAGACTCTCTATTCTTGATCATCCTTCGTTGTCTCCGTTCCACCACCTTCTCCACCGGGCCATCTATGATCCTCTTCCTTCCTCTCAGGCTACCCACGTCCAAACCGAACTGACCTGCAGCGTTGTCGATTTGATTCGGGCACATCCCATCGGAAGACACTGGACTTACGGTCGACTCCATTGCCAACGTCTGCCCAGGCCCGTACACACCACCACCGTTCCCCACTCCACCTCCAAAACAAGCTGAAGTCTTCGGGTAGCCGCCGTTTCTTTTACCATTCCCGGCATAGCCAGAGGACTCTCCGGCAGCCCCACTGCTTTGGGGCAAAGTTTGAAAACTCCCAACACCGGCACCACCACCCATTCCCATAACAGGTCTGGCAAAAGTTGGACTGATGGTGTTGTTATTTTGGTACAACCCGTACTGATGTTGCTGCTGATGCTGCGCCGGAGCGGTTGCTGTAGGCTGTTCCCGAACTACCCCTGCCCTGATCAAGAAATCCTCCAAAGTCATCTCTCCTAAAGTAGGTTGGCGATGGGCAGACTCAGCATTATGAACGCTGTCCTGCTGCTGTTGTTGCTGAGCTTTATGGATTTCAGACCAGACCTCATCCACAGTCTTTTGACAAAACGGTGCAGGAAGACTTAGAGAGCCCTGGCGGGCCAAGGTCGGCTGCTTAGCAATGGGTTTCTCCATGGAAGTTTCACTGAGCGACATCTGGGAGTTGCTAATGTGGTTAAAATTGGTGGCTTGGTTTTCCTCTGCAGTCCATATGCTAGTGAGAAACTCATCCATATTCATGGACCCGAAATTCTTCCCATTCTCGCAGAGGGTGTGCTGAAACTCATCCAGGGTGAGGGAGTAGATTGAGGACTGTCTTCCCAGAGATGGCATCCCATGGTTCTTGGGCTGTTGATCTTCCTGTAACCCCGACTCCACCTCGCTTTGGGATAAAGTCTCCGACTCCGAACCCACCATTTATTTTCTCTCTTTGGAGGCTTCAAACCACCTAGTGGCGTTTCACAGAAGTAGAAGATGCTGAGATGGGCGTGTTATCTACACAAATAAGCAGTCGTAGTATCGCATCAGAGCCTCTGCAGTGGTCAGTGTTGGGCGGAGAAAAAAGGCATACATGCTGCGGAATAAACGAGAAATCTAGCATGGGCCTCTTGACTCTTTTGAGTCTTGAGACCCTGAGAACTCAAGAGCTTAGGCACGAATGATTAAACCACACGCACCAGTCAACATGGCCCATTCGGGTAACCATGCCTCCAATTGTTGGGCATGTGCCCCACTGCATTCCATATTCATGTATTTGAAAAAGTTGCAACCATTATCCTATTCCACCCCATTACGTATTTCAACCTTTTTCAATTATCATGTTTTGAAGTTCCCAATGTCCCGAAAAGCTTCTGACCACCAGGGAATTATGTTCCTGGTCCAATTCAATTCATAATTTCATATGCGTAACTCTGAGCAGTCTGTTGCATTTCCATATGTTTAAGGTACCACGGGTGCGAGTATCAATGTATGGGGCACCATCCTCATCCTCCACCCTCTATCTATTAACTATGAAGACCCGTGAAAGCGATTGCGAAAAAGAAAAGAAAAAGAAGCCATGAAGATCCAAAGCGTTGTGCCAACATTTATTTAATGTACGATTTCAAAAAGTACTCACTTGATTAAGCAAAGAAAAAAGGTTTGAAAAAATTCTTCAATTTTTATGTTTTTAAATCATGAAAAAATTAATAATAAGCTTTTTATTTTTCTATTTTCCTCATTTTTTTTCTTCCACAGTACGGTTCATAATAAGTTGTTTAATTTTTTAGTGGTGCCAACCGAGAATATTTTCACTTTCGGAAAAGCTGGGAGGGAACTGGATACCTTAATTATTCTTCAAATTAATTTACAAAATTAAAAAAAGCTAGAAGATACTAGTCTATTCCGTCCTCCTATGTCTTCCCAACCCAAACCCACAAAAGTTAAACTGCGACTAATTGCCTGGAAGTTCGAGTTCAAGAATCATCCATGGAGCTTCAAACATCAAACTCATCACATAAAGTCAAGGAAAAAAATCAAAGAAAATGTCAATCAGGCAAACCCATTACTCAACAACTACCAGAACCGCCAAGGAAAAAAAAGAGGTATACTTTTACCTGATTCTGATTAGCGATTATGGTCACAAAGCAGGAGACGAAGGATCGAAAGCTGGGAGCAGAGGAAATCAAGAAACTTGGAGTGGTGAGAGCCTGAGAAATGATTAGAAAACCAAATGCATTTGGTTGGGGGGGAGAGAAGCAATATCCGCAACCACCATTAACGAACTTGGGAAGGCCTTTTAACACTCAGGGAGTACAGAGTGGAGAGTGGACCCTTCTTATTCCGCATCCCAGAAGTGGGGGTCTGGGTATTTAATTTTTTTTCCACTACTGGTTGGGTCCCAGAGTAGCGTGTGGTGATACACCGGATAAATTCCAATTAATAAAAAATTGGAGTCCGCTGTTTAGTGTCTAGTATGGGTTCGGGGGCAGGGAGTTGTCGACACGTAGCGCCATGTGTCCCCTGCAGCAGCCTCGACTGCCCCGAGGCCGACGCGTGTGTTTCGCTCTTTCTGCGCTGAGAGCAGTCTCTGGTGTAAGTGCTCTTATCTGTGTTTCTCAAGTAAGCGATTTTGAATGGTTGGACCCATCAATGAGCGGATGAGGATGAAGTTTGGCCTCCACTGCGCCAATGCCATGTGTGTGAACATTGGATATAAGGCTGGAGCTCAGGTGGGCTTTTGTTGGATATGTGGTTTTCACTGACGTATTTGCCCTGGGGTTTCTTTTATAATTTCGGTGGAATTCTTGACCGCCGTTATTACCCGTTAGTGGTTTGGCAGCGGCTGTTCTGAAATGTTTTAGTACACTCCTAGGAAGAATGTAGTTTCGGGGCAGGCCATTTGGTGGCGATTTGACGGTCATGTTTAGAATTTTAATTTTTTCCTAAAATCTATCGACCTCTTTTAGGTTTTTCTTTTTGTCTAAGGTTGGGTATGGAGGGTGAATGAAAGATACGGCCCTACTACGCAATGACGGCAACATATACGGGATGTGAAACATGTTTAGAAAGAAAGTGACATGGTGTGGAGCCCCCACACCACACCACCCACCCCCCACCCCCAACAAACCTAATATGGGAAATAGAGATGCACGGACATGGATAATGCAACAAGAGATGAGAAGACGTATGGTACTTACTTCCCGCATGTGGAGGTGCTATAGATTCTGTACCCCCCAACCACAACCCACCCAAGAAGCCGCCTTCTGCAAATCCTTCCTTTTCGATTTACATATATCTGGGGCCACTCAAATAGGTGGATTATGAGTTGAATGCTCGATTGAAAAGAGGGAGCATGTAAGCAAAAATGGATGTAAATTTTCAACTTTTACTTTTTAGTCTTTCGGGGCACGCATTGGATTTGGATATTCATACATCTTTTTCGAAGTTGATAAAGTGTATATTGATGATCAAATGTCTTCCATCCCGTGACTCTTTTAGATTCTGGCATAGAGAGGAATATGAGAGCTTCTTTTTTGTTTGAGATTTTCTCTCTAGAAAATAGAAGATGAAAAATTGTCTAATTCTGAATCGAAGAGAGATGGAATATTAGTTAAGTAACTAAAATCTATTATGTGAGCTTAAGTTACTTAATCCAATAATACAATGGATTATATTTAATTAATTAACATAATTGGTAAGTCAATTATTAGTATTTGTGCAACTTTCTACTTGTATAAAAGTATCCTTATCCTTATGCATGCGTAACCAAATAAGTCTCTCGAATAAAGTATTATCAAGGAATGGGAGCTTGAGTGTCAAGCGTCATTTAGGCCTAACATAGGCTTAAGTTACTTAAACCTACAAGGAAGTCTATATAAACTCATTTATGCTACATTTAATTATCATGATAGGATAAGATAGGATAATTATATCTTAGGGTATAATTTATCATGAGATACAATATCGTTAGATATTAAATCTAATGAACATAATATCTTGATATAGCATACCCAATAAGATATGTTATGTTATGCAATATTTATACTAAATTTGTGAAATAAAAAAAAAATGTTATTTTTTAATGTTTAAAAATAAAAACTATATTACATTCAAATACTTTTTATTTAAAAAAAATTCTTTTACATTTAACAATATTTCTAATTAAAGTATTTAAATTTTATAAATAAAAAAATTTATATTATATTATTCAATATATAAAAATAATTTTATGTATATTTATACATAAAGAATATATGTTAATACTATTTTAAAATATATTTGATAAATATTTTTTTTTAGTTTTTCCTTTTTAATCACAAATTTAATTTTATAATAAATAAATTTTATTTTTCCAAATAAGTAATATAATTTTTTTTTAAATAATAAAAGAACATAAATAAATTTATGATGTATAGGGTATGAATATTTAACATCTTAGCATAAAATTAATATATCCACTTAGAAAAAGATATACATTTTTCACAACGTTTACTCATCTTTGGGGGTGCAAATGAGGTGGATTTCAAATGTCCAATTCATGGCATTTCAATCTTACTCATCTTGCTAGAGTAAGAGAAAACTAATACAAAGATCAATGCCCAATATCCCAAGGGGAAAATTGATCTATGACGTCCAAGTCAAATTCAAGATCTTATAAAGGCAATTATGGAGAAAGAAAAAGAGGGATACCTTGTTCTTAGATTAAGTTTCTCCTCTCCCTTTGGGGCATGGGAGCCATGCGTAGATTTAATGGTTGGGGAGCCATGAATTAATCTGGATGGTTGCAATGTAAGGTGCTGCCATCATAGGATGACCATAGAGGTAATGTGTTGTAGGTGATTTAACAATTTTTCCATTAAAATCCTTAGCAATAATATAATCCCACTGACGTTTGTTTTGCAGTAGAAGTAGCATCAAAATCAACCCCCGAACACAGGCCATTGCTAGCTAGATTTTCTTCCTTATTGAGCCCCAATTGCTAATTGTGCACCAATATTAAATATGACTACTACCCTAGTAAGTGCTATCCCAACAGGGCGACAAGTTTAATCAACTTGGATTAAGTTTGAATCTCGTAGAAATATCTAGTGGGCTTGTAGGGGAGACCGGACCCTAAATTTGGGGACCCAAGGACTCCAAGGCCCACACCTACGGAGCCCAACCCTATGGCACCAATGGTCTGCCTCAACTATTTCATATCAGGCCCAAGCCTAAGCGCAAGATCTTGCTGCTTCTTTTGTTGGGTGTGACTCTGGGTTTGATCCAAGAATGATGAGGCCACCAACGTGTGTGGAATTAATGATTCATGCTCATGCATGCATTAGCATCACTTCTCTTTCCTTCACCCACAAGCAAAGGAATTGGACCACTTGGTGACGCCGAATTTACCGAACTGTTCTTCTTCTGATTCCGATATTCATGGCTTTACTCCAAATGGATCATCATGAGTCATCATATTCATCATTCCCACCTGCCTCTAATCATACCCATCAAACATAAATTTAGCCTCGGTCACAATTCTTGGGCGTGTCACATAAATATGAGTCGGTTCATATTTTTATGAAAAATTTGGTGGGGTATTTAGCAAATGGCATCATTAGATATATAGTGGGGTTGCATAAGAGGGCACATTGGCTGGTAGCTACAATTAAATCATTAAATTTTTTAATTTCATCACTATTTGGATTTTGAGAAAAGGGGGCTCTCAAGTAATTTTTCAATGTTCCCCTTCTATATAACCCTTGTAAACCTGCTCCAAAGAAATGCATGAATAGAATGTCTCCACAACTGACCGTTTTGTTAGTTATTTTCTCCCTCCATTGCTATATGAGTGATATGGCAATGGCCTCAGATCCAGACCCACTTCAAGATTTCTGCATACCCAACACCAAATGGGGTTATGGAAGAGCTGCCCGGTTGGATACCGTCCCATGCAAGAACTCATCGGAGGCCACCACCGATGACTTTGTCTTCTCCGGCCTGAAAAAACAGGCAGAAGAATTCTCCAACATGGGGATCGCAGCCGTCTCGGTCACCCCACAAATGTTTCCGGGGCTTAACACACTGGGCATGTCGTTTGTTCGAGCAGATATCCAAGTTGGTGGAATCAATGCTCCACACTTCCACCCTAGAGCTACTGAAATAACATACGTGTTGCAAGGAAAGGTATATTCAGGTTTTGTGGATTCCACAAACCGGGTTTTTGCAACGGTGCTTGAGCAAGGAGAGGTGATGGTATTTCCAAGAGGCTTAGTGCACTTCCAAATGAACGTTGGAGAATCGCCTGCCACAGTGTTTGGATGTTTCAACAGCCAAAACCCAGGAGTTCAAAAGATCCCATCTGCCCTTTTTGGGTCTGAGATCAAAGATGAGCTTCTGGAGAAGGCTTTTGGAATGACTCCTAAGCAAATAGACAAGATGAGAAGAAAGTTTGTTCCCAAAGGTTAAGTTAGAGCCCGCCAAGAAAGGCTATTTTGGTGAATTGGGTCTCGTACTTAATTGCATGTTTTGCTGGTTTTGTTCTTTGATTATTGAGAGATAAATTAGATACGCAGAATAATTGTTTGAACACTACGAAATGAGTTTTTTGCGTTCCAATGCTATATTGCAACAAAGTTTGAGAGAGATGGTTTTCATAGATTCATTATGTTTGGACGAAAATCCCTATCCATCTATATAATCTATTTAATAAATATTTTTTCATTAACCTAGAAAAAATAAATTTGATCTAAATTGACCTATTTAATAATTGTGCTAACTAACATAATTGTAATCATAATGTATTTAACCCACAATTGACTTATTTAATTAGATAGATAGATCAATTGAATCATGAATATATCAAATTAATAAATTAATCATATTAATTCAAATAAAACCTCGTCATATTAAAAAAAAAACCTAATTTTTAAATGGGTCATACAATTTTGTTAGTATTTTAAATTTGATTATTATTTATGTCGTGTTTAACTTTACGTATCAAATTGAATACCTAAATTTTAATATAATACAAAGATGACTCATCAACACAACATCATTATGGAACCATTTCTTCCAACACAAGGGAAGAATCAATTACAAATGAAAACAATTTTATTAATTGTTTAACCATACTGGAAAATTAAAAACTAAAATAAAAAAGTAAGACTTCTACATAAAATAGTCATGGCTACTATCATGACCATCATTCCACAGCATGGTGGAGCTGTCAAGCCGAAAATTAAAGAAAAGTACAGCAAAGAGGGGGAGGCATCATCCAACCATCTCATGATGATGACCATTGGAAGGCTTTAGTGATATTAGGAAAACCAAGGCACATTACGTATACACTTCAATTTCTGAAAAAAAAATGAAAAAAAAATATCAGCAATCAAGGCATATATATCACTTCATATTCTGGAAAATATCATTATCAATTTTTTGAACATGTTCGGTTTCGTTGATGAGCTGCAATGCTCAGTTGCACATTGAATATTTAAGGAAAGAGTGGCAGTTTGGCCTACTTGGGCAAAATGCATGACCTACATAGATGCAGACCCTGAACAGAAACAGACGTTTTGAGACAGGGAAGAGAGAATCTGAACCACATTTGCAAATCCACAGAGATTCTGAAATCTTAGGTTATTCTATTAGTAGAAACAATCCTAGGGCTGGTGAATACCCATCTCATCATTTTTCTGCAGACCAAGAGATAAGGGAATCCACTGAAGTATCAGAATGTTGTCCTCACTTGTTTAAAAGTGTGGAGTAACAGTTGTGTTCTCATCATAAATGGAACTGTGGAAACAACAATGGGAAGTACAAAATTTTCCATAAATGTAAAAATGACCAGAAGCAATTTCAAAACTCCAAAACAGATAATAAACAAAGGAAGCACACCAAAGCCGACCTGCGCTAGCTCTTTATATATGTGGAAGCTACTTTTCCCCGGTTAAGAGTGCCTTAATGATAGCATCGGTCCTTCCTTCAGCATATGGGAACAAGTGTCCAGCACCTGGTAACTCATGATATTGAATCCATGGGAGCAGTTGGGCAATGTAGCGTTGCAGTGAAACAGGCACCATTGCGTCTTCATCTCCATGCCATAGGTGGACAGAACCTTCATTGTTTGGGAATGGGTTCTTTAGATCCATGGGATCAAATTCCCAAGTTCCAAATCCAATCATCAAGTCACGGTGGATGGACTCAAATTCTCCTTGTTGTCTCACCTGCGCCTGAGGAGGGATCAAATAATTGGAATATTAAATAAGAAACAAATGGCTGTATTAGCAAAGGAAAGAAGCTCAAGAAAACAGACAAATTACTGATTGATTAGATGTCTACTGTACGTACAGAAGACTATCACTGAAACTTTGCTGAAAAAAGAAATGTAAGAATAACCATAAAGATTCTTCTCACTTAAACAGACAAACAGAATCCAACTTCAGTTGGATCAAAAAAAAAAAATCTTCACCAAAACCTGCACGTTGGGGTATTGAGAATGAATACGAACCTAGTCTCTGGTCGCTAAACCTGGTTTCACTTGATGAATTTATGGACGGTTAAAAAAACAAAACATGCAAGGTCCTAACTATGAGGAATCCAATTTCCAAAAGTATCATCAACAATTAATCAGCCATAAGGAATATCCCAATTTCAGTGGTTCTCATGGCAGGAGACAAGAGTAGAATATAATTATAGATGGGTGACAATTGTTCAGAGTTTTTCAAGTCATTGGACCATTTTGGAAGTCCTATTGATTTTGTAGGAAATATAAGAAAGAAAGAAAAAAAATAGGATCCTGATTTTTGAAACAAATAGGATGTTATTAAATTCTACTCCAAGAGGATCACAAACTCCAAGGGTTCTTCACAGTAAGACAATAAAAGGACAGACCACAAAGGCCCTAGCACAAATACTGACAAAAACTCCACACCACTGGTAGAAGTCCTCTTTGTGGTTAACATCCATTACATTCAAAGGATGAAATAAAAAATATAACAGCATAGTCATTATTATTGAGACATATGGTGTCAAAATTTAAAGGAGAGCATTATGTCACAAGATGCTTCAAATGACCTTCCCCATGGGCTTATATAGGAGGTGGGAAGCTTCTAGAGACCTCTGGAGACATCTATACTTAGCTACAAAGTGGAAGAGCATGGAAGCTTCTAGAGAGGGCTAGAGATATCCACACATCTCTACACTTGGCTATGAGAGCATTAGAATAGTATGAGGTGTTCTAGAATCTTCCAAAGTCATCTTGTACATACCCTTGTACATAGATTAGTGTAAGAGTTTTTTTATTATTCTTGATTTGTAAGGAACCCTCCAAGGTTCTAGAGACTTCCTCAGGTGCCTATAAATAAGTAAAGGCCTCATTTGGCCAAGGCACCTCCCAAGAACCTAACCAACCAAGCAAGTGAGTTCCCAAAGCACTTGTAAAGCTTCCTTTAAGTAATAAAAGATTTCATTCTTTAAGAGTTGCCTACTATGCCTTCTAAAGCTTCCAAGTTGTGAACATTTTAGTCTAGCAACTAAGCATTGGGAGAAAGGCTGACTTAGCAAGATCAAGTGTCTTGACTTGTCTAAGTGTCGCACAAGCTTAGGAAAAGACTAAATTCGTGACAATTAGCTTCTACAAAAAATTTGGAGGAAAGCATTAACTATGTATATATAAATCATATGAAAAATATAATTCCTATCATTTAAATCATATGAAAAATATTGCATGGGAGTGTCTCAAACTAAACATTCAGTAAAATACAAATTCCTTCAACCTTGTTACTATGAGGTGCTAACTGTCCTTGAAGTGCCTCTTTTTATTAATATATTGTCTCTTTATTCATCAAAAAAAAATGAGGTGCTAACTGTTCTTTTAAGCAAGACCCAAATAATAGTTGGCATATTTTGGGAAAAGCCACATAGCCACAAAGATGGCACCACAGAGCCCTAAATGAGCCACGTCATCATTGATAACACAAAATTATATATTTAGTGATGATGAACCACGAGTTAATGATAACATCCTGATGGTGGTCATTGATGTTGACCAACACCAAAGATGCTATGGTTCAGGCCATTCTGTTAATAACAAGGCTGCTTGATAGCATTCTCTAACAGTGCCACGAATGACTAATAAAGACATCTGCAGGGAATTTCTTGGAAAAAGATGAATACCATATATCCCTTTCTCTTTGAAAGCTTAGTAAGCATGAGCTCTTTGTCTTGGTGAGAAAGAATATCAGTGCTGTGTTCTGCAACACTAGAAGCAGGAAACCACTTTTGAGTGTTCCACCAGTAGGTAAGCCATGGCGTGTAGTGAGCAACACGAAGTGTCCACTGATCCTGCCGAAACTGTTGGTAGTAGGCTTCTTTAGATACGTTTGCAGGAAAGCTAGGCCACCAGTAGTTGACCACTGGAGCTATCAGTGTTGCACCTGCTAGCCTGTGTCACAAGTACCAGACTTAAGA
This sequence comes from Vitis riparia, assembly GCF_004353265.1. Taxonomy (NCBI): domain Eukaryota; kingdom Viridiplantae; phylum Streptophyta; class Magnoliopsida; order Vitales; family Vitaceae; genus Vitis; species Vitis riparia. The sequence continues at coordinate 17,650,797 of NC_048438.1, forward strand.
TGGATAAAAACATGTGATCTTGAACTATTGTTTTTGGCATGTCAATTCCCTCCCTCCCTTGCATGCAACTGAGAAGAATATGCTAGGAGAAAATTCATAAACAACAAACAGTTCTTTAGAGACCAAGGGAAACATTTTCTTTCCATTTTTTTTTTCCTAAGGGAAAAAAGCAGGTTCAACCATACCTGTGAGGGATATACTTGAGGCAACTCCAAATCACCTGTCCACCCATGGAAAAACCAATTACATAGAACTTGGATCCCAGTCCTAACTGATCAGCAAGCTCTTCAATATCCAATGGTATGCTCTTCACAGTTCTTTTAGGATTAGGATCACTCTCTCCATAACCAGGTCTATCAAAGGACACAATGTAGATGCCCAATTCTTCAACAATTTCCTGGAAGAACCCACAAGAGAGCCAAATAATATTCAATTCAACTGGAATGCATTAAAAGTCCAAGAACATAGCCAAAAAGGTACCAGAAAAATAAACCAATATAGCTACCGGAGAAAGAGAAGTGGCAACAACGACATCATGCCTGCAGGAATCAAAGCCATGAACATAAACAATTTTATACTTGGCTCTATCCTTTGGGATTCCATGTTCTTTGTAAGCCAAATGCCTTCCATCACTGAGCTTTATTCTAGAAGCTGTAACAGGGGGACCATCTGGAGAGCCACATATCTTGGGAGGAGGAGATTGGATTGCCTGATAAGCCCAGGCCAGGAACCCCATCAATAAGACCACTAGTATTTTCTTGAACATCCCTGGAATTTTTAAGTTCCAATTGAAAATAGTCAAAAAATATTGAACCAAATAAACTGAGAAGCAACATACTAAAGCCTAGACACAAAGAGGGGAATGAATTTGTTATACTAGATTTCATGTTTCACAGGCAAAATTCCTCTTCGACCAACCATTGCAATTTACAGTTTCAATATGGTCCAATAAACGCCTAAAAATCCAAATAAGGAGCATCTTCAGTAACAATGAACATCAAGGGCACATCCAAATTGTGATCATGCTTTAACCAGTGCTGGGAGGATTCACAAATTCATGCATGTCTTATTATATTGATACAAGATACAAACTGTTTACTTTTTCAAGAGGAGTAACTTCCTTGCTGTCCAAATTGCATACAAGCATTGCCTTTCCCCAACTGAGGCAGAATGCATAATGCTGCTGCCCATTTTGGCCACAAGTAGTTAAAGAAACATTGCTAAGTTGGAGTCAAGTATATACCATATCTTGGAGTCTAGTCCATATGTTACAGGCCCACGTTAAGTGATAAAGAACTGTTGGGTTTAGGCGTTGCTTTCAGAATTGCACTGGAAACAAAGGCATGAAATGTTGGGTTTTTGTTCATAGCTTTTTATAGAGAAGGTTCAAAGGAGTTTGGTTCAAAGACACAAGTCACTGAATTTTATCATTTCCCCATTTCTTTCCTCGCAAAAAACCTACAGGCGTCTCTTCACTCCATTAGTGGATCGCTTCATCGTGATTTTCCCCTTCTTAATAATGCCTTACCACACCAATTAATTACGTTTTGATCGCTCATTCGTTCAATTTGGTTGTGCAGGCAGTTTGAAAAACAATACAATAACAACAAAACTGGAATATAAATCAACTTCAAAAGAAAAATGAAAAAGAAATGAAAGAAAAAAGGGTAAAGTGAAAAAAGATCCCAGAAAAAAAATAAAAAAAAAATTAACGAGCACCCACCAGAAGGAAGACGAAAAGAAGAACTTTGCCTAGATTTTCTGGTATGAGCCCGGGCTGATGCAGCCGATATCTTCCTGTTCACTCCCCCCGCCATATTCTGACCCCGACCCCAAAACCCACTTCAAATACCCACCAACAAAAATGCCCAAAAGTTCTGCAGAAGCTCGGAAACGGAGCAAGGTTGAGAGATCTGGCTGGATTTGCTCTCTCTCTCCACACAAATCACCCTGGACTCGACTGCAATGCGTTCGATAAGACACTGGAGTTGACTGGAGGACTTGTTCGTAATTTCAAAACATGGGAAATACTCAAATACCCCAATCGATAGAATTTTATTACTGAAAGTGCCATTACATTTTGATGCTGCGTTTGGATGCTCTCTTTATGTTAGCCATTACATTTTCATGAGATGTTTAACAATTTCTTAAAATAAGGTATGAAACCATGTCTATAGAAAAACAAAATGATATTTGCCCAGTAGAAATTATTTTGTGAAAAAATTATTCTTATCTTTTCAGTTTAGACTTAGGTGGTGTTTGTTTTTTTTGTTTTTTATTGAAAACCATTTAGTTTTAGGCTACGTTTGGTTCCCGAAAAGTACAAAGGAAAAAAAAACTGATAAGGAAAATGATTTTCTCATGTTTGGTTGTCTTATGAAAAATATAAAAAAAAATCAAATATAATTAAAACTAATTAAAAACTTATGTATTTTTAAATTATTTAATCTTTATATTAATGAGTTAAAATAAATAAAATAAGTTTGAAGTAATAAAAAAAATAATTTATCAACTTTTAATCTATTTTTTTATTTTCCTTCACTTTTTTTTTCTTCTACTTTTCCTTTGTATTTTCTTTCCCTTGCATTTTCCCTCAAATTTTCCCTCAAATTTTCCGGGAACCAAACATAGCCTTAGAATTTAGGTTGTTTGTTTTTTTACTTTTTCTTAACTTATTATAAACTTTTTACTAAATAGAAAAAGTCAAAATATGTTACTTTTTCTAAATAGAAAAAATAACACAATGGTTTTTTTTTACTTTTTAATACTTAATATAAATAAAATACTACAAAAACAAACAACCTGATATTTAATACTATTAAGTATTAAGGTTCTATTTGGAATTAAGTAAAAAAACAAACACCACCTTATACTTTTTAAAACTTAAATTCTTTTACAACTAGGATAAGAACGAGAATCTTTCTCATCTCAAGTCCGTCCCAATTATTTATAACTATTTTCATCGAAAAAAAATAATTGAAATTGAATGGGGCAAATATAAGAAATACTATTACCTTATGCCTCATCCGATCTAAAAATTTTTCAACATTTTTCATTTTTTTTCATTATTTTTATTTTTTTATTTTATTAAAAATAAATATAATTTATAAATAAAAATTATTATAAATTTTTATAAAGATTAATATTTTATTTATATTTAAAAAAAATGAAAATAATCAATTAAAATCATTTTTTATTAAAAATTATATATAATCTGGATGAGGTGGAACGAGAAAAAGTCATATTGTCTAGGGTTTTCAAAAAAAATTCAAATTTGTTTTGAATCAATTTATCTTTATCTTAAATATTTTCTATTATCAATTTTGTGATGTAGGTACCGGAAAAAAATCAACACCATTATCACCCCTATTTATAACTTATACTTTTTAGTGGCATTTTCTTAAAATTGTTTTCAAAAAATATTTTAAAATTAAATAACAAAATTTTAGTTGGTTTTTTAATTCCAATATATCTTTTAAAGCTCATGGGCTTCTTAAAAAATCAAATGCATTCAATTTTACTTGATTTAATTATTTTGGTTTTTGGGTTCTAAATTATTTTAATAAATTAATAAATTCTATCTATTAAATATAGGTCAATTTATAATTTGTTTATCTAATGAGAAAATCTAGGGATATTAATGAGATTTTTTAAATAAAATTAATTCAAATAGATATTATAATTAAAGATTTTGGGTATTGGTGTTGGAATCGAAAGTACACTTAATGACAATGTTACATTTTATTATATATATATTGTCGATGTTGAGTCAATTGAAAGAAACGCTCATTCTTTGTTCCTATAAAAAATGTCTGAATAGGATGTTCGAACATACCTTCCGAAGCTCAAGTCAGATGAGTAGTTAGAGAGAATGCCTCCCCGTGTTAGGAGCTTGAAAAAGAATGGATTCAAATACCTCTCTCTCCTTTGAGTTGCAAGAAAGCTTTTATAGTGTTTGGAGTCCCGTCACATCTATATTGAGATGGTCTTTTGACTTTTACAGTCATGATGGCTACACATATGGTGGTATAACAATCATCACTCTTTAGACGACTGACAAGGATTGCTGGTCGAGGGACCTGGTGGCTCATTAGTCACCTCACTCTGCAGGCAGCGTGGTGCAGAGCGTAGTAGGTCGACTGAAATGATAGGAAGACGTCCCATCAAGCGTACTTTTGGTGGGAGGAAGAATGATTGCTCATGGAAGCCGACTAGGGATCCTACTCGGAACGCATCATGCATTCTTAGAGGGGTACAAGATAGCCGATCATCGACTCTTGGGGTCGGATTAGGGGTCCCTACCTGATTGCGCCTGTTCGGACAGAGGCAGAAGGACGCCACATGTCCAACAGAAGGGTGCCTGGGGTACTGAGGCAACCTGCCACATGGTTGCCAAGGAGAGGTCCTTACAGGTATGATTCATTATTTTCTATGCATGAGTTTGGATGATATTAAATTCGATAAACTAACACTTGTAAAATTCGTGTTTTAATTGACGATTCATTGATAGGAAGGAACATAAAACCTACAGAATTTTTTTGTTTCCTTTTCTACTCACAATTTAAAAAAATACTAATAACTAACACCCGATGCGTATAAGTGATGTTTGGATGATGTTAGATTGATCTTTAATAGAAATAAAATCCATGTATTTTTTTATAATAAAATTTATTTAAAAATTAAAATGTTGCCAACATATTTTGATTTCAAATATTTTTAAAAATAAGTTTTATTTTTTATCTATAATGTTTTATTTTCGATCATCCTATATATCTACATAGTTATTTTTTAGAATAATTGTTATAAAACAAATGAAAATGATTAAATATATTATCATAAAATAATTTATTTTTAAAATAACTTTTTTTAAATAACTTTTTATCAAAATTTGTTAAATAAAAATAAAATCTATTTTTAGAAACAATTACCAAAAGTAAGTAAAAAAATTTTACTTTGTTTAACGACTATTTTTTAAATATATATCTATATATATATCACAACCAAAAATTTAAAAAAAAAATGATTTTTTCGTACCTGAATTTGAAAACACTTTTTAAAAAAGACCCTTTGCTTTTCGTAAAAAGTGCTCTATGGGAAAAATAGGTCATAAAATGTGTTGGAAGAATAACAATAGGCATGTCCTAAAGTTACTCTTTAGTCATCACGTAGGTAAACCTACTCTCCACACTATAATGCCACTAGGATCTCCGCACGATTGCTGAGGTGGACGGTCATGTGACCAATTATTCCACATGTGATTACAAGTGGCAATAGCCAATAGGTGGGGAAATAAATCCCTAGATTTGAAGATAATCCAAATATGCCCTAAAACCCAAATCATGGCCCAACCCAGCTTTGAATTTGAATTGGCAACCCTAAATCCTAACCTTTGGCAAAAATGGGCTCTACATCTTCAAATATTCCTGTCCCTCTCAAGCTTGGGACTCAATGATCAACCCCAGCAGGTATCGAAAAGCCCTCCAACTCTGACTAGTCGACCCTCGTGCCGCTGGATTTGAGATTTGGGAATCCTTTGAGTCTTTGACCCACCTTATCCAAAACCTATTGCCTAAAGACTACAAAAGAGAAGGTTGGGCCAACAGTAATTGAATGTCGATGGTTTGCGACCCATCATCACGCTCGCTGGATGGTAATGGATGTTTTTTTTTTTTTTTTTTTTTTCTGAAATTTAAGTGGGTTTGCAAAGAGTATTATTTTGGGCCACCCCATTATGTATATTTTAAAAATAATTTTGTTATTTTTTATATTTAATACATATAAAAGAATAAAATTTATTTTTAAATAAAAAAAGTTATAAAAATTATAATTTTTAATTTTTAATGTAATTAAAAATTTTAAAAAATTAAACTTAAAAAACCAAATAAATAAAAAAAATTAAAAAATTACTTTGTATAGACAAGTAAGAATCTGGATGTAAGAGATCTTATGTTTGTTTAAAACAACTTTAACTCAAAATTTAAAATAAAATAGCATTTTAAAATGTCATATTTAGCAAATTCTTCAACCAACCTTTTTTATTTATTTATCGAGATTATGTTAATTTTTCATAAGAATTTCTTTAAGCTTAATAGTAATATTCACTTCCTAATTCCACCATCTAAGCTCCCACTTCCCACTTAATTTTTATGACATAAAGATCTAAATCCTTTTAAAACAATAACACTCCTAATTATTTTATTCTGCCAGGTGAAAGGAAAATAATTTACATATATTTTAATAATTAATTCCATTTGATGTGGTCAGGTGGGTCAAGTTTTGTTTGTTGCAAAATTTTGACACATGTGTCTGCCAAAATTGGCCCAAACAGAAATCCAGAGTGATAAGATATGCGGCCAGTGACTCAAACCCAAAGCAGCAAGCCAAACGCTAGATACCATGGAGAATCTATCTGTAACCCGACCACCACCCTAGAAGTGATGGTTGCCCCGACTTTTACCAAACCCTTCCCACCTCTCTCTTTATCTTTTTCCATGATATGACGTTTTATCACCCCTTTTAATTCCTTCCCTCCGCATTATCCCATATATATTCATACTACTCCCCTACCCATATACATACCACCTCTCTCTCTCTCTCTCTCTCTCTCTCTCTCCCTCTCCCCCCTTAATTCCATTTTATTTAGCTTGGGATTCCATCTCCATATCAATATTCCTTACTGTCATTTCACTAAATTAAGATTCTTCTTGTAATATTTTAATATGAAGTGCAGAGTTTTTGAATTATTCTTACCCGTACTCACTGCATCAGATTTGCTTTATCTCTCTGTTTATTTATTTTTATCTTTTCCTACCTCTTATGATTGCTTTGAAGGGGTCAGTGATCTGTTATTAATTCTAAACGCTCTACGGACTAGATAAAAACTGTTCGTCCGGAATGCAAGACTTTGCACAATTCTCAAATGCCAGTCTGCCTCCAGAAAGAACGGATAGGTGCATACGTGAATCACGTACCGTAACCTGTACAAACTTGTACAAGAGGTAGCCCCCGTCAGGCGTCATCTCTTCTCCCCTCCCCTCTCCTCTCCTGTCAGGCTCTCAGGTATGAGGTAACGAACATGCAGCTTATTAATCCACAGCATTAATGGATGTTCCCTTCATGGTTCCGACTTAAAATTCACCTATTTATTCATTGACTAGTAAACAGTATGACACCTCCACGATCAACTATGAGCACATTCATGGGATGGGAGCTTGTTATAAACTTGGTCTCAAGTGGGGAGAGAGGCTAAGACAAAAAAAAAAAAAAAAATGTCCCAATTAAGTGAAGGTGATAGCGAGGGTACCGTCCTATATATATATATATATATATATATATCTACATGAAGTATGAACATCAGGTGGGTGGTACTCGTAGTACTTCTGATTCCTGGCCAAATTGGCAGAAACAGAAGCGATGCGAAGAATGTTAACATATCAAAGAGAGAATGGACTTCTTTCGTTTTCAATCGCGGTTTCCAGTTCACCTCAGGTGCCAGGAGAAAAGGAATTAAGATTAGGGTAGAGTTGGGACCATGACTTACGTTTCCTTCAATAGTTTGGCACTTGGCACGGCACTCCCCCTTACTCTTCATTTTGAATTGAAGAAGAAAAGGGGTGTGTCTGAAACCGTTTTCAAAAAACAGTTTTCTGTTTTTAAAAAATATATATCCAATAAAAAAAATATGTTTGATAATCACTGACTAAAAATTAAATATAGTGTTTTCAAGAACATATATTACTTTTTTTTTATTTGTTTTCTAAAGAGTATACAGAATAAATAAGAATAAAATATCATATATATAAAATTTATTTATAAAATATAGAAAATAAAATATTTTAAAATTTTAAACAAATGTGTATTTTACAAATCATATAGTAGAATGGTTTTTAAAAACTATTTTCAAAAACTAATTTTTAAAATCATTTCAAAAACATGTTCCACACATAGTCAAAATCTTTCCAAAAACATATTAAGGACATGAAATATTGTTGCGGATAGAGCTAAAATCTCACTAGGATGGAATATATTTACGAGGGTAAGACCTGAAGCTTAACAAAGTGAATTTGAGTGGCATAAAATTCAGAAAAATATTATTTAAAGAAAAAGAAAGGAAAGGAAACGGAAAAGGGGGAAAACAAAGAATGTTAAGTTATGAAATGAAGGATGAACATGGGAGGGTGGTGTAGCTAGAATTATGAATGATCAAAAAGCACTTTGGCTTCTAGTAATAGAAACCCATCATCTTTCATTGCCAAACAAAGAAACTTTCTGAATCTCTTTACTTGCAGTGACTCTCAGCCCTACGCTTATTGTCTCTGTATTTTTGGTGGAGCTCCTTTATGCTCTCAGACCTCAAAGAATAACTGAAAATAGTAAACAATGTAAGAATGCAAATTTAGGAAGGTTCTAGCAAATCCATTTCCACCATCTCTCCAGTTCTTTACCTTAAAAATGAAAAAGGGATGGATTCTTATTGTTAGGCCGGCGAATGTTCAAGCAGATAAATTCCCATAAATTTCATGTTTTTTCACTAGGTTTTGATACGACCACTAGGGTAGTGGTGACCCAAATGCAGTCACATAGATTATTCTTTTCTGACTTGCGGAAAAAACACCCCCTCTTTTAATAAAATAGTTATTAGCCAATCAAGAACCAATTCCAGGGGTCCCAACGAGAGGTGGTAATATACTAATGCAGCCAATCAAGAACCAATTCCCATGGTCCCAATCAGAGAAAGAAATGGTCACATAACCAATATGTACATATTTATAGAGAAATGATTTCATAGAAAGCGCACCATAGTAAGGTCTCACTTGACCTGTCATGGAAAGAGAGGACGGTAAGCCCTATATCGATGTCTCATATTCTAGGCTTTTATACTCCTCTCTCTCTCCCTCTCTTCTCTCATGCCCTAGCTCACTAGATATCTAGTAGTCTTCAAGGCACCTCACAACACTATAAATAATAGGGTTCCATGCTTCTACTTCTACACCCAAGACACCCTCCTCAGTTGTCCTACCCGATATCTAAGGGCTCCGTTATCTCTCTCTCTCTCTCTCTCTCTCTCTCTCTCTCTCATATGGCAAGAATTTTAGAACCTCTCATTGTAGGGAGAGTTATAGGAGATGTACTTGATCCTTTCCCTCCAACGATAAAAATGACTGTTACTTACCACAACAAGCAAATCTGCAATGGTTATGAACTCTATCCTTCCTCAATTACCGTCAAACCTAGAGTTGAGGTTCAAGGAGGTGACTTGAGGTCTTTCTTCACACTGGTACTTCTCCAGACCCCTAGAATTCTTTCTTTTTGCTTCTCTCGTACAATTAATATATTGCTTTGAGATTCTATAATCCTCTTCCTCCTCCTCCATTGCAGGTCATGACAGACCCAGATGTTCCTGGTCCTAGTGATCCCTACTTAAGAGAACACCTGCACTGGTATACCCTGATTCACCCCGTCCCACATAAATCAAACCAACAAATAATGCTGGTTTTATAAAGCTGCAATTCATTAAGATATATATAGATATGTATCTTCACATTTACAGCTATTCAAACACCTACCAGAATCACACACGTTAGTCAAGAACCACACCTGCAGTATTTCACAAAGTCAGTTCTGTATTCACTTGGTTGTATACTAAGATAATCATGATAGAAGAGATTAAAACAAAATATATCAATTAGTGAGCTATGGATATATATAAAGAGAATTAATAATCATTGCTTACTTTGCAGGATAGTGACAGACATTCCAGGCACGACAGATGCCACATTTGGTATGCCTGTTCTGTTTAAATTACTCTACTATAACAAGATAGAGAGAGGGCCACCTTTCTTTCTTTTTGTGGTTTGTTAAGCCCTTTGTTGGTTTGGTGTTAAACAGGAAGGGAAGTGCTGAGCTATGAAATCCCGAAGCCTAACATAGGGATCCACAGGTTTGTGTTTGTTCTCTTCAAGCAGAAACGCAGACAGACGGTTAACACGCCAACTTCAAGGGATCACTTCAACACCCGGAGCTTCGCGGCTGAGAACGATCTGGGTCTTCCCGTGGCTGCTGTCTTCTTCAATGCTCAGCGAGAAACAGCTGCAAGAAGGCGCTAGCTAGCGTCCCACCATAAAACTCCATCTGTTTGAATTGAATAAAATGAATGGGGGGGTTGTAATAATAATCCATTTGTGTGTGTCCAAAAGTACACACCTGTAACTTGAATGATCAGAAGCGCTCTATCCATTCTCTCTTTCAGTCTATGTCTCTCTGTAAGGTTTGGTTTCTACGAAAGCTAATGAAGTTATGACTGTGGTAATGCCTCTTTAGGGTACAGTACTACTCACTGTGTATATCGTGAAATATCATGTGGGCTTCATCTATTCATCAGGACAATTATATGCGGACACATGGCATTGCATCAGCCCAGAGTGCTAGCCTGTCAACTTTCCTTTTCTTTTCTTTCAGTTCAGAGTTTTGGCACCATTCTTATATTGTTCTCTTCAACCATGACGGGCTGTGGCCGTTGGCATCACATCAAGCTATCATTTCCTGCTTCTTTTACCTTTGATTTTACTATTTTATGCATGTTTGATCATCACCCCATCTTCGCTAGATTTTTGAGTGTTTCAAGATCATCCCCATCTTCCAATTAAATTTCTCAGAATTTACCATTTTTAGAAATACAGTTCTTTGTATTTTTTTTCCTGGAAGAGAACTACTTTTGCTCAGACACAAATCTTATGTATTTTTTTTCCTGGAAGAGAACTACTTTTGCTCAGACACAAATCTTATCCAGAGATCCTCAGTCAAGAACTACTTTTACCATTTCTGTTTGTTAGTGGATGTTGTTTTACTAGCAATGTTTCCTCCCAGGCTCTCACTACAGTGTCCCAAAGTTTTTTTTTTTTTTTTTCCATTTTTCTCTTTCAATATCCATTAAAAATAAAAAATATTTTTTTCGACATCCTTTAAAAATGCGACAATACCGAATACTCAACTCAAGCCTCATTTTATAACTCGATTCCATTACTTTATATTCCATACATTTTATTTTTTATATCTATGTATAATCTTGTCATTATTTTAAAGGTTATGATTTCATGGTATAAATTCTTTTTCGAAAATGAGTTATTTTTTTCACGTGAACAAGGAAGATGAACATGTCCCACAATCTCAGAGATTAGTTATGGTAGTGGGAAGCATTACTTTTTGGTGAAAAAGAGCACAAGGGCTAAAGTACGATAGAATTTAATGGCTGATAATAAGATTGTATACCTTTTATTAAAACTTCTAGCACTTCTGTTGAAACTGCATCGATGATGATTCGACAAGACATTGGCATAATCATGATGCATCATTTTGTATTTATGTTTACTCTATGAAATTATGTATTTCAACACCCCAATTTGCATATATGCCTTTTGGAAAGCACATTTCTGCCAGCGGATTTGTAGCCTTCTCCCTCGGAGGCTTTGGAAAAGGTATTCCCTTTTTAAAATATTTATGGTACGAATTTAGTGATTTTTAAGATGACTGTCTAACTAAAGCTTTTGTGCCATATGCCAGTCATGTGACCAAAAGCTAGTTTATTATGTACATCAAGACCAACTTTCATGGCAGTGGTGAAACTAGAAAATGAATGAACTTGGCATGGCCGCATGTGGTGTAGTGGTAATAAATCGGCTTAATTTCTTACCTTTTCCTAGTAAGAGTCCAAGAGGTTCAAAACCCCCTCATCATGTGATATGATGGTTCAAAACCCCTCAAGTCAATTTTTTTATTTTTTATTTTTAGGGGGCACTTGCCTCTTGTGATTATGCTTAATTCTTGAAGAGTACTAAAAAAGAAAAAAATTAAATAAAATGAATTTATTATATTTGATTTTATTATAAAAAATAGAAAAAGTAAATAAATTATAATTAAAATTAGATAACAATTTATAGTTTTTTAAATTATTTATTTATTTATATAAAATAATTAAAACAAACTCAATTTCTTGGCTTTACACTTGTTTTTACTTTTTTTTTTTTTTTTTTTTTGCTTTATTTCCTTTACATTTTTCCTTATATGTTCAAGGACAAAACACGACATAACAAAACACTATTAATAATGATTTTGAGCCTTTTATAAAATTTATTGATTTTAAATTTATTTGAAATACCATACGAAACACAATTTATTGGTTTTAAACTTGTTATTTTCTTTATTTTATTTTCTTTGCAATTTTCTTCAATTTCCCAAGAACCAAACATAACATAAGAAAACACTATCAATGGTGATTTTAAGCCTTTTAAAAAATTGTTCTAAAGTTATCAATATCAAACATAATTTTATATTTATGCACTAAAACCAACATTATCATCCACTAAGATTAACCGATATGATCATCTAAGCCATATAGCTTTGATCCTCCTCTTACGGTGGAGGTGAAATCAAGAGATCCTATGGCACAAGAAAGGGATATAAGTCAGCCCTCTTATAGTTTAAGGAAGCAACAAATGTTAGTGTGAATTGTATTTCTTTGACTTATAATTTTAAACTTGTTTCAAATATTATTAATGGTGGTTTTAATGATAGAACTGTCATCATTTTATGAATTGCATTAAAGCCAATAATGCTAATTATAATTTTAAAATAAATATTTATTCAAAAACTCCCCTTTTTTTAATTTAATTTTGATGGGACATGAGGTCCATTTAGAGTTGTAGGAGTCCTTGGCAGCTAGGGGTTTGGGGTGGACCACTATTAATAGAACGCAATGGGAGACAAATGTTTAATCTTTGGGTTAGACGTGGGCGTGCTTAAAAAAATCAATTGCAGTGTTGATAAGAACGGGGCGATTTTTTTCTCAAGGAAAATTCTCTAATGTACCTCAAAGGTCCGGGCCAAGTGCCGACCAAGAAAATTCAACGAATGGTACACTTTGGTTTTTCCTTTGAAACATTTCCATGTAGAATAAAGTCATAATAAAGTCTTGGAATCTCTGACGTAAGAATAATTCAGCCTCCTGACTGGTTGCTGACGTAAGAATATTTCGGCCTCCTACCTGGTTGCTGACGCAAGAATTATTCATGGTGCATCTCTACCATTAATCCTTTCTTACTTCGTCATCTACAGAACAATCTGCATAAATCAATACTAAATAAATTAATAATTATTTAATATACAATTCATAGAATGTATTTTCAATGTTGTTTGTTTAAATAATATAATTTTATATTTAATAATTTACTTAATAAAAAAAGTCAAAATTAAGTATTAAATTACAACAATTAATTTATTGCAAATCTCAAATTTTTGTCTTAGTCTTCCATATTTAGGGAGAATCATTTTCAAATTCACGACTTTACTCGAGAATCTTTTATCTTAATCATCCACATCTAAAGAGGGTAATTTTTATATCCATGGACCATTTTTATAACGCTTTTGATATGGACCATTATTGTAAATATTTTGTAATTTGAAACATTTTTTATATGAATGTTCAATAAATAAACTTATTATCAATAAATATAAATATTAGTTAAAATTCACAAAGATAAATGTTTACCTAATAAAATAAAAAATCAAATAATAGAGTAATAAACTTTACTGAAACATCTGAGTCATCTGACACAGACACAAATAGTGGTCATGCCTTAATTCCTAGGATCTTTGAATAGATAACCGTCTTGCAACTAACCAAACCTCCTCCGTCCTTAGGTCTATTACTCATCGACTATACTTGGAAAACTTGATCTTAGGCCTTCACCCACCCTGCATGGGGCATGGGAGCCGGACTCAACTACTGAACTAGTCTTAGAGTAATGTTCCTATGCTATGTTCTTATCTTAAAGCAATCTGCTATCTTTGCCTTGTTGTTTAGAAAAGAAAAAGAAAAAGAAAAAAAAAAGGCAAGTTATTGGAAACTAACAATTCAATAACTATTATAACAAAGAGAACGCCACGTTTCAATATTTTTCAGGGTCTAGAATCCGTGCCGTCAAATCCTGTAAAAACAAAAACGACCTTACTAGAGTTCACAATTTCAACACGCGTACAAACTAACACAGCTCATCACTATAACCAAAAATGGTTCCATTCTCTAGTCTGTCGCAAGCCAAAAGCCCCTAAAGAGGAGAATCCCATAAATTTTCCTGGCGCGGAATTAGCAATCATAAGAAAATTAGACACGCCCGGCAATGACGAGAGTGTGTTACTGTTACATGCCTTTGGTACCTCCATCGGAACAGCACTGGAAACATCAGCTATGGGCAACAAACAATTAGCCAAAAGTGTGTTTCCCGTCCTGGTGAAACAGCTTTCCCAGTAATGTGGTGGGGGGATGGTGTTAACAGCCTCCAGGTTGATTTCAAAGAGATCATCATCATCATCATTATCTCCTTCCATGTCCTCATT